>NC_072732.1:166458317-167058317 GCF_026930045.1 Uloborus diversus | reverse complement strand
AGACAAATGTAATATGAAAAAAAAATACGTTTGGAATAAAGAGATGGCCAGTTACAGTGAATCAAAGCATTTCACCCCAACAATTTTTACAAAATATTGGAATTTGATTGAAATAATTATTGCTTATTTTAGTCTAACAAGTACATCAAAAAAAAAGGGGGGGGGGGATGGCTTTTATGCAGCTTAAATTTCTAATATTTGATATATTGTGTACAAAAAGCAACTTGTCTATTTCTGGACTTCGTATTGATCAAATTTTAGTTTATTTCTGAAAAAAATGTTTCAAAATGTAGAAAATTGTGGAAAATTCAATTTAGAGAGATCGTGGGTTTTTTCAAATATGCCCAGGGTTGGCAAGTTTCTGCCGAGGCAGTTAAAACCACTGGTAGAAACCGGTTAAAACTGGCATGGCAAAAATCACATTCTGCCACTTTGCGGCAGAAACTGGCAAAAACTCACAAAATGAAAAATTAATTCTTGATATACAATAGAAAATGCATGGAAAAAATAATTGTTAACCAATGCACTGTAATTTTATTACAAAATTATCACAATTCAAAATCAAATGTTACATTGTTTGGACCCTGCAATTGCCTCTTAGAAAAGGTGGTTTCAAAAATCTAAACAGGTTCTCACTTTAATACGCACAAATGAGAAATTTTAGAATATTCTTGAAACAGAAGAGCTAGCAGACAATGCATCAAGGAGCAAGCAATGTTCGTGAAACTTTCATCTATTGTATAACTGGTCCACAATGTAGTAACTGGGGTTGTGGTAAAAATTTGACTGGAAAAATAAGTTTTGAGAAATGGGGCCAATTTGTCTTGCAAACTGTGACATTAGGTAAGGTAATCTAGACAAGTAAAATTCTGGCACTTTCTTCTTGAAGCACATGACATGATAATTTCAGTCACAAACAATTTAGAGGAAGCATATAAGTGAGCACATTACAATCAGTAATGCCTGTTTAATTCTGCATGTCACTCCTCTTTCCTAAGCACCCCCATATGATTGTTTATCCTTTGTTAAACTAATCCAAATACTATGAGCCTAAGCAATTGAAAAGTTCCCTTTCTGAACTAAATCAAGGGCACTAGCAATGGATTTTATTTTTTTTAATGATGAAATGATGCTTAATTTTTTAGTTTATGTAAGCAAATATCATTTACTAATTACTTGAGTTATTAAAGACATTTTTAAATTGTTGCTAGTTTTTGCCGGTTTTTACCGGTTATAACCAGTTTCTGCCACTGGCATGGCAAAAACTAGTTTCTGCCGGCAGAAAGCCAACCCTGAATGTGCCTGCCCGAAAAAAAAAAACTGAGCGTGTTTTTCCATTCTGAGCCTGGTTTGACGAAGATGCCTTAGATATGCCAATGCATTTTTGGGAAAAAAAAATATTTGAAGCATCAAAGTTAACACCGCTCTAAATATTTTTCTAAACTCTAATTGATAAATAATTACTCACAGTTTTATGCCTGTCAAAACAGGACAACCGAGTACTGAATAGATTTTTAAATTGAAGTATAAAATATTCTCACTCAAAATCTGAAACTGAAACCATTTCCAGTAAAATAAAAAGTTCTAAAATATGGAACCATTACCAAAGGCAGAAAGGCAGATAATTTAATATATAAAACAAATACATATCTCTCCCAAGCTTTTTTTCTTTTTTTCAAAATTTAATACACAAATAGTTGAAGAAATAAAAGAGGGTTGGGAGGAGAATTGAGTAATTATAGCCAAGTCATTACTTTTTGGAACTAAAAAGTTAACCAAAATTATTGTCTACAATTTTTAAATATTACACACATCTAAATAATATGCAAATGAGCTTACCGTGTTTTTTTTTATGTATGTTAACACAAAACAGTGGAATTAATATGAATTAAAATCGAATTCTATTACAAGATATTCACCGCAAGAACCAATGTCGGGAATAGCAAATTTCTTGCGCCAGTATGCTCAACCATGTGTACTATAGACATACCAAAATAGCATTCACAGCTCCACATTAAGAAGGAAAATGCTAATGCATACACTTATTAAAGCTACTTGTTTTCAGTATAAAAGATTGCACTTTTGAATAGCATGTTTAGACACAACAAGTCAACAATTTTTCTTTTAGATTCTCAGCGAGACGGATTAATTGTTTCCATGAACAGTATAATTCAACGCCGCCATTAGATATAATGAATAATTCCATTTTACTTTTTTGGTTTGAGATTTATTTCTAAATTCATTTGGAGCATTTCTGATCGGTAAAGCTCGGTGACTTTTTGGCCTTTTTTTCCTGCTTTGCGTGACTTTGCACATAGGGGCGGCGCAGCCCTGGTTTTAATTTATATAAGGTGCAACTCGATAGCTGCAGCATTTGAGTGAGAGTTTCACTTTCATGCCTGCAGTTTTTAAAAGAAATTATAAACTAGAGACGTACCGAGTAGCACTTTGGCCGAGTAGCCGAGTACTCGGCCTTTCACTACTCGGCCGAGTACCGAGTTACCGAGTACTCGGCCTTTCACAACTCGGCCGAGTTACCAAGTACCAATTATGTTTTAACAAGAACCACCGACACACATGTGATGAATTTTCAACTTATTGGAATAGTAGTATAGACCTCCTTGTCCATATAATAGTTTTTAAAACTATATTCCTGGTGAAATTTAATTACGCATTATATAAACAATTTTTTTTGTCAAAAATTTTACCAAAAAATGATTTTTAAAATTAAAAATAAATAAATAAAAGGTATGATTAATCAAGTTGGAATTAAAACAAATTACAGTAAAATCCCTCTAATGCGGACACTAACAGGACAATTTTTTTTGTCCGCAATAGAGAGCAGGACAGGGGTTTAATAATGTTATTTGCATTGGAACTGGGGAATTAAAAATTGTCCGCATAAGAGGGGTGTCCGTTAGGAGGGGTTTCACTGTATACTAATCAATTATAGTTCTAGTCTGCCAAACATAAATATTTTTTTAAAGCAGATAAAACAAATGTGCAAGAACACTGCAGACACATGTTTCCGTCCCCCCCCCTTACAAGGAATGTCTTTTTCAGTGCATAACATGTGAGCTAGAGAAGGTAAAGACATTCAACAAAAAAATCCAACTTTTGTCGGATGCCTTTAAATCCACGAGCTCCCATTTTGTGCATAGAAAAAGGAATTCCTTGTAACTTCCAAAACACGTATCTGCAGTGTTCCTACACTGTGCTTTTAACATTGTTTTATTTCCTTTAATTTTTTAAGCAAAGGTATTTTTATATTTTTTATAACTAATTTTTGTTTGTATCAAATATCCATTTTTAATACAAAAATTCCATATTTTCTATATTTGCCTTTTTTGCATAATTTTTAATAAACAAGTTTAATAAACTTTGGGGACATTAAAAGAAAGATTTATACCATTGAAGCATTACAAACTTCATTATTCTCAAAATTTAAATTTGACTTATAAATTTTAATTGTAAATTATTGCAGAATATAATGCTTGCTTTTTTTTTTTTAATATAAATTTTGGTATCTGTCTTGGACAATATTCAATTTTTTGCAACTACTCAGTATTGGCCAAGTATCTGATCAGAATTTGGCCGAGTACCGAGTACTCGGCAAATTGGCCGAGTATGCCGAGTACCGAGTAATTACCGAGTACTCGGTACGTCTCTATTATAAACACTAGATAATAGTTCGAAACACATATGGACTTGTACCAGGGTTGGCAAAAACCCGTTTTTTTTTAAAAAGCCCATGGGCCCAGGGTTTTTTTAAATAAAACCCAAAAAAACCCAACTAAAGCTGGGTTTTTTTAAAAGAAATTGGGTTTTTTCGTCCCATTTAGGCAAAATGTGGGGTACTTGTGGCATATTGTAGTGTAAGTATACAGACAAAGCGCAAAAATTGTCTTGGGGTAAAAAAAGTTGGAAAACTAGTTAAAACTCAGCGTTTTCTGAAGAAAAGTATAAAAGACGATGAAACCCAAGAATAGTGAAGTTTCAGCGTTTTTAGTTTCCATGATTACCAACAGTTAAGGCAAGTTACTTCTTGAGTGATAAAATCTATTGTTTGCTTTTAATTGCTACATTTTTTTTCTTTTTTTTGCATTTTACTTTATTGTATTTCATTTTGTTATGCAAAACTACTGTGGAACCTCAAGTAGTTTAAATCCCTTTTTACTGAATTCCAGCTTCAAGACATTTCTTTGAATTTTATGTTGCCCTTTTTTCTATTTCTGTACACAGAGTAAGAAATATTAAACTTTCTCGTAAAATAATATAAATACTGTACATCCTATTCTGTTTTCTGTCCGACCGTCTGTAAAGCCTATTAATTTCTAAAAAATATACCTTGTTTATTCGAGATTTGTGACGTGTTGGTTTGCAGAAAATAATTCACATGAAAGCCTTTTAGCAAGAGTAGTTTCCTCTGTACAATCTACAAATATTGAGGAAATCAGACGTGACAGGACTTAGTCAAGAAAATTTGAGTTATTTATTGACCAGTTTAAGAAAAAGTTAAATATATTTATTTAAAATCTTTGAAGTATTTTTTTAATTCGTTAAGAGTAAAGAAATACTATTAAAGTTCAAAGATCATTTTTTTTACATTGTCTGTGATGAAAAACAAATAAAAAAGAAGTTTAAATTGTAAAAGTATTTAAATTAATTAATTTTTTTAAAAACTTCTCAAAATTAAAAAAAAAAAACCCCAAAAGTGGGCTAAATAATGGGTTTTTTTTAAATGGGTTTTTTCAAAAAAAAACCCATTGGGTTCAACCCAATTGGATCCGATCCGGCCAACCCTGACTTGTACGACAAAAAAGAGAAGAATAAATAGCAGATTTTACATTGAAAATATTATAAGACTAATCTTATTTAAGTTTTATTCCGTTTAGCATTTCACTTAATCATTTTTGAAAACTAGAATTTAAAATGATTGAAGAACTTAGGTTAAAAATTTTTGAATAAAGGTTTCAATCAAAATAAGCACATTTTATTTCCTTTTATCAAAGCTTTATAGGTTAATAATTGCAAATGGAATGAAAAAAAAAAATTAAAATCCAAACACCAATATACAAAAAGATAGCATTTTTCATCAGAAGTATGAAAATGAGAAATAAAAGAACTTTAAATAGAGAAAGAATAAAAAAAGTTGAGAATTTTATTTTAATATGGCCATGGTGAACAAAAGAAAAAAATAAGTATGGGCAGGGCTGTTTGAATATTAGTGTACATTAAAATAATTAATATTTGAATATTTTATTTTAGCGATCAACCAGAATGCCTTCTAGTCAGATAAACGAGGTTATACTGTAACTTATTTCTATTACAAGCTTAGGTACAGATGTGATGTAACCCCCCCCCCCCCCCCCCCCCCGCCACTATTTGGTGACATCCGATTTTTTACACAAAATTGAAATATTTTTCTCACCAATAAGGGGATAACTTTTTAAGCAAGGCATCCCTGGCTAAACTAACCTGCGTTTGGCAATCCGAAAGCAATCTTAGATTTGTTCAAACTTGTTTACTTGTTAGCGGTCCATGTAGGATAGATTCTTGTTTTTTCGTGCAATATAACAAGAAAGCTTATTTTGTGTTGGTTTAGATTCAGTAGTTGTGTTTTGATGAATAAATATCAGAAAATGTCAGTTTCTTTAAATGTGACCGTTAATTAAGAATAAAATCCAACTTGGGGTGTGTCTAGGTAAGGCGCATTGTTTCATATATGTTGTGTTTCAGACTGAGTGAGAGGATTTATACAATAAAAAAGTAAGTTTTTATTATAGAATTTAAAAAAAACTCTCACTTCCAAAATTCTTTGTTTTTATAAAATCTTGAGGGTTTCTTGTAGTTTTTAACTTTACATTTACTGCATGTAAATTTATTTTACAAAAAAAAGTAGTTATTTTATTCTAAAAGTTAATTATTATCGATGCCAAGAACTATTCAAGCACATTCTGTAAACGTGCCTCCTTTAGGTACTGAATTTCTGAAAATAAGTTGACGGTACGATTTTATAAAAATATGAAGGTGTTATTTTATGTAAAATATAACAGATATTTTTAGTATCTATTTTGAAAGCATTTTGGATAGCATATCAATGTGTGGTATTTTTGTATTGTTTAAGTCTGGGATGTCCTGTCGAGACATTTTTACTTTTCATACATCGAAATTTGCATAACTAAGCATTTTTTTGGCTGAAATAGTTATATTTTGGAGATGTTTTCTGCTTTAAACATCACATATTGAATCATTTTGTTCTTTTTTAGTAGAGTATGAGAATTGTTCTTGTTCGATGAAATGCATGTTAAAAAATAGCTTTTATTTCTATTGGTACATATTTCTTTGGTGAGCTGTGATAGTAATTTGTTAATTTAAGCATTTTAAATACCTACTAGTAATTTTTCTTTGAGTACAAAAACTTTCTAGTTTCTGGTATTTTTGAAGCAAATATTCGCGATGTTTTTTGCTGTGGTTTTATGTTGTTTTTATATATATTGTTCTATGAAGTGCTTTTATCATGTTTTTTTATCTGAATTTTTCCTGTTGGCGCTAAAAAGGCATCTCTAAGAATGATGTATGACATATGTCATCATACATCGTTTTGTTGGCGACACTTTCTTGGCGCCAACAGGAAAAAGTCGCCAAGGGTGGGGTATATGACATTAGTTCCCAAGTTTACACTACTAGTAACAATTAACTTATTGCAGTGTGTAGAAAGGGTGTTAAGAGACAGTAGTGAACATAATACTTTTGTTCGACGACCTCGATCGGTTGGTTGATCACATGACAGCTAATGAATCAGATGAATAACACGCAGTGAAAAAATACTTATTATTGGTCAAAAATGTCACATGCTTCAATCAACCAATCAACAGCTTAAATTGCAGTTGACTGGTAGGTCATAGAACGCTGCAGTTAGCCACCGGTCGACCAGTCGATGCCATCAAACGCACTCAATGCAATATAAAATATCACATTAGAATTGGCAATATGTATTAAAACCAAGGTTTTTTTTTTTTGTGGGGGGAGGGTCACTGTGCCCCTTTGTGTACATACACAGGCACTAAATTAGATACAGTAGACCCTCGTTTTACGCGGTTTAAGATTTGACGCCTTTATTTTATTTTACGTGTAACTAAGTAACTGATATTCAGTTCATATAGATTTAAAGAATACAATGAGATAAAACTCATATTTGTAAATAGAAAACTGGATATGGGACAAATTTCAGTACATAAGTTTAATAAGTGGAGATTTTAACAGCAAACTTTTTTCAATTATCTTCAAGAGACCTACAACTCACTAAAAATTTTATTCAACAAGCCCTACAAGAGGGAGGGGAGCAATGAGTAAAAACTCAATGCATATTTATGAAAAAAAAAACAGGCCCATATATATGTAAATTAAATACATTAATTTCCCAAAGTTAGGGAAGGCAGTTACCATGTCCTGGCTTCCTTAAATACTGAGCCTGTTCTTCAGGTTAGATACATCATGGAGTTGCGATACATGCATAACAAAATGAAAAATTAGTTGGGATGTCATCACAGCATATCGTCCTCTACCACAAATGTAAGAAGAAAAGGGAATGTATCCCTGAAAAATGCGTTGCGACGTTTCCGATCCATTTAAAAACATTCAGTTTGTCATATATAACTCTTAGAATCAAGTATAAGTGGACAATAGTTAAAAAACGAAAAAATATAAAAAAGGGCAGGAAAGAAACGAAAATGCAGTCATGTATTTGAAGAATTTTTCTTAAAAAGAAGAAAATAAAATGAAATAAATAGTCAAGCGCAAGAATTAAAGTCCAAAATAAAGTATCAATTCCGCTGCATAAATGTCAGTGTTGAGAGTATAAGTCATTCATAAGGGGAGGTGCTTACAGAGATAAAATATTATTGCCAAAAGGTTTCATAGTACATCAATAGATTTTGTGATTCTACACTTGTTACGAAATTATTTTTGTTCGGAAAACATCTTTATCCAGTACTCTAAAACTTGACTTTTATCCATAAGTAGCAAAATTCGGAGAACTACAGTCTGGTACATTGAATGTGAAAAACATGAAACTGAAAATGATTCATTCGTTTTACAAAACAAGAAATTAACCGTGAAAGTTTTGACCCCACCAACTGAAAAGTAATATTCTCTTACCAAACAAAATAATTCATTAAAAACGGAAATTTGCAGCAACTTTGCAGCAGACAGTCGTACACAATAAACTGCAGTTACAGTTAAGCTGTTCTCGTAAAAAGGATTTCGTTGGAACATGTGGCTAGCCACTAGTTTCTTTTTTTTAAAAAAAAGTCAAGTTTTTTTGAGCAATCACGATTGCTTATTGTTCTCACTTGACAGTCCTTGATGTTTCGGTTCCTTTTTCAGCTTGGAATAGGCCTGCAGCACCACCGTCCACCGGCGGCGACGCGGCTGATCCTGAGCACTGTCCCCCGGAATCCACTTTTGCTGGGCAGTGGCGTCCATGTCCTACACACGCATGCTCATACACAGTCACCTCACAGCCTACGCGCGCACGCCTTTACACACATACACACGCCTACGTGCACACACGTAAGCCTACACACACACGCACACAACTATATACACGTAAGCACCCAGGATGAGGGGCATGCTTGGGCGGGGGAGCCATTTCTAGAAACAATAACTCTAACCAGTGGTTGGAAGTAGCGCGCTACAAGTAGCGACGCTACTGCAGTAGCTACATTTTTTAGTAGTTTGTAGTGTAGCGCACTACTTTTCAAAAAAAGTAGTGTAGCGAGTAGTTCGATACAATTAAAAGTAGTTTGTAGCGATTTCTGGAAACTACTTTTAAATAAAATTTCAAAAAAAAAAAAAAAGAAGAAGAAGAAAGAAACGAGGTTTCAAACGAATCTGACTGGTGCAAGTCATACGCGAGTAAAACTTGTACTAATCAGATCCGGAAGACTCTAAAAAATACGAGTTGACGTCAGATTGACACCATACGTTCTACCTGTTTGACGCCAGTAACTTGTTTAGCATCGACATTTTCACATTTCCCCAATATTCACATCGAATGGCATAGAAAGAATAAGCGATAACTTTTAATGCAGTACCGCGTTTCATGGGCACCCATATAGGGGGCAAGTGGGGGCTCAAGCCCCACCCCCCAACCTTTTAGAAATTAGAACTTCCTTGCTTATAGTACTTTTTTTCTTCACAAAAATGTAAAAACATTTCTTCTCCAGCCATTATTAAATAAGTTATTAAAAATGTCAAATTTTAATAATTCTAATCTGTACTGAAATCAGTTTCCATGTGAACTTCTCCTGCTAAACAATGGGGAAAATATCTGCCCCCCTCCCCTAAAACTATGCAAAATGGCGCCTATGCTGCGTTTCTGTTTTCTGGCAGCTGAGAATGTCCCGTGGATGAACATTTTAGACGTCAATGAAATTATTGTGTCAATATCCACCTAGTATGGAAGCTACAGTAAATGTTATGGAAGAGGATGATATTGAACTGGCTTGGCCGGCTAACAATAAATATTACAGTGTTATGGAAATGTATCACGAAAATTTTTCCGTTTCTTGCAAATATGCTCTTTGAGAAAAAGCTCTCGGTATCCATGTCAGATGTCATCTGCAGATACGGTGGAATCTCAACTTACGCGAGGGATGCGTTCCAAGACTCCCAGCGTAGGTTGAAATTTCGCGTTGTGGAAAAGGCGGAAAAATGCGATTTTTTATGAGCATACCAATAATTTTGAAGCATTTGAAAACATCCCTCAAATGATTTTTACCCATTTCTTAACCTTCTATTACCAAATTTAAACATAGAGAACTGAAGCTTTACTGTATTTTTAAAAAAAGCTATGTTATTGAATAAAAATACTGTTAGGTTGCACAAAAATCAAAAGGGAGATAATGGCATAAAATGAAACACTGCGGTACGTATAGTATGTAGCAATAAAAAAAGTGAAACACTACAATAATACTGTACAGTAGATATTGTAATTATATTCGATACACATTTTAGTTGTTCAAGCATATCGAAAATCTTTACATATCTTTAGTTATCAGAGATTTCTATTTTTCCTTCCATTTTTAAACTTTAGATGAACAGCAGCTTATGCGAAATTATGTTTCATCAACTTCATATTTAGAATGAAAAAGATGCGAGTGGTGATTTGTAAATTAACAAAGCGATGTTTCGGTTGGGGAACTTCCGCTTTCAGTGAATCGGAAGCGAAAATTTATTCACAAAACTAATATTTAGTAGCCAGTAAAGAAGGTGATACTTAAGCCCCGTGATTCCCACTCGAAAGTTTTCGTGTAACGAGGTGAGGAATTCGCGTTAGCTCCAAAATTCAGTACTCGAGAAAAGCTCGCAAAATATCCATTTCGTTTAAATAGAATCGCGCTGTCGCACGAGTCCATTGTAGTTTAAAATTTCACATTGAAGTAAAGTATGCATTCTTAGTTATGTTTCATGTTTCAGATGTCATCATATATATACTAGCGAATGATCGAGTAACGCTCTTGGCGTTATCAACTATTAAACACACGCCACGACATGATAATTTGAAAATATTCTTTGGTAATGTTTGACATGCAGGGAAATGCTGTATTTCGACAAAGAGTAATTTCAGGAGAATGAAGAAACCAAAAAGTGGTCAACAAAATTAACGCTATCTACTGGAGTTTAGAGTTAATCCACTGGAGTTACGGTTACAATTTCAACTATCAAAATATCACCAAACAGGCAATGGCTTTGTTCAAAAGTAGAAGCAACTTTTGTTTTGATTGGGTATTGGATATATTAACATGATAAAAGTCAATTATTAAAAAATGTAAGTTTTTGAGGTTATTCGGTGAAATTGAAAAAATGCTTTTATTTCATTTTATGAGTGGCGTAAGAAAGGAGATAGTGCTTTGGTCCGGACCTCTAGCTAGAAGCTCAAAATGAATTCATTAGTTCCAGCAAAAAAAAAAAAAAAAGTTCCTATAAAATTAACTGATATAATGAAAATTAAAGTTTTTCTCTTTTGTTTAAAAGATGTTTTTCCTCATCTAAATCAATTTTATGTACATGTATGTCTATATAAAATTTAAAACAAATTATGACTGCATCTATTTACATTTTCAAGTAGCCGAGTTGCACTTCTTGAATGAAATATTCACTGTCAGGGAAGGATTAAGCATTTTAAGGTTGAATTCCTTCCACGTTTAAATCCTTTCTTGCAGCGAATATGCGTAAAAGTCGTTACAAATATTTGAATGACAAATTAGCTCAGCAAGCGAAGGAAAGAATAAATAATACTTGGTAACAAACCATGTTCAAATGGATTCAGTTTACTAACCTAAATCATTTTATGAATTTTTTCGTTCAATCCTCAAACAGTGTATAAGTGAATGCTTTTTATTGATTAACTTTTTTAAAAAATAACTAAAAAGTAGCGAAGTAGCGACTAATTTTTAAAAGTAGTTTTTAGTTGCTACATTTTGAAAAAAGTAGTTGTAGTTGTAGTAAACTACATTTATACTAAAGTAGTTGTAGTTGTAGTTCGCTACAAAAAAAATGTAGTTTTTCCGACTACTGACTCTAACCAGTAGAGTCTTGTCGCAACTCGTGATTGCGAAAAACATAATTTGAATTCAAAGTTTCGGAATTCAAATTAGAGTTTTTTTTTTTAAATCCAAAACAGGTTGAAATCCTATATAATGAAGATAAACAGAAAGGGGGTTGAATTTAAAGAACAATTTCCTATCAAACAAACACTGTCCTGCTCTCATCTGTAAATATTTAAATGGATTTCAAACTAGTTTCCCAAGAGTCCTCATAAGACTCGATTTTCCTATGTCGTAGTTTCATATTCTCTATTATATTTTATTATTATTATCTAACTCTACTACCTTTTTGGTTCATGATTGATCATTTTTTCCGATAAAATGTAAAAGAATAATGAGAGATTCATTTTGTAAGAGCTACTTTCGTTAAAATTGTATTTTCCTGATTTTAAGTGTCCCCAACAGTAACTCATTATCTCTTATTATTTATTATCACTTTTCTCAGCGTTTTGCACTCAATCCTAAATCTGTATAAGCCCTACGTATGTAAGGGAAAATTAAGTAAAATTATATCAGGTACACGTGGACGTGGGGCAAAATGAAATAGTGATTCATTTTGTTTTCTTTCTCATTCATTTATTAAAACTACTTATGCATTCATTAAGTAATTCATTTTGTATTGCATTCCGTCATTTGTTAATTCACTTATTTATTCATTCATTTACTTATTTTCTTATTTATTAACTTTCTGTTATTAACTCATAATTGTTTTTCTCATGAATCAATTAATTTATTTATTCGTCTTTTTTTTCTGTCATTATTCAATAATAAGTTCTTCATTTTATTTTCTCATTCATTTGGTCAAGACCGTTTTTAATCCTTTTTTTTCAGTCAAATAGAAAACAATTCGTTAGAAAAATATTCAATTTTTCCCTTTGCCCCCATGCTTCCTGAAACAGTACATATTTTCTGCTGGAAGATATCAGATGTTTATTTAGAGATGATGCTATCCGATCTGCCAAAAAGATTAAACATAAGTTCAAAAAATACTCTTTTGGACAGAATTTCTGAAAGTTAAGTTGAAAAACCAAACAACTTGTGTTTCGTTTCGTTCTTTGTTCTTTTCAGTAAAAATTATTTTGCTATCCCTTAGTTGATTGTTCTGACCTTAGGGTTCAATTATATAGTATCTATATAAAAATAGTCTGCAAAAAATACTGAAGTTCAACTTTTTCCAGGAAACTGGAAGTTGATTAATCACAAATGGTCCAATTTGTAACTTAATATTTTTTTTTTCTAGAAGCACTGAACTTACAAGGAACAGTTTTTTTTCGTATTTTAAACATCTCAAAATGCGACAATTTTACAGCAGAACAAAATCCAATCTGGCAAACTGGGCACGTGCCCAAGCCACGATCTTCACATCCCATGCGTGGATTTCCAAAGACATCTCTCAAATTTTGCAATAATTTTTGACTCTTTGGATGGTGCTAAACTTACCGTGCATAAATTCGTAAGTTACCTTTTGGAATATCTTAAAACCAAACGTCCAAGCACTAAAAATATACAAGTTTTCTCAGATGTACCCAGTTTACACTTTAAGGAAATATACCTATTAACAAAATTTACATTTATTTCAGCTGAAATTCAACACAAATTAACCTGGAATTTCTTTGCAGTGTTCCCTGGGAAAGGAACTGTAGACAGCATTGTTGGTAAGATTTGAAAAAAAAAAAAAAAAAAAAAAGCGTGGCAATGAAAAAGCTCAAACAAGGGGGGGGGGGGGGCTCAACCAAATCAGACCACCACTGCAACCAGAGGTCCCTTACATTAGAAAAGCTTGAATAGAGTTGATCGGTATTGCACAAGAACACAAGAATTATGCATCTGTGGCTTCTTCATTAATCAAAAGTGTACATTAAGTACATACATACCACCAGAAGAGATCATGCATAATTCAGCAACATTGCACCAATATTCGAAAAAATCCTTAGTCTTCACTGCATGCACTGAGTCAAAGCAATTTCATTGAATGAAATTACTATCTCAGACACTTCTTCCTCAAAAACACTTAAGCTAGTTATTCTAGTTAAAGAATTATCTGACAGTGATGTATTAGATGAATTTGAAGGCATGGAAGTTGTGTGTGTGCAACAAATTCCATGGAAGTTGTTCATAATAAATGTACATAGCTGGGTTGAGGTTAACCATGAGTCTGTACATTACCCAGGATGTATCCCCCAGTTAAATGGTAAAATGATTGAAGTACCTGTCATGTATAAAACAGAAAGACACTTTAAATAGCTAGAAGAGGAAGATAAAATCTTCGAAACAAAAGAAAATATTTTAAAGAATTTTTTTCCCATCTATCCCAATTAGAAGTAGGTGATAATTAACATTTACGAAAAAAAATTGGTATTTAATGTTGTAATTATCTAAACATCTTATTTGTTGTCATTAACATATTACTCAAGGTTTAAAGCAAAACTAAAAGTAATTTAAATAGGTTTGAAACTTTTGTTTACGTCCGACACCATGGTAATTTTGTACATATTACGTTCGACACCAAGTTTTTACGTCCGACAGCAACACAAAATTCCCTTTTTTGACCCTTAATACCTCTAAAATTAAAAAAAAAATAGTTATGAGTTATTAATATTTCATCATTGCTCTTTGACACAAAAGTAGTTGCGTTGTTGCTGATTAAGCCTTTGACCTGAACCTTAGATTTTAGTTTTGCTAGTCTCATACTTTCCCAGAAAAAGAAGAAAAAAGCATGAAAGAAGGCTTAATGCATCTTTAAAACATCGCAAAAAACAAAAAAAAAAGTCAAAAATAAATAAAATAATAAAATAAATATTGAAAAATTAAAAATTGGAAAGTAGGGTATTGAGATGGGGAAAAATGTCTGTCGGTCCGTCGGTCTGTCTGTCCCCCCTAATAACTTTTGAATGAATAATCCGATTCGAACAAACTTTTTTTTGTTCGAAAGATCTCGGCAAGGACACCTCATTCCCACATTTCACTTTTTGATTTGAACTATTTTTTATTCAATTTTGAACAGTTCAAAAAACCTTAACATTAGCGCCTACGGGGAAATTCATGGCAATTCCGAACTGTGAGGCGAATTTGCTTCAACCTAACTTTGTAGGAAATAGCTTTTGATGAAAAACTTGTATATAAAATATCTTTTTGATTTGAACAATTTTCCGTTCAATTTTGAACAGTTCAAATCCCTTAACATTAGCGCCTACGGGGAAACTGAAAGTCAATGTAGATTCCGTACTTGAAGGCGGATTTTTTTCAAACAAATTTTGTTGGAAATAGCTCTTGACACCAAACTCCAGATTTCGACTCCGAGAATTTAGGGGCACTTTACTCCGACTGCGAATCCTATGCCCGACAATTAATCGGAATCCGACTCTCCGACTTCGACTCTGACTTCGTAGCTTTGGCAAAAATTTATACACGGAGGACAAATGACTGACTCCGATTCTTAGATATTCGACTCCGACTCCTTTACCCCAAAATGAGATTGACTCCGACTCCAAATCCACAGCTATGGTTTTGACTGTGAAATAATTATTATTGATGTGACTTGTTTTTATTTTTACGCTAAAGTTTTAATTTAGGTATTCAGTTTTCGGCGAATAAACTCGAAGTCATTTATGTTTCTACATAAAGATATGCGCAGACGATTTTTTTTCTTTTCTTTCTTTCTTTTTTTTTTTTTTTTTTTTTTTTTTTTGACAATGAAAATTATTTCTTTAAGTTGACATTTTATTGTTTTTATTTATATTGGTTAGTGCATTAATTCATTTAAAAAAATTGTTTTTGGCAACAGGGGAAAAAGAAACGATTTTTTTTTTTTTTTTGATATGATGTATTTATTTTAATGAGCTTATTAATTTTAATTATTATTTTTTCGTTTTGAAAGCTGTTAAAGATTTTTTAATGGAAAAAAGTGTATTAGCTGCTTTGTTTAAAAGTTGCTGCTATTTTTTTTTTTTTTTTAGATGAGTGAGGAATATTTTATTCCTAGAAATCAGCTTAAAGTATTTTAAAAATATGTTTGAAAAAATTTGCGATTTTAGCTATTTTTGAGAATATTGATCAGGTACTAGAAAGTAGTATGGGTATACGGGAAAGTAGGCTCGTCTAGTTCTAGACAGAACTTCTTGTTTAGATTCAGATTATACATCTGACACCACGAGTTAAATATTTTTTTCCTTAAGATAATTTTTTTTTAATTGGAAATTCCTTTCATGCTTAACAATTCTACATGCATTGGTAAGTATTTAAAAAAATATTTTGATCTGTTTCAAAGTTGTTAACCAATAAATGTGTTGGTTAACTTAGGTCCCAAACTATATTTGTTCTTTAGAAAAAAGTTATGGGCATAAAACAATAAACTTCATTTAATTTCAATATTAAACGATTAAATATAAAATCCATTGTTAAAGAAAGTGCCATAAAAAAAGGTACTTTATTTGCTCAGTGTTAAAGAAAGTACCATAAAACATTAACCTGAATCAGGGTTGCCCACTTAAGGGCAGGGGGGGGGGGGGGTAATTTGAGGGGTATTTTTCCATTTCAGGGGGGTTCTTGCTTTGGGGGAGTACCCCCCTAAATATTTCCCCTGTATTAAACATTAGAAGTCATATCGCAAATTTTGAATAAAGACTCCTCTAAAGCAAACAGGAAATTTATTTAGTTTCATTGCTCTAGCAGTATTTTGATCTTCATAGATACAACATCACAGTAGATACTCTGTTTCTAGTGTGGTGTTGATCTATAACGGGGACAAGTAAAGAGAAACTCGCGACTTTTTTCATGAGTTACGTGACACGTATTATTGTGAAATGAAAATTGGTTAGGAAAACCATGGATATTTAAATGGTTTTAATTAAATTAGCGCACAAATAAATCCTGAAGAGGAACAAAGATCAGTTTTTAGAGTCAATCGTATAAAATGTAATGCGCATTAAGATTGTTTTCTTTTTCTAACCGACTTCAAAAAAGACGTTCTCAATTCGTCGAAATCTTTTTATGTGTGTCCCCCGTAAACTCAAACACGCATAGACAAATTTGTATTTTTTTTTTCTCGTTTCAAAGGGTATATGTACTTTCCAGGTGATCCCATGGTCATCAGGTCAGAATGTAAAGATGGGATCCTTGAAAAATCAAGAAAACTATGGGCAAAGTTAAATAGATTTCTGTTGTTTTTTAGTGACTCCTGAATTTTTTTCTAAAAGCATAATTTGATAAAGTCAAACTGATGATGAAGACAATTTTTTTTTTTTGTAAATTATTGCGCATTTGAGAAAGCCTTTCTTCACAGTCTTTGGAAGTCTCTCTATTTCTTTCTCTATTTTGCTCATCTTAGCTGCTTTCAGACTCCTATGCTCGACGCTTTCTCACTCGAGATGTACGTAAGGAGTGTCCACAACTCTACCCTACGTACTTATTTTATATTTACACCACTAGAAAGCAAACAATAAGTTATTTTTAAATAAGGAAAGAACCGACATTAAAAAATACCTAGGAACTAAAAAACAAAAAGTAACTAATTACACTTACATACGATTTTCTACCAAACGTATAAATTAAATTTATTTTACAGTTCCAATACAAAAATCAACTGAACTAAACTCCAATTATAAAATAAACACTGTTTTTAATTACTATACGAGGAATTATTTTAATACCTAACTAATTATATACGATCTCTTAATTTTTAATAACCATTTGAAGTCGGGGCCTCCTATAAACTACTACCTAACGTGACTGACAACCCACCAAATCCTGAGTTAAATACTAATTTAACAAAACGCGAAATTAATCTTTAAAACTAAATCTACTCAGTTACGTTACGTTATGTAGTAATTTACAGGAGGCCCCGACTTCAAATGATTATTAAAAATTAAGAAATCGTATATAACTAGTAAGGTATTAAAATAATTCATCGTATAGTAATTAAAATCAGTGTTTATTTTATAATTGGAGTTGTATAGTTGATTTGTGTACTGGAATTGTAAAATAAATTTGATTTATACGTTTGGGTAGGAAATCGCATGTAAGTATTACCAATAATTTTTAACGTTTTTAGTTCCTCTTTGTTTTTTGAAGTCGGTTTTTTTTTTATTTGAAAATAATTTATTACCAGTTTTCATACCGAACGTAATGAAATACAAAAATTGTATTTGGAACTAAAATTTGAAAATAGTTGGATTGTTGATTTGTTGATTAAGCTATTTATTATTCGCACAAAAGTAGGAATGTTTACGGGCTCCCGAAAATGTTTGTTAAGATCGCATTTTTAAAGGCTCTATGGCGGATAATAAGAGGGAGAGAAGTTTGGAGGTCCCTCTCCGGAAAATGTTTGAAATTTAAGGATATAATTTTTGAAAATACAGTTGTTTGCCATCTTTGGTGACTTGAATAGAAAGGATGAGATTCAGGAATTCTCCCCACTCGTTTTCTGATATTAGAGCTCCAAAAAACGCAATTTTTAATGATACTAACGACAAGGGTGTTCGGGGGCTTTCTCTCGGAAAAAATTTCGGAACTGAAGTCCTAAAAGTGCAATTGAAGGCTACCTTTGATGACGTAGCAGAAGATATGGAGTTCATAACCTTTCCCCAGAAGCGTTTCGCTGTAGGAGTTCCAAAAATGCAGTTTTAGACGATCTTTGAATGATGTTAAAAGATGAGCAAAGAAGGACTTGGGGGGGCTCATCTCCGGAATTTTTTTGAAATTGAAGTCCCGAAAAAGCAGTTGTATGCCTTAACTTTTAAGACTTTGGGAGAAGGAACTGGGTTCGGAACTTTCCACTGAAAATTATTCGAAATCGGAAGTCTTGAAAGTGCGTTTGTTGCCCATCTTTGGTAGCGTAAAGAGTTTTATGGAGTCAGGACAAGAGCTGTCCCACAACTTTTCGATATTGAAGTTTTTCAAAAACGCATTTGAAACCCCTCTTTAAAGACACTAGGCGAAGGCATGCTATTCAAAACTCTCCCTCTGAAATATGTTGATATTAAAGTTACAAAAACATAGTTTAAGATTAAGCAATAAATAAATACCTTTGTGCCGAAGAATAACAGGAAATATCCAACGCTGTTTAGCCTTAAAAACGTAATTGCAAAATGACTTTAATAACATTAGGTAAAGAAATAGGTTTCAAGGAATCTTCCTGGGGGGGGCGATTGTTTCGCAAAATTAAATCTCCGAAAATTTAAAGTTTTTGATGATCTTCGATCACACTGGTAAGAGGGGGTTCAGGGACTCTCCCCTGGAAAAGTTTTGGAATTCAAGTCCTAAAAATACAATTGTCGGATATTTTTTGTGATGGAAGGGGGAGGGGGGAGGTTTGGTCGTTAGTTGGTCTTCTTCCGAAAATTCTTCAAATTTACAAGCCTTTTTTTGGGGGAGGGGGGGGGGTGAATGCCCCAACTCCCCCCCCCCCCCGTGGATCTGCTTCTGTTTGCAACGATATTAATAAATAGTTTTAATTGCAAAAGTAATAGATTTTTTCTTAAAAAAGTTCAACTTTTTGCAGACATGAATACCTAGTTTTAGCAGACTGCTTCTATATTATAAAACTTCAGTGCACTGTTCTTGTACACAAATATTTTGTGCATCTCTGAAAGAGCTTCCATTATCAACGATATTAATGTACAGTTTTAATTGCAAATGGAATAGATTTATTTTCTTAAAAAAGCTCAAGTTTTTATCGACATGAATTCCTTATTTTAGAAAACTGCTTCTATGCAACAAAACTTACGAAAATATTTTTTGTATTTGTGAAATGAGCTCTCACTAGCAACAATATTATGTGCATAATTTTAATGGCAAATGTAATAGAGTTTTTTTCTGAAAAAGTTCAACTTTTGTTGACACAAATACCTAGAAGACTGCTTCTATAGTACAAAACTTTAGTAGACTGTTTCTATACAAAAATATTTTCTGTATTATCCGAATAAGCAACTTTTTGTAGACATAAATATCTAGTTTTAGTAAACTGCTTCTATACAACAAAATTTAGCTAACTCAAAGCTGAAGGAAATGCTTATTGTTTCGCGTGGCAGCAACAGCAAGTCATCAGACTACGTGAGCTACATTTAATGAAAACATTCCAATAGCAACTTCTTCCCTAAAGTGGCTCCCGGATACCGATTCTCCATCCCTCATCCCAATTAAGAGTGCAGTCATTAAGATTCCATCATTAGTGATTTTGTTGAGTAGGACATGTCACGCTGAAGATAACTTTCGCTCTTCCTTTCTCATTCATGTTTTCCTCATTTAGGATTAATGCAACAACAGTTTCTGCGCTTTGTCAAGAGCATTTGCATTGTAACATATGCAGCTTACATGAAAATTAATTTTGATAATTTGCCAAAATATGTATTCTGGTGCGTACCACCGGTTGAGCATGCTTTTGTTCTGTTGAGGGTGGAAGTATCAATAAAACCGCTAAAATTATAGGGATTAGATTAAAGATATAGGGAAAAACATGAACATTTGTAACAAGGAGGGTGACTTAGGAATTTCTTCCGTTCAAAAGTTTCAAAATTAAATAAAAACAACCGGTTTTTCTTCTTCGCAATTTCGCCTCTTATTTTTTTTCCTTTTAAAACTAGTACCAGCCTCATTCATAAAGTGCGGTATACAAAATTAAGGTCCGTTTGGGGTAGAAGGGCTTGGAAGTGACTCCTGAGCCGCAAGGCAAATCTTCAGTGAAAGAACTAACAGGTAAATTAATCTTATTCAAGTTACTTTTCAAACTATGTTTAATTTTAAGGACGAAATTAAATCTTTATAACATAGTATATTTATAAATATAAAGCAAATTTATAAAACATTTATCTAGCTTTGTTTCAGTATTGATATGGCAAGACTTTTTTTTTTTTAACTTTCAGTCAATGTTAAACTTGTGAGTTGATGTCTCAAAACGCTCTGACTTATCTTGCTCCAGATTAAAACCGATCATTGATTTTCTGTTTTATTACATAACACGCTTGTACATAAGCAATGCCAATTACCTTCTGCGATGTTTGCGTTGAATTGACATTAAAAACGCAATGAAAACCTGTTTCTAGACGTATTAAAACTATTTACTAATCTTATACGTATATTATTTCTCAAGAGATTTTTTGGTGGGTACTCCCCAACCCTCCCACACACAATAACTTCCCCAAACTTCATAAGTAATTATCATTAGATTCGCTTTTTGGTTGCTTTCCGAAAAATTGCACTCAAAATACTGAATTCAATTCAGATAATTTGCAATTCAACCAAACGGTTCTGCAACTTTTCGTTTGCATTTTCCGCTTGCGAGACCCATGTTGCCATCTACGCAATAATGCGGAAAAAATATTATTTTTAAAAAACAAAAATGCTTTTTTCTAATGTTCGGCTCCAGTTTTTTCCTTGTATTATGTGTCGTCTAAATGGTTTCCATATGTTTAAATCTATGTTTCGTGTTGATTTCGTAATTGGTTAATATTAAATCGTTTCACCCCTTTTGATTTAGGATTTTCTTCTTTCTCCTTAACTAACGAAAATTAAATACTTTATAATTCTTTACAGAATGCAGATAACTTCTTGAAACGCCATACTCTCATTAAGCACCCATGAAAGATTATGCATGTTTAAGCAATTACTTCAACATTAGTTCACGAATAAATGAATCAGGTATTTCCGACAGTATACCATGCGAATGCTTCTCACGGGTCAGGCTCACGTAGTTTTACTTTAAATGTTGGCAATCAGAACAAGAATTGAGCTCCCATGTTTTGTTGCACTGTACTTTATGCAAGTTAACGCACTGAAAATCCGTAATGCCGGTTATAAACAAAAACAGTTTTTTTTCGAGATTTTTTTTTAAATGCATTTTTTTTTTCCAACATGAATATAATTTCGGATGCGCCGCTTAAGCTAGCGAAGACAATTTGTCTGGATTTTACGGGGGAAAAAAACCCGAAAAAAAATTGAATTTTTATCTTTTGTGTTATTTGAAAAGAGAAAAGCTCCCTAAGCCTCCTTCCTAGCTACAAATGTTCATGAATTTAAAATGATCACATTTCTATGTAAAATAATTATTTGTTGAAAGAATGCTTCCCCCCTTTCGCAGTCAAAATCATGGTCATAAAATTAACGAAAAGTGAAAAATATAAGGAGAGGCATCTCCAAAAAACAGATGTGATAGTGGAAAATGGAAGTCGTATTTTAATTTGGAGGGTTATTTTACCAAGGGCAGGCTAGAAAGGTGACTGGGCTCGTAGAAAAAAAATCTGTTTGCAGTGCAGTGTTATTTAAAAATCAAAATTTTAATTCATACTTCAGTTTGTGTGACAACATCACTCATTCTTTCAAAATCGGAGGTTTGTAGAAAATATGTTGAAACAGATATAAATAAATACTTTATTTGTTGCTTTTGTTTGTCATTCATAGAATTTTTTTAGAAAACCAGCGAAGAACCCCATTGATTGCCTTTCATTTAATTAACTTATTTAAATATTTTGCTGTGATAAAATAAAGATGCAAAAATAATTCAGCTTTGTTATCCCATTTTTCTGCTCTTTGATTAAGAGAATGTCGATCAAAAAGTACCTGATTAAGTGGACTGTGATTATTAAGAGATTGTTTAGGTTGACATTTCATTTTTTTCTACTCTTTCTTCAAAAAAAAAAAAAAAAAAAAAAAAAAAAAGGCTGAAAGAGTTTTCCAAATTATAAAATGTTGAATACCTCTTATCTGAAGTTAAAATACTGAAGTTTTGTTCCCTATCACCCCCTCCCCCCACACTGGCCATACATATGTGTCTGAGTTTGAAAATGTTGCTAATGTACAAAATTAAAAATAAAAATTTCGGAAGTAAACCTCTACTTATTTAAGCACTAAATTCTATAAAGAAGGAACGCTATAGCACAAGATCCCGCTCAAATTTCTCAACCCCAAACTGTTTTTTAAACAAAACACAATTTTTTATGATTACAGGAATATATTTCTGCCGCGTCGCCTATCAAAATATGGTCAAATGTAAGGGTGTAATGATGTTTTATGTGCTTTTTCAGTTTTTGTTTCACATCTGAAATCTATCTATTAGTTAGTAAAATCATAAATTGATATTTTAAAGAGCTTAAAATTTTAAAGAACGGAGTTTCTATTTTTATTGTAAGAGTTACGGAGATGTTTAGTTTCAAAGTTTGTGAATTTTTGAAAAGCTTACTATTATATAGAGTTGCTCCCAAAAAGTGTTCATACACCTTGAAATTTTGTAGTAAAACTTAAATAACGCGAAAATGAATCCGAATATGATGTCCAATTTTTTTTTCACATCATTCCTCTGCCATTCTAAATAAAATCCAGTAATGTTGCCAAAATATTGCCTGATTTTATATTTGAAATTTGTCAAAAAACGAAGAGACAGAGAAATAGTACGCCACAAAAGTCATCATACACTGCAATATTTAATTTATGATTAAATTTATGATTAAAATTATCACATGTCGTTTTTTTTATTATTTTTACATTGTATTGACACTGTATAAAGTCATTTCGCTTTAATTTTTTATTTATTTATTCCCTAATATTTTGCTTATTATTTTAAAATGGCTGGTATTCGTAAAAAACAACAAACACCATTCGAAATTTGAATTTTTCCCCTCACAGTAGCAGTAAATTGGTTTATCTAAATTAATTAATTTATATCATTCTATAGTAAAATGCTTGATAAAATGCTTTGAAGAAAGGAATTGGATCGAAAACAAGGTAAGTAAAGGTTAACTGGCCAAGTTAACAAAGCGTGATCAAGATTTAGAGTTAAAAAAATATGAAAAACAGACATTTGAGTGCTGTAAAAGTTTCTGTAGAATTTAATGAAAAATTCTACGTTTAGTTTTTACCTAAAAATGTTTGCAAAGTTCTCTGATTAGTTGGATTATATGGGACCTCTTCCCGCAGAAATTTTCTTGTTCGTGCGAAAACACTCACGCTTTTCGTCGCAAAATCAACGATAAATAAGCTCAAAACGTTTTGGAATAGCGTCTTACCAACAGATAAAAATGAATTCAACATTTTTGGTTAATTATTCTTGTATAAATGTAAATAGATGATAAAATGAGGAATTTAATCTTAAAAACGTAGTTGGATCAGTTAATCAAGACGGTGAAGGTGTTCTTGTGTGCGGGTGCATATCAGCATTAGGACTTGATAGTTTGGAATTTTGTGATGAAATAATATGAATCATGCTGTTCATTTAAATATTTAAAAAAAAAAAAAAAAAAAAAAAAAAACAAATTTAAACTATTAGCCCAAATTTTTTTTTTTTTAACAACTTTATTTTTTATCAAGAAAACGATAAGAAGCAAAGTATTCAACGTTTGCTTCTGGTGCTTCAAAAATTGTCCTTAAGCTTAGAAATATCTCCCCAATCGCTAGATTTAAACTTAATGTAACATATTTGGGTCATTCTTCAAAAAGTGTAACTTTTCTGTCACACGCCTTTTACAGTAAAAACTTTAAGGAGTAATTCATTTAACAATAATTTTTAATTTCATCAAAAATATATCTATTTAAACATGGCAACAATTTTTAATAATAATATTTATTTTAGTATGTTTTTGGTTCACAACATGTGAATTCTCACCACCGTGGTATGTCACACACCTTGTGTGACTGTTTATGTTGATTAAAAACTTGTTTAATTAAAAGTTTATGCTTATTTATTTATTATTCTTTTCACAAGTGTCTCAAATACTAATTGTTTAAGTATATATATATATATATATATATATTTTTTAATATTGTGTTTTAGTTCGTTTTAGTAGGACAAGGAGTCATGTCACACAATAAATTCTCACCCTCGTTACCTAAACACAAAATGCCATTCTTCATTAGCACGTGGCAGTAATGACATCAAATTTTATTTTTCATGATACAAGGGAGCTCCAGGAGCCTTCTTGTTTATTTTCAGCCATAGTTGAAGTTGTGAAATTTTTGTCGAAAAACAAAAAGATAAATATTGCTTTAAAACTTTAGTGTGATTATCCTGACTTCTCACCTCCTGAACTTGAATTTAAGGGATGTAAATTAGTGTAAAAAAAAGTGAACATGTTTTCATATGCTCAGCATGCGCAGATTGTAGTAACGAAGAAAAAAATATTCTCTGAAAATGTATCCAGCCCATATTAATGGAAAATTTCTCACCTCCATGAGAGACGTTATCAATATTGTTATTTCTGAAGTGAAAATAAATGATGGAGGCGGAAAATACATCAGTTACAGGCATTCTACCGAAATTAAAAATTGCCAGTATACTTCAAATTTACTAAATACTATTTTTTAACATACATTTCAAACTACTAATTATTCCGTACTTTAATTAAGAGAGCTTAATATTGTATTCCCAATAATCATTAAAATAGTTCATTGTTTGCACAGTTAACAAAATTACTACTTTGATATTAAATTGGCCTCGATTTTTAAACATTGAAAGTTGATTATTTTTTTTGACTTATTTTTTTTTAATTTATGAGTAAAAAAATTTTAACTTAGCTGGGCCATTTTTTATGGTTACTTCTAGTCTTGTAGATAACACTATCACGTAAGAATGAAAAAAAAAAAAAAAGAAAAGAAAACAAGGTTTTGAAATTGAAAAATATTTGCGTTCAAAAGTTACGTTTTCTGGAAAGCGAACTAGAAACAGTAAGACTCGACGTGCGGTTGGACACTTACTCAGAAATTTTACAACAAAGAAAAAAAGAACAATTAAATCTATTCCCAGACGTTTAAAAGCTGTTGTTGATACTGCATGATATTCTACTAAATAATAAATTAGTAAAAAATATTATTTACTAATTTTTTGATATTCTTTCGAAGTGTGTGCGAAAACTTTTGAGAGAAAAAGTTTCTGGCACTTTTTGATTATTTATTTCTTAAAAATCAAGTTTTATTATGTTATTAACAATTTTCATGTAGTTTTGTAAAAAAATAGATCATATATCTTAAAATTAAATACCCATTTCAAAATATTAATTTTAACCAATGGATGGGGGCGTATTTCATTGAAAGTCGCAAGTGTACGAACACTTTTGGAAGCCACTGTATATAAATGCCCCTTGTTCCATTTTTAGGAATCTGCCAAAATGCCTACAATTAACTTTTCATTCCAGCTCGGATTCTGGTTCCAAATTTCATCCCCTCAGATTCTGGGACCTTAGACTATTAGTGTTACGCTTAAGAATCACAGTATTTCTTTTTTTTTCAAAATTAACAAAACCGAGCTTTAATGACTTATTCAATGTGGTTGGAAATTCTCCCGTTTAACAAGGCAAACAGTTAATGAGAAAAATAGTAAAGTAAATGGGTGCAATGTCCAGAAGTTTATAAACACTATAGTTTAATTACATAGTCTGAAGTCTTGACAAAATTTATTCATTAACTTGACTTTTAAAGAAAGTACTCGAAGTTCTTTGAAACGTAAGTCAACAAAGTAATCCACAGGGGACTAGTTAGACTTTTTATTAAATTACTAGTGCTCTATTGATTACGTACGATAAATTTAAATTCCAACTTGCGTAATCCTCCGCTTAAGAAACAGAATTGGTTTCCTGAGCCAACAACAAGTCCCTTCAGCATTCATTATATTGTTTGAAGTAAACTTATCTCTACTTTACGATTAAACTTCTTTTCATGGAAAACCGAAGTCAAATCTTGAAAATTTATTTCTTTTCTCATCTCTTTTACTCTGAGTAATTTGTTACTCCTGAAAGGATCTTGGCATTTTCGAAAAGAGAATTTCATTCAGTGTACTGCTATTAATCGTTCTCATTGTCTTTTCTCATTTTAAGTACGTTACTCTTGCAGTAAGCTATTAAAAAAGGTTTAAATAATCCTCATACTGTTTGACCATCGATTACATGGAAGGGCTAATATCCGGTTTAAGGGCGGAAATGGATGTATCTATTAGTTTATAGGGGTGTTAGTTGATTTGCTACAAATGTGCACTTTTGCCTCTCTATTAATTAGCTTTAGTTTTATAAAAATAAAAATTTGGTGTCTCTCAGCAACATTTTTTAAATTTGAAGTATATATTTGATCTATATTCTCGCGGTAAAAAATAATTGATTTATTTATTCCCAACAAAGTTTTGAGCTCACCATTTTGCTTTTACGTTCCTGAATGAAATGAAAATATTTTCTTTTTCTTTTGTTGTTTCTATGGTAACTATTTTTGTTTTCCCTTATTTTATTTTAGAGAATGCAATAAATGAATATAAGGCACTAGTGACATTATAAAACGCGTGCATCAAAATCCCATCGTTATTTTCCCTTCTTCCCTGCTAGATTCATTCAGATGGAATAGTCTTTACTTGGATAGATTGCCAAATTACATACAATCCGCGGTCAAACAGTAATGATTTTATATTTAATGTTTCCATGCAGGGAAATGCTTTATTTTGACAAGGCTGAACAGTATCTGGTAACTTAACTGTTTTACTGGTAAGACTAATTTTAGGAGGATGAAGATACGAAAAGTGAGCGCTATTTACTGGAGTTTAGGGTTTAAAACTGGAGATAGAGTTAAAATATCAACTATCAAAATATCCCCAAACGGGCAATGGCTTCGTTCAAATGCAAAAACAATTTTCCCATTTGATACCTTGGCGGGCGATTTTCTAGTTTAAAAAGCAATATATAAATTCTCAAAAATTCTTAGTCATTTTACTGATGAATAATGTAAAATGAAAAGTGATCAAAAAAGCATTGTGCTACAATTCGGAACTCCAGCGCTCGAATACTCTACCTTGCGGTGATTTACAAAACTGCCGATGAAATTAAAACATTGCCACGTTGCGTTCCACGTGTGTCTGTTGACGTAAACACAGGCAGTTTGTTCTGAGCATTTATTAACGCAATCGATGAGTCTTAGTTTGCTTTCAGCTACAGAAATTAATTCGTCCCTTAGTAGTATTCTCGAGCTTCTCAAAATAATGTTAGTTTTCCTTATTTCCTTCTGAAATATGAGTTGACTGAAAATAGTGAAAGCGAAAACTGGATTAACAAACTTGGATAACGTTATACAAGGTAAAAATTTTTATTGTTTTGTATGAATTTGTAAGAATATTAGTTTTTTTTAATCTTAAATTGATTTAACTAACCATCTTTTACAGCAGCATTTAGTTGGAATGGACGGTATGCAAAATATTTTCTTGAATATATTATCGTAGAACAAAATGGAAAATGTTTCACCGAGAAAGAATTTACATTATTCCTTTTATTCTCAGCTGAAAGGTTTCGCCAAATTTGTTTAGGGTTATAGTTTTAGTATTGTGCGAGCAAAGTAGCCTTGGCGAGATTTCGCGTTTTTAGTTAAACCATTTTTAATTTTTATCATGAGTGGAATAAAATGGTAGTAAGATTACAGAATTCGATAAGTAAAAAGAAATAATGGTCAATCAACTGAAAAGAAAACTACCACCATATATCCGTAAGAATTCTGTAGATGATTTGCATAACTTGACATAATTAAATCGTAACTCAGAAATTAGAAAAATCGAAACAGAAAAATTTTAAATCAACCGATTCGAGAATTCGAGAGAAATAACTCAGCAACAAATGCAAAACAATAAGCGCTAGCCAAGCAAGGCAAAGAAGTATCATCTTCTTTCGATAATAATTTGTAATGTCATATTGAATTTTCTAGCATTAATTGTTGTTCTTGTCAGGGTACAATTATTATTTAGTTTTATCAAGAATTGATAAATATCGAATTCAACATCGTGGAAATGGCTGCTTAGAACTACGAACTACGTAGTTTGCATTAATCTTTGACGTTGAGTAATGCTTCTTGAATTCTCATTTCTTTCTACGTGGGCCAGAATATCCACAAGACTTTGAAAACTAATTTAAAAAGAATAAAGCGAAAAATATCATACATACGAACAAAAATCACAACACTTTTAGCATTTTCTTCGTTACCACATGCGTTTGTTTTAGTTTTTAATTGGAGCAAAGAACTCAGTGCAAAAAATTCAGCACACAACAAGAAGTTTGTGCGAGAACTGAACGTCATCACGTGAACACCGATATTTATAACCATATAGCTCAGCCAATAGGAATTCATTTTTATTTTACATTTTACTCATCTTTACTAATAATAAAGCTGAAAGTCTCTCTGTCCCGGAGGATCTCTGGATGGATGTCTGGATCTCTGTGACGCGCATAGCGCCTAGACCGTTCGGCCGATTTTCATGAAATTTGGCACAAAGTTAGTTTGTAGCAGGGGGGTGTGCACCTCGAAGCGATTTTTTGAAAATTCGATCTGGTTCTTTTTCTATTCCATTTTTTAAGAAAAAAATATCCTGAGATGGACGAGTAAATTAAGAAATTATCATAACGTGGAACCGTAACATGGGTACAAGCCAACTGGCGAGAAAATTCAAAATACGTTATTTTGTAAATATACAGGGGAACTAAAAGACCTTTTAATTTTTCTATTACGTACAAAGTCGTGCGGGTACCACTATAGTGATTAATAAATCATTAATGCTGGGTTAATTTTAGTAAGGTAATAATCTTGGTTGTGTATCTAAAGTCTTTTGAAGAAGTAATTTCAGCAGTATTTTCATTTATTGGTACCATACTATCAAATTATTTTGTAAATTAATAAACTAAACTCTATTTTTACCTTGCATGACTTCTTAATTACTTAGAATGCAAGTGCATATTGTTTATTGGTATTAGTCATTGAATGAATTCTTAGTTACTCTCCATTTTCAAAATAATTTCATGAGATTTGTTTGATGTCTGGAAAATAAGGGAAACAAAATGGTTAGTAATTGCAAAAGATCTCAAAAAAAAAAAAAAAAAGTTTGTGTAAACGAGAGAGGAAATAATAAATACTGCTTTGACGTCCTTTATGGAGAAAGTACAGGTATTGCAGAATGGTGGGGTAAGACTTCAAGTATAAGCTTAGTGCTAACAAAGCCAAAAAGCAACGAGGCCAAAGCAAAGAAACTAAATGGAAAAAACATGAGAAATCTCAAAAAAAAAATAAAAAAAAAAACCTTGTGCTTTATTTATAAGTTGCAATAAAACGTTTTCTTTGAATTTGCTGTTTCATTTTATCTTAATTTGAACTATCTTTCCTGAGATTTTTTGGTAAATTTAAACTATTATACATCAAACATATATTTCTGAAATTTAGTACATTTTCTAAGATAAAGAATCTCTAGTTCGCGTGGCTTCAATATTTTTCTCCAGACAGCAGAGCGAACGTCATTAATATGTCAGTCAAGTTTTCCTAAAGGATACATCTAACTTGCTTCCTGTTTACCAAGCCGTTCAATGAACAGTTATGATTCCCCAAGTGAGAATCAATTCACGTTATCTCTCTTAGCCATTTACAAGGTTTTGTAGCGTGAAAGACTGGAAAAAAATATCCCTTTTGTTAACTTATTTTCCGGAAAAGAAAAAATAAAAATAAAGAAAGAAAGAAAATAAGAAATCGATTTTTAAAAGTGAATTAGAGCTTTCATGTATCTCTCATTCAAACATTGAGAAAATCAAAATACAAAAGCAAAAATACATAAATTACTTCAGAAAATATATTATGTAAAAAAAAATCATATCTACGGAGTGGAGAAAATACGGGTATTTCGGATTGCTTCAGTCTGTCGCATAGAGCAACACTCCAACTAGAGCGCGCTCTAGGGTTATATTTAGGCTGTACACATGAAAGCGATTTCAACCATTACTGCTTGGCCAGCGCAGTGGTACAAACTTAGTTTAATGCGCACTTTAACTTCTCCTTGATGGGGCGAGAAAAATGCCAAATATAGAATATCTCTTCTTATTCGACTAACACTTTCTCTTCATGTTAACAGCCAGTTTCTGTCTTAGGGATAAAGAAACACGCATTAAGGATAAAGAAGCATAGGGCCTCAGTATCTACTACTATTTGTGATTTAACCGGTTGGATGGGTCCCTGAATACAGCTCTGTTTTTAATTTAGACTAGAAGCCGAACAATTTCTGGTCCAGTACCGGCAGAGGTATTGATTCACTTGGAGGACTTTGTTACCGAAACATATTTAACGTGCCCCAGTCGCCATTAACGAACACGGAAGATCTTAGACCAGCTAGCACTGAACCCTGACCGTGAGGTTACGAGTCCGACGTTCTATCGATGAGGGCTCAACAGCCAATCTAGTTGTATAATAAGCCTATGGTCAGTTGCTACTAATAATTTTTGAGGAAATAATAGTGAGATCCGAGCAAAACCTTTTGGTTCGAAATATTGCCGATGCACCTCAGCCTTATTTCCATGTTTGTCTTTCCATCTCATTTACGACTTATTTTTTTCAAGATTTTGAGTTCTGTCTTATTAGTATACCTTTCATGAAAGTATTTATTTTGAAAATTTAAAGAAATGTTTTTACTCAAGATACTTACAATGAGTACCAGAGATATACCTAAAAAGCGTATTATACTTAAATTTCTTTTAAAAATAAATGCGGGTGACATTTCAGTTCTGTTCCCTGTTCCCAGTAGGCAATTCTTGACTTCACAACATATTTCTCATTTAAAGTATTGCAGTCTCGTTTAAAATAACTACAATCAATATTTTTCAAGTATTTCGTTTTGTGCAACAACTTGTGCGTGCTCTCAATTTTTATTTAATTCCTGTCTTAGATGTAAGAAGTATGAATTCAAAATTATTAATTGCCTTGATGGCTACTACTTCCAGGTAGCTAATGTACGTCTCGCTTGAGTCTAAAGGAATATAATTGCTGAATGTTTTTTCCTAGCTTCTTTAAATAGTATCATGTTTATGATTCTGTGCATTACTTTATTTTGTGTGATTCTGTCCCTTTAATTATCTCCCCTGAGATTGAAAACTTTTTTATTTTTGCAAATTCTTATAACTTACGCTCAAAAAATATGAAAACCGAAAGTGAAGAACATAAAGGTTTTTTTTTATATATACGTTAGGTCTAAACTATTGTTTTGTAATTACTGTCCTTGTAATTACTCGTCCCTCCATTTCTTCAGAATTCTGAATAAACTTTTTTTTTTCTGAAAATTACTATGTTTCTGTTTAATATTCTACGTTTGCTTCCCCATTATTGATTAGGGGAAAACATGAGTTCTTAATGTATGTTAATGTGAGGGGACAATAATTACAGTTTGTGCCCTGCATTTTGAATATAAAAATGGTGTGTAAAATTTTTTGAAAAAAAAACTCTTTTTGTTGATGATTGTTAATTTGAATTTGGTATGAGTAAAATTTAGAATGCTTAGAAAAATCACCTATGCAGTTATTTTCCGTACTTCAAAGGGTAAGAAATTAAATAAAAAAATATTGTATTGAGATTTTACCTGATTCAAATGGTAAAATCCTTTAAAAAATATATTTTTTTTCCTTTTGAAGAGACATCTTTAACAGCTGAAAAGAAACATGAGATAGTTTAATACCGACCGAAAGGGATATGTACAAAAAATTAAAGAGAAAATATCTATAATTTAAGTATACAGATTTGCAGAGAACTGCATAGACGTGCTTCGTTGATACAATTAGTCCCCTTTTCAATGCAAAAGAGGTGAGTTGATTGATGAAAAGATATCCGGCAAAAGCCAGTTGTACCTTATGTTCGAAATGATTTTTCAGATCACTCAACAAGCGTTTTATATTCATATTATTGTGGCAGTGACCAGGGCCGCGCCAAGCCTGATCGGCGCCGTCGTGCAAATGTTTTTTGAGCGCCTTTATACTCTGGCGCTCGAGAAAATATATTTAACACCTGGTAGGAGGTTTTGTAGACAAATATAAAACGAAAAAAAATACGTTTGGCATTTAGTTTATACAAAAAAAAAAAGTGTGAATATTTAATTTCGCAATATGGTGTACGTTTTTACTTCATATCTCGAAATTATTTTGAGTTCAGCAGCTCCTCTGATATGCTAATGCGTTTTGGAAGGAGAAAATATATTAATAGTATCTAAGTTAAAGTCACTTTGAATATCTATACCTAATCTCTAAGTGATAAATAATTAATGAAACTTTTATGTCTGTCAAAACATGACAACAAAAATGACATGATGCAACTAAAAAATAGGTTTAGGGGGCACAAATTGAAACAAACAAAAAAAAAAAAAAAAAAAAAACTCTTAATAAGAGGGGTCCGGGGATTCCCCCGGAAAATTTGTGAAATATGTGGTTTGAAAAACGCAATTTTAGACGGTCTTTGGTGGTGTTATGGGGAAAAAGGGTACAAGGCGGTCTGCTGAAATTTATAGAAGATGGAAGCTTTAAAACATGATTGTATACTTCATATCTATAGACGTTAGAATAACGAATGGAACTCTGAGATTCTACCCGATCGTGTTTTTCTTTGAAAAATAGATAGAAATCAATTCTCCTTTTCTCCCCACCAATTTTTCGAAATGGAACAAAAACGCAATTAAAACACTTTGAAGATTTTTACAAGAAGGGAATTCTGGAGCTCCACCCCCCCCCTGATATTTTTCCCAAAATTCAAGTCCTAAAAACCTAAGCAGTATTTTATGATATTAGGAGAAGTGGTTCAGAGGCTATTCTAACTTAGGTTTTTCAAAAGACTTATGAAAAATTTAAGTTTTTATGATATTTAAGAAAAGGGGTTCGGAGGCCTTTGCCCGAATATTTTCTGAAAACGAAGTCTTAAAAACATAACTGTAAGACCATATTTGGTGACATTAGATCCGGCATTCTTTCGAAATTGAAGCTCAAAAAACGCAATTTAAGTGATTTTCGAACGGAGTTTCAAGCGATGTTGTTTCGGATTCTGGGGCTTTCTCGAAATTTTGTGAAATTGAAGATCTGGGGAAACGAAATTTGAGATGCTCCGTAATGCTTTTAGCGGGGGGGGGGGGGGGGGAGCGATTCGGCAGAGTAGCATTTTGAAAATTTTCTTACTTTCAGGCGAACTAGAAAAAAAAAAAAAAGAAATAGGACGGAGGGGGAGTAGATGACCAATTGTGGATACTAAAGTTTTTAACCCAACATCATTATTTTTTCCTTATTAAAATCACTTTGTTGGACGCATTCTCCCCCCCCCCCTTCAGAAGTAAATATTTTTGAAAAACATTCAACTAAGCATTCTGGAGGGGAGGGGGCACGGGGCGGTGCAACCAAAGGGGTGGGTCCTCTGGACAATTCTGGTTGCGCCACGAAACAGGAGGTGACGGATTATATTTCTGAAGGGATAATATTGCAGGAGTTATTCCGCTTGAAAATCTGAAACTGAAACTTGCCCGTTAAAACGAATACTTCCAACTTACGAAGTCGTTAAAAAGGCATTGAATTTAATGTCTAAAACAAACACATTATCCAAAGCTCTTTCTTAAATTTAATACACAAATAGTTGAAGAAAAAGGGGATGAAGGAATTGAATAATCATGGTCAAGTCGTTACTTTTCGGAACTAAAAGTTAATCTAAATCATTGTCTACAAAAAATTCATCTTACGCACAAGTAAATAATATGCAAATGTGCTTACCGTATTTTTTAATGTATGATAACATGATGCAGTGAAATTACCAAGCACAGTAGTTAAAATCACAAAAAGACATATTGCACAAATTATAACATGTTCACCGCAAGAACAAAAATGGGCAAATTTCTTGCGCTGCTTCGTATGCACAATCTTGTGAAATTATAGACATACCGAAATAACATTCATGGCTCCACATATGAAGAAAAATACCGATGTATGCATTAATTAGCATCACGTGTTTTCAGTGTAAAAGATTGCGCTTCTGAATAGCATATTCAGACACAAGACATTCCCCCCCCCCCCTTATGGATAGGCAGTAAGGAGGATTGTTTGTTTTAATGAGCAGTATGATTTCACAGGTACTTTAATAGAAAAATGTAACAGTTAAATTTTATTTTTTTGGTTGGAGATTTTTTCTTTCATTTGGAGCATTGATTCGTAGAGCTCGGCGCCTTTTTTGGCTCTGGCGCCGTCGTGCGCCGCACGACCTTGCACATAGGGACGGCGCGGCCCTGGCAGTGACTGTCATTCATTTTTAATGTTAGATTTGTTTGACTATACATTGGGTAGAGATTTTATTTCAACTGATAATTTGTATCAATTTCTTGTGCGAGAATAATTTATCATACTTTTCCCATAAAAACTATTTTGATCAACCTTGAAATTCCTTAAAAATCCTGGGTTGTTATTGTTTTAAAAATTGGAGTTTTATGCATTTTTAATAAGTTCTTAATCTTGCGAATTTCACTCAAATATAGTATTCATCGTGTGCCCAAAATTGAGTTTTGAGATTCTCAATCCAGGCACAAGGTATACAGAGAAATAACGTAATATCTTTGCATATGATTTCAACAAAGTCAGTCTCATGAATAAATACGAAAGGAAGGAACCCCAGTGATCAACAAAATAACAGTATTAAACAACGTAGATAAAGCATAAATTAGCAAGCTGATTGCTGACACGCGTATCGGGGTTTCAAAGAATCAATTTTTCATTGTAAAAAGTGTGACGAATGACTTTACACCTAGAGGCTCACACTTTTTGCATGGAAAAACGGGTTCCATGAAATAGTGAAAAACATGTCTGCATCAGTTTGATAATTCTTGTTATATCTAGGGTTGTGGAGTTGTTGCCGAAGAGTCGGAATCGTACTGGTTTTGGAGTAAAGAAGTTAGAGTCAGTTTTTTTCCTCCAAGTCCGCAAATCCAGTGCTTGCGGAGTTAGAGTCAAAGAGGCGAAATCGCACTGGTTTTGGGGTAAAGGAGTTGGATCAGTCATATTTGCTCCAAGTTCGCAACTCTTCCAGTGCTTGAGGAGTTGACTGATTTTGGGGTAAAGGAGTAGGAGTCGAAGGTTCTAAACTTGCCGGAGTCGATAATTTTCTCTCCGACTCCACAGCCCAAGTTATATTTTTATTACTCTGTAATGAAGAATATCATCTCTTCATATCTTACAGAAAAATATAATAATAAAATGTTATTTGTATGGTAAACGAGAAGAAGTTTATAATTCATTCCGTGCCCTTTTCTTTTTCTTAAAAAATAATCCAAAAACAAATAAATAAATAAAGAAATAAAAAATAAAAAACACGTATTGATAATCAGAGATAAAAGGCATTCTGAATTTCTCCTCTACAATGTGGGTAAAATTCTTATTGTTTATTCAAAATAGAATTGTGTTTCTTAAGAAAAACAACCATAAGCTACAAACGCTTCTATTTGCTAGAAACTTTAGGTGTTATTCATAGATGTAATTTGCTAACAATGGTTTATTTAACAAATATCCTCTTTTATCTACTATTTCTGCAAAAAAACACTTTTATGACGCATAAAGTTTGAGTTTACTCGCAGATTATTTTAAACACTACCAGATCTCGAGCTCTTCTTTAAATTTTTACTTTTTAATGTACACGAAGAACGTATTGTTTTATCAAGTTGTTTTTTTCACGTTTACAGAGATATTTGACTTGCGTGCGTGTTTTCTTACATTGAAAGGTTTACACCATTGTAATGCATTAGTTTAAGCTACCAATCACGATTGGTCTTGAACGATCTGCCTTTGTTTATAGAACTGCTTGAATCTGAGCTGCGATAGTTAATTTTTAACTTTTCGCAGAGCGAAAATATATTAAAAATAAAAAATGAGGATACAAATGCATAAAAGCACGGAAATTGGCGTTTGTTTCCCGGAAAATATAATGAAAAAATGCAATAAAAAATAAATTAATTTATTAACTCAATAATTTTTTGAAAACAAAAATATTTGAAAGAGGATAGGTTTCACGAATTTTTTAAAAATCCGATCGGAGAAATAACCAGTGCAAACAAAACACTTTTTTTTTGTTGCAAAAATCTCCGGAGCACCCCAGTCGCACGATTTATTGTATTTTTACATTTAAATGCATTTTTTTTTTTTTTTTGACTTTTAAGTGGCTCAAAAAATATGCTAATTGTAAAAACTTAATATTTGGGAAACATTAGTTCTAAATAAAGCCTGAAAGAATAAATGACTTTGTTTCAGTAAAAGCCATTCAGAAAGACATTTAGCCAAGAGCATAGCTTTTTGATACGGATATGATTGCTGCTAAGTTATTATTTCAGCTGTTGAAACAATTTCTGAGGATATATTTCAAAGCCTTCTAATGAAAAACTTATATCTGTTGGAATTTTTTTGTGCAAAAAATATAAAAAACTTGCTGTCTGAATAATATATTACAGGGTTTTTGTTCCTCCACAACAGAAAAATAGCTCTATACAGGTGCTGTAGTACTGTGCGATACCGTTTAGTGACACCCGTAACATCTTTGCCTTGTCCGGTGTACTAGAGGTTTGTGTTTTACCGAATATGCCAATTGGTGGTTAATTAACTTTTATTTCTTATATTATCTGGTGTGAGTCAGTCATGTTTTTTTCAAAATTAGCATCAAGTTTTATGCAGTTAAAACAAAATAGTGTCACAGCGAAAAATCCATTAAAAAACTCAAATTTAACTTCGTATCAGTATTCTAAATGCACTATAGTTTGGTTCGTTCGTATTTAAAGAATAATTTACTGTCTTTAATGAAATTGAAAGAATACCTGAAGTGTGCCAAGAAATATACACTTTAGAAGTGAAACTTTTGCATTCAGGGAAGCACTAAATTGAAGGAAGATTTGTACTGCCTGTTAATTTAGTAAACTCGATCATGGCTACCTGCGATCGAGCCCCCATGACTCGATGAACCAGTGACTCGCCCTCCAGAGGATAGGTCGACCTATCCTCCGTTTTGGTTTCAAGAGCCCTTTGGATCCAGACTTGGTAAATGGGCTTTACCATAGTCGCTAATTGCTAGGTCGTAAAAATAAACTGATGTAAAGTTTAGTAAAACGCACTTTCAGCAAATCTAGCAAAAAAACTAACTTATTAAAATAAATAACAGCTCCTCGTGAAATATTTCTTGTCATGATCCCAATTTTCAAACCGAAATTGTCTTAAATGTGAATGAATGAAATCTTCTTCTTTTATGAACTGAAACAGTTCAAGATCACTGAAACTACTTGCTTGAAGTTTAGATACCAGTTTTCTTTAACACGGTTTTCGTACACATACAATTATTTGCCGCACAGCGCAATCTGACTGCCTATCACAGAGGCTTAATCAGCAGAGTGCTAAGCTCTGAATCCATCAGACCTAAGATCAAAACTCGACCAAGACGTTTCAGGCATATTTACAACAAAATTGTAAATTTTAATGAAAAAAGTAGATTACAAACAACGAGAACACTAAATAACACTCGAACTGCCTTGGTTGTATTACAGTGGGCAGGTAAAGGGCAGTAACTGCAAATTTTTCATTTCTCATTTTTTTGTTGTTGCATTTTTGTCATCTACTGTACGTTAGCTTTATTGTGCAAGCTTGCTTTTTTGTTTTTTTCGGGGAAAAAAGGCGCGATAAAAACGTCTAACCCCATCATTTACTTATTCTTAGAATTGAATCCAACACACATTTCTTCAAATATTTCGAAAACTCATTTCTGCAAATACTGCCGTTTACTCGCCCATGGCAGTATGCATGCGTGTTTCAAGGGATGTTCTGTTGATAACCAACAGCTGTACTCAGTGATCGCCACGTCGCCTGAACTCAGTACACGCAACTACGGACAACGAGAAAAAAAGCGAAAAGAGCGAATGTGCGACTATTCATACACAAAAACAACTACGTCGTTTCTCTCAAACAAAAACCTGGCGAAACATAATTTCAAAGCCCTCCCATAACAAGTTTCACTGAAAATCCTCAATTGCAAAGTAACAGACTGCATTAACGTGACAATGCTAAGTACATACAATTTGCATACAGCAGCACATAGTCATAAATTATTTCAATATTATTAAAACTAGGGTAGACCGACCAGTGAGTGAACACCACCCAGTGAATGAACAGCGCGTCATTTTTTAAAAAAAAATAAGCTTCCAAATTTTTTTTTCTAAATAAATTCACTACAAAAGTGTTCTTTATTGATATTCTAAGCTATCTGACATCTGATTGGTTACTTTGGATACGTATTTTTCTCCTGAAAAAAATTTGAAAGTTTTACTGCCGTGAATCGTTCTTTTTCTCTTTCAAAATAATAAGGCTGGTTTTGTGCTAGCAATTATTTTGATAAATATTATTTTTATTGATAAATTTTATTTTTTAACTTTACGAAAGAAAAATTAAGTATACATATTTAAGCTATGGATTTAAATTGTTTCAGTCAATGCAGAATGCGTAGATTTTCTGGTAGAGGGGTGTTCAGTCACTGGGTACGAAAAATTGCGAAAACCCAGTGAATGAACAATAGCAAAATTTCTTTTGATTTTAAAAGAAATTTGAAGTTTCTTTGAGATATTTTAATTTTCGTACTTTTTTGTAATGCAGATACTTTTATATGCTTATTTCATTATGTACTAGTGGTACCCGCACGGCTTTGCCCATAATAGAAAAATTAAAAAGTCTTTTGGTTCGCCTGTATATTTACAAATAATGTATGGTAAATTTTCTCACCAATTGGCTTGTACTCATGTTACGGTTCCACGTTATGTTAATTTCGTATCTCGCCAATTGGCTTGTGCCCATGTTATGGTTCCCCGTTATGATAATTTCGTAATTTACTCGTCCATCTTATGATATTTTTGTTCTTAAAATTGGAATATGAAAAGAACCACATCGAATTTTCAAAAAAATAGCTTCGAGGTGCACACCCCCGTGCTACAAACTAACTTTGTGACAAATTTCATGAAAATCGGCCTAGCGGTCTAGGCGCTATGCGCTGAGGTCCTGACAGGTCTGTGTGCAGGCATGAATGTGTGGGTAGTTGTGTGTATGTGTGTGTGTATGTGTAGGTGTCTGTATGTATGCATGAATGTGTGAGTTGTTGTGTATATGTTTTTGTGTGTGTGTGTGTGTGTGTAGGTGTCTGTATGTATGCGTATCTGTATGTGTGTGTAGGTGTATGTGGGTAGGCGTAGTGTGTGTATGTGTTTGTGTGTGTGTGTAGTTGTGTATGTATGCGCGTGTGTGTAGGACATGGATGCAACCTGGAGCCGGCTTTCGCTATAGGAGCAGCATCGCGAGGATCCGGTCGACGGTGATGGTGCGGAGGGTGGCGGTGAGAAAATAAAATGATAGGACATCAAAACAGTCAAGTGAGAACAATAAGCAATCGTAATTGCTCAAAAAAAAAAAAAAAAAACCGTTGTTTGAAACCAATTTACATTGCATTTGTAGTATTTTTATAACATTAAACCAAAGCATTCGGAGGACTACTTCTCCCACGTTCTCCCAACTACACATTTTACATATAGTTTTTAGGGGGGAGGGGGGTCACAAAAAATGTCTGTAACCAATTTACATTACATTTGCATTATTTTTATAACATTAAATCAAATAATTCGAGGTACGACTCTTCCCGCGTTCCCCAAACAACACTGTAAAAAAATTCCAAACGTTACTGAGTATTTCCGTGTTATGTTTCGGGATTTTAATGGATTTTATCCACTTCCTGGAAAAATCAAGTATCATTGTCAAAAAGTTTCCTGAATTGCTACAAGTTGCATGAATGCAGACTTTTCACTGTTGTGAAAACTATTTTTAGCTACCAGTTTAAAGATTAACTGAGTTTATTTATATACTGTATCGGCTTCAGTTCAGGTACGGCCCGTTCATACTAATTAAGCTAGCAAAGGGAGAGAATAAGTATGGACCACGTTGCTTTAAAAGAATTGCAGGCGAGTAAAATTCTCCTTACTACCGGCAATTTTGGCTTAGCTTCGGCCATGTATGCAATATTGCCCTTGGAACTTCCTTGATGAATCAGGAAGATGCCGAGCAATTATATTATACCTTCCAAGGCTTACTCAATTTTTCCAGAGACACGACTGACTTTTAACGGGAATATTTCTTAATTTTTGGAGAGGCTTCCAGGATAATGTCAGGAAGGTTACTGAATTTCAGCGAAAAACGTTCCTGGATTTTGCAAAATATGTTACTGGCAGAAATTGGGCACATCAGCTGCCCATTTTTTCCCAGGAACGTTCTTGAATCGTTTTTACAGTGTACATATTTTACTAAAGTATAGTTTTTATTTTATCATTTTTCATCATTGTATGAATCTATTCAACAAAACCTGTGTTTGTCTTTTTTTTTTCAGGAACTTGGAAACACTCCATAAGCACTGGCTATTTTATCTCAAGATTCCGGATGAGGGCACAGCTTTGACTCTCGGGATCGTCACGGTCAAAAACTCCAATTTTGAAACATTATTAATTTAAGATTTTGAATCTTTGAGAAAAAGAATTTTAGTTGAGTTTTAAGACTCTTTTCGCAAACCCCTTGCTTTAACATACACTGTTGCGTTTTATATATGCTAGAAAATCAATTTTGCTTTGAAAATAAAGCGATTCATTAGTTTGCTATTAGCAGTTATTTTTATGACTAGAAAAGCACCCTTCAAGATATGCCGGGTTAAAGCTGCTTCTATATTTGAATGAAGCAATTGCCTGCTTGGTGATATTTTGATAACTGAAATTTTAACCCTAACTCGAGTGGATTAACCCTCAATTCCAGTAGATAGAGTTCATTGCGGAACACTTTTTCATTTCTTTATTCTCCCAAAATGAGAGTTCAGTAAAACAGTTAAGTGTACAGTCAAAATAAAGCATTTCACTGCATGTCAAACATTACCAAAAACTATAATAAAATTATCATGGCCTGGCGTACGTTTCATTGATTGGTGACATCAGGAGCGTTACTCGATGATTGGCTATTATATATATGAGGATATGAAGAGCGAGAAATAGAGAGAAGGGGAAAAAATAAATTAGAAGAAGCAAAAAAATAGTGAAAAGATGAATTGAAGACAAATAAATGAAACAGTAATATGCAAATATGATGATATTAATAAAAATAATAAAAAAACGAAAGGAAACAATATGCAATACAATACTTAAAAATGCTTTGTTCCACACTCTAAAACAAATTTTAAGAAACAGATCAAAATTCGTTTTTCAATATATAAATGATCTTTTCTCTCTTTATGGGATATTTTTAAGTAGTGCGTTTTTTATTGCTACTCGAAAGAATTGTTTAGTAAAGGAAAGTAAAAGAAATCACAAAATGATTACATTTCGCCGAAAACAAAAAAGCACAACCAAGTCCTTCATTAAGAAGTTCTTTGTTAAGGATTAGAACTCGGAAAAAAGGCATACTTTTTTACAAATCCGGACAAAATCGTTTTTATTGAAAAAGTGTAATTTACTTTTAGAAGTTTCATTAAAGCAGTCTCTCTTTTATCATCCTAGTTCTGCTTCAAAGTATTGAAGTAACATAAATTAAAATACCAATCTTTTGAGACAGTATTGGAATATTTTTATTGACAACAGATTTTGCTTTTGTTGAAAATGAGTTCTTTTTATCCCTGTAGATGCAGAAGTCATTCATTTACTTTCATTCTCTCTCGGAATTTCTCAGAATAGATTATATTCTGAGATAAAGACATAACAATGCCTCTTTCATAAGAAGCACCATTAAAATGTTTGAAATGAATTAAATTTTGAATCCTTCTGAAGTTCTTCAAAATAAATTTTCCTACAAAACATGGATATTAGCTGCAGTTTATATCGATATAAATTGCAACCAATGATCTTTGTGGAAACAATTTGATATAAGCTAACAATTTGATATAAGCTAACTCATTTAGGAATAACAAAACATGTCACTTGACATGAAGTAAATTTACCTCCTAATTGGCACTTATTCAGGCACAATTCTGTGAAAATGTTATTTCATTGTATGGAGGATTCCTGTTTTCTGAATTAGAGAAATAGTCTATTATTCGCTGCAAGAAACATTGCATTATGCTTTTAAGCTAAATGGGTAGGGGCCATTTATTAATTAAATAAGGATGATTTTGGCAATCTTTGACCCCCTCCCCACATGTAAGGATACATAAGATTTTTCAACCTCTCCCCAATTCTTACGTAAGATTCTATTTTTTCAAAATAATAAATCAACGAACCTTAAATCACTGGAATCGTTATTAAATTCACTATTATTAAATTAAATCTTTTTGTGCAAAAAAATATTCACTAAAAAGGTGGAATCTAGACTAAATGATTTTTCGACATTTTTTTTTTGTATATGATGCGATACTAGTTAAATATAAAACATGCCCTTCATAGTGCATTCTTTTATTATATTTTACACTGTTCATTTTTTTTAACAAATAAAAAACAACTCATCCTAAAGCATTCTTTACCTTCCAGATGCAAATGAAATATGATCCCTGCCAAACAATTTGACCGTGCGATTTCTTATATAAAATATTGACTTCGAAAATATTATGTGAGAATGGGTTGACCTCCCCCCCCCTAAAGTAAGGGTATGTAGAGATTTTTTCAACCCCCCTCCCCCTCGGGAGTCTTAAGTAATTAATGAATATCCCCTTATAATCCTACACAAAATGTAATGTATTTATTTACTCTATTCGCCACAGTAAATGATTTATATTTTCAATTTACATTATTGAAGTTATTTTTTTTTCTCCATTAATTGATTTGTTTGGTAGGTACCATAAAACTTCTTGAATCAATGCAGCGGGATGAATTGAAACAAAACTTCCCTGACATGTAACAAAAGTCTCCATTAATTTACTTCACGGCATTTTGGCAGCCATATTTTTAGGAAGGTAATATCATGAGGAATTTAAAAAAATAAGTTTTGTCATTCTGGCAAGTTTTGTTGCCAGAATGTTGCAAGTAAGTTTTGTCTTTTGAGCAAAACAACACCTGAAACGCCAAACAAACTCAAATTTTCATCATCTGTAAAACTTTGTATGAGAGTACAAACTTTTCACATTCTAAACCTAAGAATTAGTTTTTTTTACTTGACAGAAGCTTACCCAATACTGCCGTGAGCAGCTAAACGGCAGTTTCTGCAGAAATGAGTTTTCGAGACATTATAAGAATTGCGCTTTGGTTTCAATATAAACAATTGGAGTTTGACTTTTTTTTTTTTTAGCGAAAACCAAATAAGCAAACTTGTACAGCAAAGCTAACGTGCTGTATGACCAAAAAAAAAAGAAAAACAGTTACTGCCTTTTACTTGCCCGCGGAAGAATAGTATTATAGAGTTTACGTGTTTTTTAAATGAGGCCATAAAAAATGAATGATTTCTAATGACGTCGTATGTTTAGGATTTTTGATACGGAGTGTATTTGCACACTGCTCACAAATACCTAGAATTTAGAACATAATTTTCCCACTTTGTTGCAGTTCGTCCTTACTTTTCCAATTTATCAATTTGAAAGGGGGTGGAAAGTAATCAGAAAAATAAAGAGAAAAAACCATGAATCAAAATGAAATATTTCATACTTCAAATAATTATCCAGTTACTTTGAAATTGCATTGATGCACAAGTAAAAATAATTAGTCGCACATGGAGTTACTACATAATGCTTTTCCACTTTATTTCTTAAACAGGAAAGAAAGAAGAATCGAAAACTATAACAAAAACGAACTCTTAAAAGTTGCAGTAAAAGAAAGTTAACACAAACATTTAAGAATTAAAAAATAATAACATTAAATAACAATACCACAACTTCCCAGAATTCGCGAGAAATGTTCCCTGTCATTCACAACCGAATGCAATAAACATCCCTTGTAATGCTGTCCGACTTTGAGGGAAGGGTTAGAATATTCCAGTTGCCTTGGAGTAAATTTCTCCATTATTGTCACAGAACGCAGCATGGTTGGTTGGGCGTTTCTACCACGAGATTCAACCACCACCGATTCGATTGATTTACTCAGCCCTCTGACGGTATTAATACTAATGACACGGATCTGGTATTCTCTGTATGTCTCTTTAAACTGAAGCAAATCATAACTCATTTGATAGTATACATATATACTCAGCGCGAAACATTATATTTGGTACAATTTGGTACTTCATAGCCATTCTTCTAAGTAGAAATCTGCCATCGATGATAAAACATCGATGTTTGAAATCAAAACGTCGATGATATCGATATACATCAACCAAAAAACATCAATGTTTCAATCATCGATGCTTCAAAACATCGATCCATTTCTAATTCGCATTTTATTTATTTATTTATTTTTTTGAACGATGTTTTAAAACCATCGACTGTAAATTATCAACGCTATATAGAAACCTTTTCCAATGGGATAGATACCGTAACTACTGATAAACGATGTAACTTTTTTGTCGCATATTTTTATAAAATCAACGATGACATGAAATCAACAATGTTTTTTATTTTGTTTAAATAAAAACATCGACGCCGAAAAAAATGGCCGAAGCAAAACACCAATGTTTGAGAAGCACCGACCACAAAACATCTGTGGTAATTTTAGAAAACTTTTTCGGTTGCAGTGCAGCAGCAAACGCATTAAAAGGTTAAAGTAACAGATGAAACACAGTGTTGCCATTGGTAAGAAAGGTAGGCCAAATTAATGTTTGAATATTGAAATTATGAATGAGTATTTCGTAAGATTTAGAATACTGCTAAAATCCTTTAAGGTTTTATTTGAGTACTTCCTCGGGTAACTGACTGACATTTTTGAATCAAAACAATAAGTATTTTGCAATATTCATCGCAAAATATGCGTTGTAAACACTATCTTTTCCCGTGGAATATTGTATTATTTAGACTGAATTCAATGATATACTTAAATTCCCAAAATACTTTTTGGACGATTTAAAAAAATGTTAAAAGCGTGGTAATTCGCAACTCCAGCGCTCGAATACGCTACCTTGCGGTGATTTACAAAACTGCCGGAAAAACTAAAACTTTGCACGTTGCGTTCCATGTGTGTCTGTTGACATTGTGGAAAATCTCCATAAAAATCGTCAAGTATACCTGTGCGCAAGAAGGCGCTTTTCGATATGCAAATTTCCCACCTATCGGCTCAATTTAGTTAGATGTCTTTCTGTTCATGTATCGTGGATTCGTGGCATTCGATAGCTTGATTTTTGTTGATGTTGGTCGTCTCGTGGCAATTCGAATAGCAAGGGCAATTTGGAAGCCCTTTCGTATGTAGAATCCAAATAAAGTTAATTTAGTTTTCAGATAGTTGCCTTAACATTTTTTTTATGGTGCATCGGCCGCAAGGTACGCATAACCATTTGATAGTTAGAATTCGTCGAGTAGTGATATGTTATATTGACATCGTTGCTGTTTCATACCATTGGATACAGTAACTGAAGAAATTTGGGTGAGTTATTTGTTTTCAATTTGTATGTCAATTAGTATGGATGCTGAAAAGATAAAAAAATAAGCGTAAAGCGCTTAAATGCAGTGCCACTAAGTTCGTTAAAAGTTTAGACGTCACTTTAGTAAATGAAACTAATGTGCGTAATTTAGAAGTATTATATAATCAATTAATTGATAAAATTGACTGTCTTAAAGTGGCTGATAATGAGCTTCTTAATGTAATCGAAGCAAAAGATATCGAAAAAGAGGTGCAACAATGTGAAGACTTCATGGAAAATTTAATTTTCTATAAATGTCAAATTACTCAAAGAATAGCAGCTCTAACACCTCCGGCTGTACCTCCTACTATTAATCCCGCTAATTTATCAAATTCAACATTGGAACTTAGTGGTCTAGTACATCAAGAAACTAGATCGTCGATTAAATTGCCAAAGCTAACTGTTAATAAATTCTACGGTGACCACAGGTATTGGCTAGAATTCATTAGTCAGTTTGAAAATGCAATAGATAAAAATAGCGGCTTATCTAAAATTGAGAAGCTTATTTACCTTAAGAATTTAGTAGGTGGTGCTGCAGCTAAAGCAATTTCCGGATTCGCATTAACAGAAAGTAATTATGATGCAGCCTTGGAACTTTTAAAATATAGATTCGGACAAAAGAATTTGCTCATTAATGCGCATTTAGGATCGCTTTTGAACATGACTCCCATAAAAAATACAAGTGATACGAACAGTTTGAGAAAATTATACGATAAAGCTGAAACTGAAATCAGGAATTTAGAAAGCTTGGGAATAAATTCAGAATCGTACGGTAATCTCTTAACACCGATAATTTTGAAAGTATTGCCCTCTGAATTAACTCTTGAATTTAGTAGAAAGAATAAAAGTGATAATTGGGATTTGAAAGCTCTTCTCGAGTTCTTAGGTGAAGAAATACAAAGTCGCGAAAGAGCTCATTCTTTTCATTCTCCCATAAAAGAAAAACAAAATTCGACCCATCCGCTCCAAGAACGCAATCGAGGCGCTTCCGGGTCAAAATCTTTTACCAGAGATACTTTTCGAAAACAGAAAAGTTACAATTCTTCAGCGGCTGAACTCTTAGTCAATCATACAGTTGCTAGTTCAAAATGTGTGTTTTGTGGTTCGAACTTGCATGATTCAGTTTCATGTGACTCGGTAAGCATAGAAATGAAACGGGATTATTTGAAAAGAAATAGACTTTGCTTTTTTTGCTTTTCGAATAGACACTCAATTTCTTCTTGTCCAAAGCTTAAAAAAGAAAAAGGTTGTTCGTTTTGTGGTTTAAAATCGCACCCCAAAACACTTTGTTATCGGTTTTATCAGAATTCGGATAAAACAACTTTCACCCCGCCCCAAGAAGAATCTGATGATAATGTTACTAACGTTTCTTCTTGTCAAACTGAAAACAAATCGCAAAGGGTTTTATTGCAAACCGCATCGGTCGTTGCTCGTTATAATAATCAATATAGAAATTGTCGTTTGTTAGCCGACACAGCGGCTCAAAGAAGTTTTGTAGATAGGAAATTTTCAAGATTGTTGAAACTTCCCATTATTCGAAAAGAAAATCTAACAGTTTATTCCTTTGGAGATAAGTCTCCTATTGAAAAAACGTTTAATGTAGTTAAAATAAGATTGGAAAATAAAGAAGATCCGAATTCGTATTTGGAAATCGAGGCGTTAGAAACAGAAAAAATATCCGCGGCACATATTCCGCCGCCTGCAGTAGATATTTCCATTTATAGCAAGCATTTGAAAGGTTTGAAATTAGCTGATACTTCGAATAAGGACGCTAGTGTTTCAGTTTTAATCGGTGCTGATAACTATTATGACGTCATGACAGGTAGAATTAAACGTATTAATCGAAAACTTGTAGCTGCTGAGTCGCTCTATGGGTGGTGTTTAATTGGAATATCAGGCTCTTCAAATAGAAATTCAGGTGATTCTTTCGCCATGAAAGTAATGGTTGAATAAAACATTTCAAAACAATTAGAGACATTTTGGCAACTAGAAAATCTTGGAATCGAATCAGCTAGCGATGATGTAAGTTGTAATGATAACAAAATTTTACGAGAATTCGAAGATAGTATTCGCTTCCAAGATGGTAGATATGTAGTTAAACTCCCTTGGAAGGATAATTTTAAAGAATCGCTTGAAAACAATTACGAAGTGGCATATGAAAGATTTTCAAAATTGTGCTACAGGTTTCAAAATGATCATTCTTTGTATTCCGAGTATAGGAGGGTTGTGAATAATTACTTAGAGCAAAACATTGTAGAGCGTGTTCCTGAATCAAGTGTAGCAGATAGTCCAGAATTCTATTTGCCCCATAGGGCAGTAATTCGAGATGATAGGGTGTCTAGTAAGCTGAGAGTTGTTTTCGATGCGTCTTCGCATAAAAAGGGCAAGTTTTCGTTAAATGATAGTTTGCATATTGGACCTAATTTGTATCCTGATTTGTTTGAACTTTTGTTATCATTTCGAAAGCATCCAATTGCGTTCACAGTTGATATTAAACAGGCATTTTTGAATGTAGCAATTGACGAGTCGGATAAAAATGTAACAAAGTTCTTTTGGACTGAAAATCCATATTCCTTTTCAGACTCTTTAGAAGTTCTAAGGTTCAATCGTGTTCTCTTCGGAATAAATAGTTCCCCCTTTCTCTTATGTGCTACTATTAAATACCATTTGAAGAAGTATTCTTCTATTTTTCCGCAAACTCACGAACTGTTAAACAAATTTTGTTACGTCGATGACATCATAGGAGGTCAAAATACTGTTGCATCGGCATTCGCAACTAGTTTAGAATGCGTCCAGATCTTTAGAGAAGCAAATATGCCCTTGCACAAGTGGGCTACTAATTCTGCTGAATTGCGAAAACTTTGGGAGAAGAACGGGTTTTCTACTGAAACGTCATCAAACCCAATTGGTCAAAACATGATAAACTGTAAAGTATTAGGCATTTCCTGGGACGCTGACAGGGATTTATTTTATTTTAACGTAGAAAATCTGATATCCCTTGTATCGAAAGAAATTGATACAAAAAGATTCCTGTTGCAAGTTGCTGGTCGAATTTTTGATCCTATAGGGTTTGTAGCTCCTTACGTAATTCGTTTGAAGATTCTCATTCAACGCGTCTGGGAAATGGGTCTTCTTTGGGACCAGGAAATGCCCCAAGTTATCAAAAAACCCTTCAGACAATGGAGTCTTGAACTGAAGGACTTAAGTTTAGTTGAAATCCCTCGCTTTTATCATTTCACGGACTCCTACACAGTTGATGTGCAACTGCACTCCTTTTCGGATGCATCTAAAAAGGCCTACGGAACTGTAATATATTTTCGAGTCATTAAGACTGACGGGACTATAACAACTAGTTTTATCACTTCCAAGAGCAGGGTTGCCCCGTTAAAGACTCTTTCTTTGCCGAGGTTGGAATTGATGGGAGCACTGCTTTCTGCCAGGTTGTGTGCTAAAGTCTCTAAAGCTTTAAAATTTGAGAAGTCCTGCTTTTTTCATACGGATTCCTCTATAGTTTACCATTGGATTAGAGGGGAACCGTCCTGTTACAAACCTTTCGTCAAAAATAGGATAGAGGAGATTCAAAGACTGACTGAACCACCGAAATGGAATTTTTGTCCTGGGAGGGACAATCCAAGCGATATTGTAAGCAGAGGAATATCTGTTCGGGAATTGAAAGATAGTCAACTTTGGTGGCACGGACCACCCTGGCTTAGCCAAACAGAGCAGTTTTGGCCAAAAATAGAGGCCCAAAACGTCAGCAATCATGAACTAGAACTAAAGAGTAAATTTAGAGAAGTTTCGCAAAATGAAGTAATCCTCGAAAATCGCGAAAAGCTCATAAACATTGATAAATTTAGCAGTTATCTCAAACTATTGCGAGTAACTGCCTTCGTATTTCGATTTATACACAACGCAAGAAATACGTCGAAAAATAAAGGTGCTCTCGAAACAAATGAGCTTAAATTGTCTGAAGAATACTGGATTAAAGAAACCCAGAAAGAAGCTTATTGGTTAGAAATAGTCTATTTAGAAAGATCTCAAAAAGTTAGCGACAGTTCAAAAATTCGTTCTCTAGTACCTTTCTTAGATCCCAGGAATATTTTGCGAATAAAAGGGAGATTAGATGAATCGGAATTTTCTCTAAACGAGAAACAACCCATCCTTCTACCAAAAAACTCTAAATTTTCGGAATTATTAATCTTACATGAGCATACTAAGAACTTTCATATCGGAGTAACAGCTACTCTAGTAATGCTTAGAAGAAAATTTTGGATAGCGAAGGGGAGACAACTCGTGAAGAAAGTACTTAGAAAATGCTTCATTTGTAGAAAATACAAATCCAAACCAGCAAACGAAATAACAGCGCAACTTCCGAAAGACAGAATTGTAGAAAATCCACCTTTCGAAATTTGTGGCCTTGATTTTGCAGGAGCTATTCTTTACAAATGTGATAAGGAAGTTAAAAAGGCTTATTTTGCAATTTTCACCTGTGCTGTAACTAGAGGAATTCACTTAGAATTAGTGTCCTCCATGTCTACAAAGCATTTCTAACTAGCCTTTAGAAGATTCATTTCCAGGCGAGGTAGTTGCAGCGTTGTTTATTCGGATAACGCAAAATCATTCAAAGCCGCAAATAAAGATCTAATGTACTTCTATAACATTCTACAAGATTCGGAATTTAAAGATTTTATATCTTCACGTGGCATTAATTGGAAGTTTATCGTAGAAAGGGCGTCCTGGTGGGGCGGATTTTACGAACGTCTCGTAAAATCAGTGAAAGATCCACTCAGAAAAGTTCTCGGAAAAGCTCTTCTCACGTTTGAAGAACTTTCAACTGTTTTGACTGAAATCGAATACGTCGTTAATTCGAGACCTTTAACATACGTTACTGATAATTTTTCTGAGCCCAAGCCATTAACTCCTCTTGACTTTTTGCAATATGGAAGGAAAAATCACGACTATCCATTTAATTTTGCTGAGTTAGTTAATAGAGTGTCAACAAGAGAGTCCTTATTAAAAAGAAAGCAGTATCAAACGACACTTTTGAAACATTTTTGGGTTAAATGGAAAGAACTATATCTACTTAATTTGAAAACAGTTCACCATTTCAAATCGCCTAACGTTCACAAAGAAGTAAAGATGAATGATGTAGTGCTCGTCGAAGGAACTTCAAAATCTAAACTACTATGGGACTTGGGAATCGTTCAAGAAACTTTTCAAGGTAGAGATGGGCATATCAGAGCTTGTGTCGTCAAAACCAAAAAGGGACTTTTCAGAAAACCTGTGCAGCTGATATATCCCCTTGAACTTTGTGAATAAACTGGTTTCACGTATCCTTTTTATGATTAATTAGTCGAAAAGTTTATTGAAAATTTGTTTTAAACTCTTTTTTTTCCTTCAAAATTTTGAAGTATTTGTAATGTTGGACTTTAACTTCTTAAAATAATTTGCTTAAATATTTCATTAATTTTTGAAAAAAAAAAAACCTCTTTTATAGTAAAATTAATTTTGTTAACTTAAGTTTAAAATTGTTTGAACATAAAATTTAAAAATAGAAATTACATTTTATATAAGTTTGTAACCATATGGTTTATGGTATTTTAATCTTTATATTTAGCAACCTATAGTTATTGCATTCGTTATTGTTTATTGAGGAGAAGAATTTCCTTATGTATTTGCCTTTGTTATAGTTCTTTTTATAGGTTCTATTGATGAACTCTTAGAGTTCATGGTGGGGAGCTGTGGAAAATCTCCATAAAAATCGTCAAGTATACCTGCGCGCAAGAGGGCGCTTTTCGATATGCAAATTTCCCACCTATCGGCTCAATTTAGTTAGATGTCTTTCTGTTCATGTATCGTGGATTCGTGGCATTCGATAGCTTGATTTTTGTTGATGTTGGTCGTCTCGTGGCAATTCGAATAGCAAGGGCAATTTGGAAGCCCTTTCGTATGTAGAATCCAAATAAAGTTAATTTAGTTTTCAGATAGTTGCCTTAACATTTTTTTTAGACATAAACACAGGCAGTTTGTTCTGAGTATTTATTAACGCAATCGATGTGTCTTAGTTCGATTTCTGTAGCTTTCAGATACAGAAATTGTATCGTCCCTTGGTAGTATTCTCGAACTTCTCAGAATAATGTTAATTTTCCTTATTTCCTTCTAAAATGTGAGTTGATTGAGAAATGGTTAAAAGGTCTGGATTAACAAACTTGAATAACGTTATACAAGGTAAAAAAATTTATTGTTTCGTAGGAATTTGTAAGAATATGGATTTTTTTTAAAATCTTAAATTAATTTAACTAACCATATTTTACAGCAGCATTCAGTTGGAATGGACAGTATCCAAAATATTTTCTTCAATATATTATCGTAGAACAAAATGAAAAATGTCCGTGAAAGAATTTACTTTATTCCTTTTATTCTCAGCTGAAAGGTTTCGCCAAATTTGTTTAGGGTTATAGTTTTAGTATTGTGCGAGCAAAGTAACCTTGGCGAGATTTCGCGTTTTTAGTTAAACCATTTTTAATTTTTATCATGAGTGGAATAAAATGGTAGTAAGATTACAGAATTCGATAAGTTAAAAGAAATAATGATCATTCAACTAAAAAGAAAACTACTACCGTATTTCCGTGAGAATTTTGTTGATGATTTGCATAACATGACATAATTAAATCGTAACTCAGAAATTAGAAACATCGAAACAGAAAAATTTTAAATTAACCGATTCGGGAATTCGAGAAAAATAACTCAGCTACAAATGCAAAACAATAAGCACTAACCAAGCAAGGCAAAGAAGTATTATCTTCTTTTGATAATAATTTGTAATGTCATATTAAATTTTCTAGCATTAATTGTTATTCTTGTCAGGCCACAATTATTCAGTTTTATCAAGAATTGATAAATATCGAATTCAACATCGTGGAAATGGCTGCTTAGAACTACGAACTACGTAGTTAGCATTAATGTTTGACGTTTAGTAATGCTTCTTGAATTCTCATTTCTTTCTACGTGAGCCAGAATATCCACAAGACTTTGAAAATTAATTTAAAAAGAATAAAGCGAAAAAAATCATGCATACGAACACAATTTACTGGACTTAATAGCATTTTCTTCGTTACCACGTTCGTTTGTTTTAGTTTTTTCGTCCGCCATTAGACAGTGACTGCAGTGCCCCCTATAGTTCGTTGGAGTTGCGAATTAACTGACATACTTGTTTTTAAAATGTCAGTCAGTTGCCATTTTTTAATAAATATTTGAAAATCATCCGAAATGTATTTCGGGAATGGGGTCGTTTCCAAAATTTTAAAAGTATTTTTTTTTCTGATAGAGCATGTTTGAAAATATAGGATCTGACCAATTTTTAAATAATTTGTTTCAGTTTAATATATTTAAAAAATTACTCTATTCGATGCGCTTTCATTGTTTATGTTTCTGCCGATGACATCACAAATAATGAAGTGCCATTCAGTATTGCCATTCACAAAGCAAAATATTTATTTCGCATCTTTACTCTCGTGTATTGGCAACGATATGGTAGATAGCAAGCGTAGAGCGCAATATTTTATTCGCTGCTTGATTATCATAACGTGGAACCGCGGCAGACAGATGCGCCAAACTGCATCATTTGTGACGTCACAAAGACCAAACATTGTTTGAAATATCGGACATTTTAAAAAATTAATTAAAAAATAACTGTTGGGAAAATGAAAGTATTTTTGGGGTCCATGTTTTTTTTCGTTTATTCTATCAATATCAGTGACTAAGGTTGCGTTCGTCGGAACTCACCGGTCGACCGGTAAGTAACTGGTTACTAACCAACGCGTTCTATGATCAACCGGTTACCACAGCGGTTACCATTCTAAGCAGTTGATTGGTTGATTGGAGCACGGATCATTAGCTGTCACGTGATTAACTAACCGGTCGAGCTCGTCGAACGTAACCTAATAGTAGTACTTCTGACTGAAAGAAACAACCAAATTCAATTACATTGTAACCACTATCTTTTCCCGTGGAATATTGTATTATTTAGACTCAATTCAATGATATACTTTAACTCCCAAAATACATTTTGGACGATTAAAATTTTTTTTAAAGCATGGTAATTGACTGACATCATAGACTAATTCGCAACTCCAACGAACTATAGGGGGTACTGCAGTCACTGTCTAATGGCCGACTTAAAAACTAAAACAAACGCATGTGGTAACGAAGAAAATGCTAAGTGTTGTGATTTTTGTTCGTATGTATGATATTTTTCGCTTTATTCTTTTTAAATTAATTTTCAAAGTCTTGTGGATATTCTGGCCCACGTAGAAAGAAATGAGAATTCAAGAAGCATTACTAAACGTCGAAGATTAATGCAAACTACGTAGTTCGTAGTTCTAGGCAGCTATTTCCACGATGTTGAATTCGATACTTATCAATTCTTGATAAAACTAAATAATAATTGTGGCCTGACAAGAACAACAATTAAAGCTAGAAAATTCAATATGACATTACAAATTATTATCGAAAGAAGATGATACTTCTTTGCCTTGCTTGGCTGGCGCTTATTGTTTTGCATTTGTTGCTGAAGTATTTCTCTCGAATTCCCGAATCGGTTAATTTAAAATTTTTCTGTTTCGATTTTTCTAATTTCTGAGTTACGATTTAATTATGTCAAGTTATGCAAATCATCTACAGAATTCTTACGGATATATGGTGGTAGTTTTCTTTTCAGTTGATTGACCATTATTTCTTTTTACTTATCGAATTCTGTAATCTTACTACCATTTTATTCCACTCATGATAAAAATTAAAAATGGTTTAACTAAAAACGCGAAATCTCGCCAAGGCTACTTTGCTCGCACAATACTAAAACTATAACCCTAAACAAATTTGGCGAAACCTTTCAGCTGAGAATAAAAGGAATAAAGTAAATTCTTTCTCGGTGAAACATTTTTCATTTTGTTCTACGATAATATATTCAAGAAAATATTTTGCATACCGTCCATTCCAACTAAATGCTGCTGTAAAAGATGGTTAGTTAAATTAATTTAAGATTAAAAAAACTCATATTCTTACAAATTTATACAAAACAATGAAATTTTTTACCTTGTATAACGTTATCCAAGTTTGTTAATCCAGTTTTCGCTTTCACTATTTTCAATCAACTCATATTTTAGAAGGAAATAAGGAAAACTAACATTATTTTGAGAAGCTCGAGAATACTACAAAGGGTCGAATTAATTTCTGTAGCTGAAAGCAAACTAAGACTCATCGATTGCGTTAATAAATACTCAGAACAAAAACAAACTGCTTGTGTTTACGTCAACAGACACACGTGGAACGCAACGTGGCAATGTTTTAGTTTCATCGGCAGTTTTGTAAATCACCGCAAGGTAGCGTATTCGAGCGCTGGAGTTCCGAATAATAAGAGTAGACCGAGCTTTCTCATTCTTGCTGATGAAGAAAATTGTTTCATAGATGTATCATGTGACTAGTGAAAGGGCTTGGCGAAGACTTTGGCAGCATGGTTGCTAGATGGCAGCATTATCTATAGTTTGGCACTCGACATGTATTTTAAGACAATGTCTTTTCATTAAAAAAAACTTTCAGGTGCAGAGATTGAACTGTTTTTCTTATAGTTATGCATTATTTTGACATTAGTAATAGTTTTTGATCAGTTTTCGGTAACTTTTATTTCATTTGGATCTGTCAGCGTTGGCGTGAACGAAATGGCGTAAACGTTTTGCGCTAACGCAAAAATGTGCTAATCGGTATCTTAAATTGAAACTGTAGGTAAAAATCTTACCGTTTGCTGATTCTTCTTGGTCGCTGCATCTTTTTTTGCTTAGAGAGTTATTGAAATTGATTAAAGAAAATACACAATACTATCTAAACGAAAAACTCACTATATTAACAAAATATTTACAACTTAGAATAACAAATTTACAAATCGGACTCCATAAAAGATCATTCTTCCGTGTTCCATCAATATTATTTATTTTATTTCGCGCTGGCGTTGATCGTCTGCTACGATTAACGCCCGCTGTTGCTAGGATATCCACCAGTCACATGGTTTGGTTTATGAGCAGCAAAAGGGTTGCCTTAGCTCGGTCTACTCTTATTATTAGTCTTAGACTAATAATTTAATTTTATGACATTATGATTGATTATCAAAAGAGGAAGATGATATTTCTTTGTCATATTTGGCTAGCGCTAATTGTTTTACATTTGTAGCTGAGTTGTTTCTCAAATTGACGAATCGGTTAATTTCAATTTTTTCTGTTTCCTATGGTTCTAATTTCTGAATTATGATTTAATTTTGTCATTCTATGCAAATCATCAGTAAAATTCTCAGGGATGGATGGTAGTACTTTTCTTTAAAATTGATCTTCCATTGTTTCTTTAAACTTATCGAATTCTATAATCTTTCTACCATTGTAATACACTCATGATAAAAAATTAAAATGGTATAATTAATATGCGAATTTTCGCTTTCACCAATTATGAAGGAAATAATGAAAACTAACATTATTTTGAGAAGCTCGAGAATACTACTAAGGGACGAATTAATTTCTGTAGCTGAAAGCAAACTAAGACACATCGATTGCGTTAATAAATACTCAGAACAAACTGCCTGTGTTTACGTCAACAGACACACGTGGAACGCAACGTGGCAAAGTTTTAGTTTCATTTGCAGTTTTGTAAATCACCGCAAGGTAGCGTATTCGAGCGCTGGAGTTCCGAATTAAATGCTGAAGTAAAATAAAGTTAGTAAAATTATTATTATTTTTTTTAATTTGGCGGAGATGAAAGCTCTAATTCTTTAACTAATGTTATCAAATCGTTCTTTCGAGCTTAAGATATAAAAAAAACCCATATTCTTACAAATTCACACAAAACAATAAAATTTTTTACCGGGTATAATGTTATCCTCTTTCAAAAAAAAAAAAAAAAAAAACTTCGAACAGACGAGCATATTTGTTTTGAATTTCTTGCAAATGCGAAGTTTTTCAATCCAGAGTTTTCTTGTGTTTTAAGCTTTCGCCATTTACGACAATCAACTCAATTTTTAGAGGGAAATAATAAAACTAACATTATTTTGAGAAGTTCGTGAACACCAGTAATGGATGAAACAATTTCTGTTGCTGAAAGCAATCTAAGACACATCGAATATCTTAAGAAAAACTCATAACAAATTGCCTATATTTACCAACAGACACACGTGGAACGCAATGTTTTATCTTTTTTTTGTAATTTGCTAAATCACTGTAAGGTAGCGTATTCGAGCGCTGGAGTTGTGAATAAAATACGTATTATTTTGCTTCAAAAATATCAGTCAGTTACCCGTGGAATCGCTCATTTATAAAATTTGCATTTTTCAGTGAACTTTCTCCAAGAGCATGTAGCTCTGATATATTTGACAAAATTAATTTTTGCACCTACACTAATCCTTTTTTTTAAATTGCTACCGGCTTATTTAGCTTCGTTTTTGAAATAGAGCAGTTATTTACAGAACCAAGCTTTTTTTTCAACATATTGTGTATTTTAAAATTTTAAGAACGAGTGTATACTATATAGTTGCAAATTTTGGAATGTTTCCTAAACCATATTTATGATTTCAATGCTGTTAATATGAACTATTTGTTATTGATTTTTTAATTGGATGACTCAATGAAAAATTGATTTGTGTTTTAATTTAATGTGCGGTTTATAAAAAATATAACGTTTCATTTTTAGAAAATAAAAGAGTTAAAAATACACTACTGATTTTTACTTTAACGAGGAATTGAAGATCACTAAAAGATAAAAATAATAACAGAATAAACTTTGATAATGAAGCATTTTTAGCCTACTTTCCCAATAAAGTCAAAAAAAGAAGAAGAAAGCATGAAAGAAGGCTCAATGCATCCTGAAAATATCGCGAGAAACAAAAAAAAAAAAAAAAAATCAAAAGTAAAAAAAAATAATTAAATAAATATCGAAAAATTAAAAATTGGAAAGCAGGGTATTGAGATCTGGAAAAATGTCTGTCGGTCTTTCTGTCTATCCCTTCCCCCAATAACTTATGAGTGAATAGTCTAATTCGAAAAGAAAAAATATATATATATATATATATATATATATATGTATATATATATATATGTATATATATATATGTATATATATATATATATATATATATATATATATATATATATATGGGTGGAACGAAAAAAACAAGGTTTTTATTTTCGAATCGTAATAGTGCGGAAAAGTTGCAATTGGTGAAAACTTACAAAACAAAACAAAAATTTTAAAAATCGGATAATATCTTCCGATCCCGCAGCAAGCCTGAATATTTGAAAAAATTGAAAATTTCGTGTTTTCTTAATGATTTTTCAAAAATTTTGTTTTAATGTTTCTTTTTAAGGCTCTAAGACGGAAAAGTTACGATTGGTAAAGCCTTCAGAAATAAAAAAAAAATTGAAATCGAATAATACCTTCTGATCCAGAAACAAGCCTAAAAAATCGAAAAAGTTGATAATTTTAGGTTTTTTTTTCCGAATTTTTAACATTTTTGTTTCAATGTACTTTTTCAGGCTACAGAACGGAGAAGTTACGTTTAGTGAAGACTTCAAAACCAAAAAAAAATATCTTTTTGAAATAAAACAATATCTTCCGATCGCGCAACGAACCTACATGTTTGAAAAAATGTAAACTTTAAGCCCTTTTTCAGCTTTTTTTTTTAAATTTTAGTTTAACGATTAATTACAAAAAATTAGGAGAGAAAAGAGCCAAAATAGAAAAGATCTGCAAAGTGGCATTAAACAAGACTCCGTTTGTGGTATTTATTTTGACGGAAGAAAAGATGATACTTTATATATAGATAAGATTGAATCAAAGCAATTTCGGCGAACAGTGAAAGAAGAGCATTATTCTACTATCAAAGAATCTGATTCCGTTTATGTTGGTCACGTGTGTCCAAATTCTGGATCAGCCAAAGACATAGTAAATAGCATTGTTTCATATCTAAATGAACAAAGAATTTCACTGGATGATTTAGCCATCGTAGGTTGCGATGGTACTAAAACCAATACTGGGTGGGAAAGTGGCGCGATTCGTCAATTTGAAATTTATATTGGACGACCATTGCAATGGGCTATTTGTTTATTACATTTCATTGAATTGCCTTTCCGCCATCTTTTTCGGTATTTGGATGGTGGAACAACTGGCTCAAATTCGTTTTCTGGACAAATAGGAGAACAACTCAGAGGTTGCGAAAAACTGCCAGTAATAGATTTTCAAGCAATTGACTGTACAATTCCAGATGTAAACAGAAAGTGCTTGAGCAAGGATCAAAGATATCTTTTAGATGTATCTCAGGCAATAAAGGGTGGCAATTGCCCAAATGATTTGTCAAATCGTGACCCCCGGCCCACTCTCACATTCCAGATGTCTCACTTGTGCAAATAGAGTCCTTAGATTGTGCGTAAGTATCGATCCCATCAGGTGACTTAAAATACAAAGTGACTTTTATTTTGAGATGTTACATGCCGGTCTGGTTTGAAATAAAGAACCGTAAAAATTTCACAGACGGTGCCATTCATGTTTACAGAACAATTCAAACCTGTCGATACTTACCTGACAATCTCATACAAGTTGTTCACCCTGTCATTGAAAGAAACTCTTTCTTTTCGCATCTCGAGAACTTATTAATGGCAATGGTGTTTGATGAAAGGAGGCACATAAGAGAACTTTAAAAACGTCTTAAAAGCCAGAGAATCTGTTTCTAAAGGCAAAAGCATTAGAAACTTTGTTATTCCATCTCTAAATTTCGAAGCAGAAGATTACACAGAGATTATTAATTGGAACACGACAAAGTTATCTTCTCCACCTTTTCTTCGAAAAGTTCCTAACAAAGACATTGAAAATCTTATTGCAACAAGCAGTATACCAGACTGGGATATAAAACTATTCCCCTGCCATACGCAAGCTGGCGAAAGATGTGTGAAGATAGTGACGGAGGTTTCACTCCAAGTGTGTGGATTTAAATCAAGAGATGGTTACATAAGTGCAACATTGAAATCTAGGTCAATTATGCCCGAATTTTCCAAAAAATCTGATTATAAATTATCTTTAACAAGTAACACTTAAAACAATAAGACTTGTATACTGGATTGTAAATTTGGTAAATATTTTATGACTTTCTATTATTTGAAAATGTTTCATTGTTGTAAAGAATGGTAGTTTTGTACGTTTAGAAGATACCTTAAAAGTCATGAGATAAATTAATGTTTATGTGTAATATAGGGTTTTTTAAAAGGCTTTTCCATGTAACACCGGGGGAAAAAAACAAGAAGAACAATTTAATTTTTAATCACTATAAGAAAAGATGAAATTCTCCTTTTTTTTTACTTTTCATGCTTGTTTCTGGATCAGAAGGTATTATTTGATTTCAATATGTTTTTTTAAATTTATGAAGGCTTCAGCAATCGTAACTTTTCCGTCTTAGAGTATTAAAAAGAAACATTGGAGCAAAGTTTTTAAAAAATCGCTAAAAACACATGAAATTTTCCATTTTTTCAAATTTTTAGCTCGTTGCGGGATCGGAAGATATTATCCGATTTTAAAATTTTTTGTTTTGTTTTGTAAGTCTTCACCAATCGCAACTTTTCTGCACTATTACAATTTGAAAATAAAAACTTTGTTTTTTTCGTTCCACCCTAATATATATATATATATATATATATTCGAAAGATCTCAGCGAGGACACCTCATTCCTATAGTTCACCTTTGATTTGAATTATTATTCGTTCAATTTTGAACAGTTCAAAAACATTAAGCGTAACATTAGCGCCTACGGGGAAATTCAAGGCAATTGCAAACTTAGAGGCGAATTTGCTTCAAATAAACTTGTAGGAAAAAGTTTTTGATGAAAAACATGCATATAAAAGATCTTTTTGATTTGAACATTTTTCCGTTCAACTTTGAACAGTTCAAAACCCTTAACATTAGCCTAAGGGAAACTGAAAGTCAATGTAAATTCCGCACTTGAAGGCAGACTTACTGCAAACAAATTCTGTTGGAAATAATTTTTGACAACAAACTCCAGACTCCGACTCCGACTCCTGTGCCCGACAATTAGTCGGACTTTTACTCTGACTTAGTCAGTTTTCCAAAACTACGGACTCCGATTCTTAGATATTCGACTCCGACTTCTACTCCTTTATCCCAAAATAAGTCCGACGCCGACTCTGCAAATATTGGCAGAGTTGCGTACAGGGAAATGACCGATTCCAACTCCGAGTCTTTGAATTGAGTACCTTCGGCTCCCGAACCTGACTCTTTTATCCCAAAATGACATTAACTTCGACTCTGCAGCCATGGTTTTAACTGTGAAATAATTATTGTTAATGTGACTTGGTTTTTATTTTCACTCTAAAGTTTTAATTTATGTATATTCAGTTTTCAGCGGATAAACTCGAAGCCCGTTATGTTTCTACATTAAGATATGCGCAGACGATTTTTTTTTTTTTTTGGCAATGAAAATTATTTCTTTAAGTTGTCATTTTATTGTTTTTATTTATTTTGGAAAGTACATTAATTCATTGAAAAAATTATTTTTTGACAACAGGGGAAAAACAAACGATTTTAGTTATTTTTTTCTCTTTTTGAAAGCGGTAAAAGAATTTTTTTTTAATGGAAAAAAGTTTATTAGCTGCTTTGTTTTATTTGTTCGTTTATTAATTAATTTATTTTTTTACACTTCTAATTCTTTAGATGAGTGAAGCATATTTTATTCCTAAAAATTGGCTTAAAATATTAAAAAAATATATTTGAAACAATTTTCGATTTTAGCTATTTTTGAGATTATTGATCAGATACTAAAAAGTAGATATGGGTATACGTCAAAGTAGACTCGTTTAGTTCTAGACGAAACTTCTTGTTTAATCCGTAACCATGAAAACTATTTAGATGTATAAGGTGCATTGGAAAGAAACATTTGTGTGCTAAACGAGAAGTAACTCTGATGCTTTGTTGAAAAAAAAAAACACATAATTCGGTTTTGTATAAATTTTTAACTCTGGTGTAGAAAATAAGACTAACATTTCTATCAAGAAATAAGGAACAACGGCGTTGTTTAGAGAACTTATTATTGAACAGAAAATGCTTTATTTCCTTTCACATAAGTATTTCATTAGGCGCCTTTTAAAAGTCTGAATTCCATAACTAAACAGTTTTAACAAAATTTTTCACAGAAATATTTGAGAATAATGTTATCTGTTGCATTGGTAGCGTTTTTTTTTTTTTTTTTTTTTTTGAATTTTGAACTGGAATAAAAAGGTTGCACTTGATCTCGAAATGCACACTGTAATGCAAGAGAACGATAAAAAAAAGAACAGTTAAGTACATAATTAGGCACATTTTGTTGATTTCTGAATTATGTACTAATGCCATTGCTTTATCTGTATAAACTTTTAGTTATTTGAGGCACTTTCAATATTAAGTAAGTAGTTCTGAAGTGGAAAAAAGAAAATGCAGGATAATTGTACTGACTTGTAAATGATTTTCAAAAATCACATCAGATTATATATTCTAAAATATTGTTCAACATCAGGAAAATTTAAGTTGAAGTAGAAACAGAATTTCTGTTTTAACTGCTTATTAGCTTTAAAATATACTTGATACTTCTGTAGTTGAAATAGTTAAATTATAGTAAGAATGAGTTTTAAAAATGAATTTTTTAACCAGGTTTTCCATGGTAAAAATTCTTTAGCGAAATCATACTGTATCGAAGTCACAAAAGTCTTTCACACTGTTTTCTAGAACATCTCATAAAAATGTGTTATACAAATAAGAATAAAAATGCGTGCTTAAAGCAATAAAAAGTCCTTTTTTGTTACCCAATAAGAATAGAGTTATTTTTTCTTTCCTCACAATACGTACCTGTGAATTTTATTTCATGCTCTCATTGTACGGAAAGTTGTAGTTGAGTTAGTAATACGGTTTGAACCTGCTGGTTTTGAAATCAGTTAAACTTCTGAACCAACTTAGAAAGCGTTCGCAGATTTTTATGAGAATGAAGGTGTGAACCAGTCAGCAGTTGTGCAAATAATAGTCCCAGGCTCCGAGCAGATGTACAAAGGGGGAAAAAAGGTTGATAATCGGAGGAGGTATGCATATATTTGATATTATGTCATTTTAATCATTTGAAAAAAGCGACTCATTGTTTTTTATGTAAAAAAATGGGGTAAAATACTTTGTAACACTTAGGAACCGCGATTCTGATTAAAATATTTTGGCGGTTACCGTAATCAGAATCGGTTGCAGTAACTACAGATATCTGTAGTTACTGGTGAAGCAGTATTTGACAATTATTGCAGTCACTTCCATTTTAGTGACTTGTACTTTGAGAGGAGATTTTCATTGTCGGCGAGAAATGATTTGAAAGCTTTTTAAAGAAAATAATTGCATAAGGGTCATTCTTCAAAAAGTGTAACTTTTCTGTCACACGCCTTTTACAGAATTTTTTTTAGGAACAAATCATTTAACAATGCTTTTTAATTTCATCAAAAACATATCTATTTAAACCTGCCAACAATTTTTTAATAATGATTTTTATTTTAGTATACTTTTGGTTCACAACCTGTGAATTCTCACCTCCGTGGCATGTCACACACCTTGTGTTACTGTTTATGCTGCTTAATAACTTGTTCATTTAAAAGCATGCACTTATTGATTTATTATTCCTTTCTCTAGTGTCTCAAATACTAATTGCTTAAGTATATTTAATTTTTTAATGTTGTGTCTTAGTTCGTTTTTGTAGGACATGGAGCCATGTCACACAATAAACTCTCACATCCGTTACCTAAACACAAAATGCCATTCCTCATTAACACGTGGCAGTAATGACACCGAATTTTATTTTTCATGATACAAGAGAGCTCCCTTGTTTATTTTCAGCCATAGTTGAAGTTGAGATTTTTGTCAAAATACAAGAAAATAGGTTTTGCTTTAAAAACTTGGTGTGGTTATTCTGACTTCTCACATCCGTGAAATTGAATTTCAGGGATATAATTTAATGCAAAAAAAGAAGTGAACATGTTTTCATATGCTTAACATGTGCAGGTTGCAGCAACGAAGAGAAAACAATTTTCCCCGAAAATTGTATGCATTAGGCCTATATTAACTAATAATATACTAATAAAAAATTCCTCACCTCCGTGAATCTCACTTCCGTGACAGACCTTATCAATGTCATTATTTCAGAGGTGAAAATAAATGATGGAAGAAAAATACATCAATAATAGGCATTCTACCAAAATTATAAATTGCTAGTATATCCTCAAATTTACTAAATACTATTATTAACCTATATTTAAAACTACTAATTGAGCTGTACTTTAATTAAGAGAGCTTAATATTATATTCCCACTAATCATTAAAACAGTTGATTGTTTGTACAATTAACAAAATTACTACTCTGACATTAAATTGAACTCGATTTTCAAATATTAAAAGTTTTTTTTATATTTTTTTTATTTCCGTGAACAAGGCATTTTTTATTTTTTTAATTTATGAATAAAATAATTGGAACTTAGCTTTTCCATTGTTTATGACTACTTCTAGTAAGTAACACTTTGATGTAAAAATGAAAAAAAAAAAAGGTTTCGAAATTGAAAAATAATTGCGTTCAAAAAGTTATGTTTTCTGGAGAATGACCCATAAGCAGGAAAACCAGTAAAATATGAGGAATTTATTTATGATTATTAAACGTTTGTTTGTATTAAACTTGCATACTTACGTATGAACTGCTCTCGTTTCAAAAAATTTCAATTTAAATTAATTATTATGCTAAGATGTTTTAATTATTTTCCTATGAAAACAAAAGCATCAAAATTGTATGAAGTAAAAATTATAGCTATCAAATTTTTTTTCCCTTTATGTTTTTCTCCATTTTCTAACTATTTATCAAACAATTTTTCACTTTACTTTTTTTCAAGTTACGCTCTTATAAATACTTTTTATTTTAAATCATATTGTATTGAGCTATAATGTTTCAAAACTGTTTCATTGTTATGAGTCTTATAACTTGTCGTTCACAAAGGATTTAATAAATCTTTCAATATCTTTCAATAAGTCTCAATAGAAAGGATTTCTTTGAAACATGATTATGTTTAAGTTTTTCAGATATTTAACTCCAAGTCATTTATTTCTTCACGCTGAAGTTCTGTCACTGAAGTTATTTCACTGTTGAAGTTCTTTAAAGGACAATTCTTAAAAATGAAATATTTACTGTTAGAGAGCAATATGTATTTCTATAAAATTCTTTCTATTCTTCATGTGTTTTAAAAAAAGTTCTGTGCTATTTCACTTAAATTTCTTTACGCATTCACAATTGCTGCAAGAGATTTACAAATTAAGCAATACTATCATTCTCAATATTATGAAAAAAAAAAAAAAAAAAAAAAAAACGATACTAACTAACCAAACGTACCATTAAATTTACATATTTCATGAATCTATGAAATGTTCCCCTCTTATTGTATCAAAATGTGACATTCATTTTCATTGTTGATTAATGGTATCAAAATAACTTATTTGTCAGATTAACTTAACACCTATTATATTTGATACTTTGTAAAATTCTGAACATTAAATGGTTTTTAAATCTTGCGAAATAATCGAATCTTTAACGCTTTTCTCGAAGGATTTACTTTTTCATTCTATACTGACAGCCAATACTATGAAATCAATCATTTAAGTAATGGGATCAACATGACTTCGTAGCAGCCAATTTGCTTTTGCATCATTACCTTCCTTGTCGTCGATCGATAAAAGCAAACTCCTTTTCTAGTCTTGCAACAGTTGTCGATGTTTTCTGAACAGTCTATTTATTTTGTTTGCCTAAAAGGTCTTTTGTTCTGTTTCAAAACCTTTATAAGTTCTACGATTGCGATTTAAATTTCAGACTTTTATTGGCTGAATTTTTAAACTCATTGAAAATCACATCAGATGTAGCAACGCAGAATAAACAATGGCAAAACAATGAATTTTTAAATAAATTTTTGCTTTCATTATTCGCCCGAGTTGTAATGAAATGTCTGCGTGAACTCATAAAATATACATGTATGCCCACACGCACACGAAAATATATATGGTTGCATAAATGGAGTAAAAATGTTTGCGGAAACCTGAACGAAATACATTCAACTTCATAGCTTTTTATTAACAGCATATTTTTTATTGATCATTTAGATCTGTTACTAATTTCCCAATAAATTTGCGTCTGTTTTATATGGAATGGGGGAGGGGGAGGTCCCGAAAAGTGTATTTGTATTCCTTACTAATAATAAAGTTGAAAGTTTCTCTGTCTGGATGTCCGGAGGATGTTTGGACGTCTGTAGGGTCTCTGTGACGCTCATAGCGCCTATACCGTTCGGCCAATTTTCATGAAATTTGGCACAAAGTTAGTTTGTAGCGTGGGAGTCAGCACCTCGAAGCGATTTTTCGAAAATTCGATGTGGTTCTTTTTCTATTCCAATTTTAAGAACAAAATTATCATAAGATGGACGAGTAAATTACGAAATTATCATAACGTGGAACCGTAACATGAACACAATCCAATTGGCGAGAAAATTAGCAAGCATTATTTGTAAATATACAGGCGAATCAAAAGACCTTTTAATTTTTCCATTGCGGGCAAAGCCGTGCGGGTACCACTAGTTTTATAATAAAATCTGTTTGAAATCCTAACACTTTAATCAACCCTTTATCCGAAGATATCCTGTCACTTTTCCCGTTAAAAAAAAAAAAAAAAAAAAAAAAAAAAAACCCGATCAGGAGGATTATAGTGCAGCAAAATGCAGAAAAAAAAAGCAATGTTATGAATGTTAAAGAGGAATATAATCTTGGATGTCGCCAGGATTTTCTTTAGTTTCGGGCAAGCACCTTTACTGTGTCATTTTTCAACTTGCAATTTTTTAAATTTTTTCTGTTATTCAAAAAAAAAAGTAGAAAAAATTGATTTTTTTGAAGAAACTCTTTAGGCCTCCTGCGGGACGCCTAAAGATTTTTTGATTCGGATAAAATTTTTTACGTAATATGTGGGTCGGTATAGGCAACTTTTTATCCAATTGACAAAGTGAATTTCGAAAAAAAGTTTTTTTCGATGCACCCTAGTAGACACCCGCCTACTGCGGAATAGAAGGAAACAAAAATGCCGATTTTTTAAGATAAGAAAAGAACTGCTGTTTCGCAATCAACCAATAATCAATCAACCTTTAACACTGCAAAACTCATGATCAAATTTGACGTATTTCTCAATATAAAATTTGCCTCCTACGTAATAAACGAAGCTAAGAAAAGTTTTGGGGGTGCCTCAGTATAGTTCGAAGCTCGTTATTCCTGATTTTTCTCGTCCTGGGGATTTTTAGGCACAATTGTTTGAATGCCCATTTTTTTAAACTTTGCCTTAAAAACCCTCCCTATCGTACCTAGTGTGACCCTGGACAAGCTTCAAACAGTTAGCACATTGATGAATGCTCAGCTCTAGCCACTTTTAATTTTCTTTTCTAAAGTATTGAGAAGCAAGACAAAGGTAAATAAATATTTAAAGACATTCAAATAAAAACAGAAATAGGAAGAAGAGAAGGGTTAAACTATAACTTAAGACATTTTTCCTGAAATAAAAGTATCTGCTTCGATGTGATACATCAGTATGATGAATCTGACTTAACTTGTTTTGTTTTAAAGTACAATTAGCAATTATTTGTTTCCTCAAATTTTGATTCTTGTCTACAGAAGAAAATGGACACGCAAAATAGCGAACGAGTTGGTCATAACCAATAGCATAAAAGCATTATAAATAAAAAATTGCTCTTTTATTACATTGAGTACTATATTTCCTGGGAATTTAAGATAGCAGATAACATCCCACAACCTAACAGCATTTTTAAGATTGTAAAGAACATTTAGCGATCAGTCAAGCTTTCTAACATTTTACAATCTTCTTTGGGTCTTTTAACCTTTTATTAGTCACAAACTGTGGTGAAATAATACACAGGTTCTCACTTGCTGACACATCGGCTTGCTCATGTGGAGAGATAGGCACACCAGAGCATTTCCTATTCGATTGTCCACTAACAACCTCCCACCATATAAGGAAAAATCCTCTCAAAACCGACAGCCAAAACATCCTCACAGCCTTATCTCACCTTCATTCTCGTTTACTAATGAACTCTCTTTTTCTCCTTCTCTCGAAAGAGGGATACCTGTCTCAAGGAACGTAGTTTTGTTTTATCCATTTTTTCTTTATTATTATTTTACTTATTTATTTATTTATTTTTCAAGCTTTTATTTTATTTTATTTATTTTTTTATTTTCATATATTTATTATTTCATATATTATTCAGTTAATATTATTTATTAACGTATATAATTATCACGCATATAATTTTACATATATACCTACTACTTTAAGGAAATGTCAACTTATTGTTCTGTTCTGTTTACCTGTTGTATTGGTATAATAGTGTAACCCTGAATAATAGTTCTGTATCTGTATTTTATAATTTGTTGGTTGAACGTTGTGAAATTGTGCAATTTTTCATTTGCATGGATACAAGAAACTTGCATCTGTTTGTAATTTGAATTACGAAACTCCTCCATGTAACACGTTGCATTATTAACGTAAAACATCCCTCTGGCTCAAAAGCAAGTAAATATTGTAACAAAACTTTGTAATCACACCAGGCATGAACACTACTATGTTCTCGGTTTCAGACTCTCGGCAAAAGCGCGTCTTTTCCTATGGGGTCGAGTCGGGGTTGAACTGTCCCTGTGGCCCTATTTGCCCGAGTCATTTTGGGCATCTAAAACTGGTAAACTGCAACGCGGGAAGCGCGGGGGGCTTCGGGGTGCAATGCAATGCAATACAAGATTGTTATTTTCTAAAATTTCAGTTATGTGCTTATGATTCTTAGATCGTAATGGAAACACTAGTCTTTTTTTTCTTTGGGGACTTCTTCTGTGTCAAGGATATGGATGTGCGTTCTAAATAACACTCATATATATACATTGAAAGCCCAACAGATTGTTTGTACTTTGGTTTGAACGGAGGTTTTTCTGTGAACGATAGCGAAATTAAATATCTACTTCTGACGAGAACTAAATGGGTAACGGGATGATTGACTTTTCACCTGGGCTATAAATTTGAAAAAAAAAAAAAAAAAAAAAAAGCTTATACAATAGGTTTTGAACAGTACAATTCAGATTATCAGAAGATTAAAAGAGGTACCTTCAAATGACCTCGTGACAGCATGGAGGGGGGGGGGGATTTTACCTCACCACATGCACTAATACCGACAGCGCAAAGAGGTTAAATTAAGTTAGATAAAGCAGAGTTCAGCACTTTTAAATCGTCCATCCGTTACAAAAAAAAAAAAAAAAAACAGCACTTTCTAAGTCCCCCCATTTGAAAGTATTTTTAATCAAACAATAGCTACAGAATAAATTCGAAAGCCAGCCAGTCCATCCTCACAAACGTTTAATGAACTTCATATTACTTGCTTAAAATATTTAAATTTTTCACATCCATTCCATTCTGTAAGTAATTATTTCCTCTACAAATTAACTAAAGCCGAAAAATAGTTCTTTTTATGTAGAAAAATTATTTAGTTTGTTTAAAAAATGGTACACTGAGGCTATTAAAAATGTTTCAACAAAAATATGACTCTGCATCCAAATCAGTTTAAAGTTCTTAAAATGCTTAAAATCAAACGATGTTTTTAGAAGGAAATTTTTTGACCAAATAGTGCGTTGTGGAATAGAAAAAGCTTTAAAAATATATTACTTTCAAATTATTTAAAATTCTTATTTGTTTTTGCAGGCCAAAAAAAAAAAAAAAAAAAAACACTTGAACAATTTCATACCTTAAGCGTTTTCGTACGTTATCATAATTTAAAATTCAGCGTTACCGTTCTCCGTCAGGAGTTTGATGCACGCACGTGCCTTGTTTCTAAAGGATGCGGAATGATTAAAGGAATCTAAAATGTTTAATTTAATGGTTTTTTTTAAATTTTGCATCAAAAGACCGACATTTGTTCAGACTTTCTCTAAGAATAGGTTTTGAATAGATGATAAAAGCAATGTCAATGGACCACAAACACTGCAAATTATATTTTGGTTTTGCAATTGTGCTTCATTAGCATTGTTTACTGTTTATTTTACCACAAAAGACATTGTTTTACATTTTAATACAGGTCTATTCGAATGAAAGAATACATCACAACGTGTTCTGTTTAACGAGGATAATTATTGATTGAATACTAACCGAACGGAAGGTAGGAAAAAACTATCATTACTACAAATAACTGAATTTTTACAGTACTACAATAGAAGTTCTACAATAGAACTTCTATTGTACTACTGCACTACAGTTGCTACAGTAGCAGTTCTTTTTAGCATTGAATAATTAAATCATTTGTTTTTTCTAGAAATTCCAATTTACCAAAACACTTACCATAGGCGGATTTACGGGGGCGCCAGGGGGTGTGCCGCACCCCCAACATTTTTGGTTGGGTTTTGAAAAAAAAATAGTTTAGTTTATTTTTTTCACTCTTACTTTAGTTTATTTTTTAATTAGTTTATTTTTTCACTCAGAAACGCAGTTGGGGGAAAAAAATCCATAGCTGCTATACTTGTAAATATACTTGAACCCAGTGTATCACCACACGTCGCTAGTGCAAGAAAAACATAACTTTGCTCATATTAAGAATTAAAGTAATTTTATCCATTTGGAAAAAAAAAAAAAACCCTAATGAATAATTTCATGCAAATAAAGAAATTTTTCAAGCAATTTATTGTTCAGTGCTGTGTTATTGTATAGAATAATTGCATGTTCTGTAATTCGGTATTCATTCATATATTAATACAAATTCTTCTATTTTAAAACAACAAAGGCTAATAAAGAGCAAAAAAAAAAAAAAAAAAAAAAAAAAAAAAAACATGGCTTTTGCAAGAAATTTGATCAATAAAATCTACAACGAAATCAACCGAAAACCAACAATTTTAAGGTAAATAATCAAAAATTTTTGAAGGAGGACTTCCGGGCATTTTGCTACAGTTGTGCATCCAGGGGGGAAATGGCACAAGACTGGTGACCTCCCCACAAAATGCTGAGTAGATGTTTTTTAAAAAAAATATTCTTTATTATTGAAGAGAAGAAAAGATCTCATTTTGGGAAAACGCAGTTATTTGACGAAAAAAATAATGTTGGGAAAAAATCTTAATATCTCTTTCAAAAAGAAATATTGACATATAAATTTTTCAACAGCTTCAGATTATTGGTGACGAATTATGTGCCTTCTCGCACAATCCTCTTTCTTTCATATCTCCCCCCCCCTCTTTTTTATTTTTGACTTTTTTCTATTTCCTTTTCATTTTTTCTATTAGTCCTCAAAATGTTTCTTCTCCAAAGCCCTTCCTCCAGTTAAAGTTATTACAGGGTACCTCAAATTTCGTTTCTTGGGCTTCACTTTCGCAAATTTTCCAAGGAGGATCTTCTAATCACCTAAATACATCGAAAATCGTTTAAAATTGCGTTTTTGGAGCTTCAGTTTTGAAAAAGTACAGTGTCCCTAACGTTAACAAATATGGTCTTGCACTCAAGTGTTTAAGACTTTAATTTTGAAAAATATTGAACAAGGGCCTCTGACCCCCCTCTCTCTATTATCATCAAAGAGTGTTAATATTTTGGTTTTGAAAACTGCTATTTCGAAATATTTAAGTGGGAGAATCCCTTTTTTTTAATACCATGGATTATTGCAGAAGAACTTCATTTTTAGGATTTCAATTTCGAAAATGTTCCAGGGGAGAGTTCCAGAACACCCCGTGCGGTTGCAGCATCAAAAATTGTCCTCCGTAGTATTTTTGAAACTTCAATTATGAAAAGTTAAAGAGGTAGCGTGGGGGAGGGGAGGGGGTTACGTATTTCTATCTGCTTTTCAAAAAATCGATTGGAGGCAGTCTGAGTCTCATTCATAACCCAAACTATAAATATGGACTATAATCACATTTATAAGACTGAAATTTCTAAAAATAGTCTTGGAGCCACATAAACCTTTCTTGCCTCTAAAATATCACCAAGAACTGTAAAACTGCGTTTTCAAAACTACTATTTCAAATTTTTTCTGAAGCGTGAATCCCATTCCAAACCAGTATCTAGATTCACCCATTGTTTCTAATATCAACTTTCGTTTAAGACTTTTTCTGCAGTTTGAAATGTTAAGAATTGCCCATCCCCCTAATCTTACTAAATATGGTTTACATCGCGTTTTTTAGACTTAAAAGTGTGTCCCGCCCTAAACTTATTTTCTGATTTCGCCACTGCCTTGTTATTCCGGGAATACCCCCCCCCCTCCTCAGATCCCTGTTATTGTTGCACCCCCAAATATTTCGGCCTAAATCCGCTTATGACACTTACTTTAGATGCAACGAGCAAATTTTACAAAACTAAGAGCGTGTGATCTAAGCGGCAGACCATTAATGATGTCACTTTTTTTTAAAAAAATATTTGACCCTTTTCCAGCCATTTCTCACAAAGTGTCTCACTTCATTTTACTCCCTCTCCTTGTCACATATCGAATTATTTTAATTATTTTACACGGTAGTACTGACATACAAAATGTTTATTTTGTTTAAAATTGGTGATGCTACACACCTTGTTACCTCCCCTCTCTCCCTTATCACAAACTGTCCCAATTACATGTCCCACCTTCAAAGTGGGACATCATTTGTGGACGATCCCTAAGTTCATTTTTGTTTTAGAGTAACCTTTGTGAAATACAGAACTACGTTTTTGGCTTCTGCCTGAAACACTGATAATTTTAAACCTTCCAACTAAATAAACTATTGCGTTACACCTATTATTTGCACATTAAAGAAATTTGTATTACGATTTTGATAATTAAATGTTTCGAAATTAAGAAAACAAGTTCGAAAATCCTAATTTATTTTTTTATCATACATATTTTAGTATAGCATCATAAGTTTAACGCTCTATATTGCTAATTCTCTTAATAAAATTAAACTAGTTTGAGATCAAAAAAATAAATATAATAATTCATGCAGTAAGAATTTTTATCTTCTAATTAATGTTTTCCCGCGAACCTAGAGGCAATGAAAAGCAAAGGGATGTAAGTGTCAAAATTTGGAGATAGCCAGTACAAATGATAGGTGAACCTCTCCTCTGTCTTTGGGCAAGAGCCCCGGAAGATTCTGCTATACAGCATGGTTTAGAAAAACTTTTCAATGAAAACCTACCTATGAAAACAACTTTAAACGCATTTTAATCAAAACTTAAAAATGTCCACTTACATCCCTTTGCTTCTTACTACCTCATACTACACAAACAAAATATAAGTACAGAATTGATTTCAGCTTTTTTGTCTTTATAATTCAGTTAAAAAATTATGTTTCTACAGTGTTTGTATTAATTAGATACCGAAATAAACCATAAGTTGCAGTTACTTTAGCTGAAATGTAAGAATAAAACAACAACAACAAAAAAAAAACCCTGTACAGTAAACTCCCGATATCCGCGGAATAGAGTGGCACGCTTACTATGGATAAGCGAAAACCGCGAACAATCCAAATAATAGGTAAAAAACGATACTAGTGTATGCAATCGCTTAAAAATTTGAATGACACTCACATATACATTTAAACTACAGCTAAAAACGACAACATTAAATGTAAACGAGCTGATGTGTTCCTCACACGACTTTCTTTTACTCCAATTTAATGTCATTTTCCCATTATTGGTAATTTTAATGTGATTCAATAGCTTACTCTCTAAATGTCACCAACAATAGCCAAATTGAAACCAGATAAAAAAAAACAATTGCCAAATTTGTCGCCAAGTTGGCGGCAAAACTTAGCGACCAAAAGACTGGCGATATATCGCCAAGTGTCCGCCAAATTGTAACACCACTTGAGTTTACATCGAAATTAACAATGATTTCCCCCCAAAAAGGGGCAAAAGGTCCCCTTAGAAACGCCCGAATGCAACCAAAAGGGGAGGTGCACAACTAGACCCCCACTAGAAGTCTACGTACCAAATTTCAACTTTCTAGGACATACCGTTCTTGAGTTATGTGACATACATAAAAAGAAAAAAAAATGAACATTCATTCGGGAGTGAGCAAAATGGAAATTAAGGTCGATTTTTAAGTGAAAATGTTTTCGCGAATACAATACTTCCTTTTTTGTAAAAGGAAGTAAAAAAGGAGAACCACTTGTCTAAAAATGTTTTTGAGCTTTGATAATCATTTTAAGCATAAAAATAAAAAAACAACTCTAAACACTATGTCATGCTTGAAAACGCTCGCCCAGGAAATGCGGAGCAAAGTGGAGCTCAGGAGATTCGCATTTTTTGCGAAGCAGTTGACAACACTATTAGAGCTTATTTTGCATGGTTGCTAATTGGAGCTCAGCTCCTGCACTTTTCAAATTTAGGTGATGTCGATGTTTCAGAGAGTTCAATATTTTTGGGGCGATTTGTAGATACCATCGTTTTTTTTTTTTTTCATTTTGAAGATCGTTGTTTTGAAACATTGATGTTTTTCAATCGATGTCGCTTCTCTGTGCAAAATTTTACCACAATTTTCAATTAAAATGCAAAAATATCAACACCGAAAAGACATCGAACCCAAAACATCTATGTTCGAAAAACATCGAAAGTAAAACATCGATGTTTTAACAAAAACATCAATGTTTCCAAAACATTGACATCGATGTCGCACCCCTAACAAGCACACACAGCTGCATCTTTCTTTTAAAAATATTTTATTCCATTCACACTGAGAAAGCAACATGTATAAACTCGAAATTATATACCAAATCATCGAAATAAAATTTCAGGTCTTCGAAAAAAAAAAGAACACGAATTTCTTGCACGATGGCAGTCTTTATGCAGTTCTTGTTCTTCCTTTCTCCAGAACTATGGATCTTACGTATTAATGTTATATTTTGTGGGATAAAGAAGACTTACATGTTTAACTAAAAAAATACCTTTCTGTAACGGAATAATAATTTTTCTCCTATTGCTATTAATGGTTACTCTGAAGCCATATCTGGGTATAGCTTTGGCATAAAAATATTTCTAAACGTTAAAGACCTTTATTTGTACCTAATATTTAGCTTGTATTGAAGGCTTCAAGGAAAATTACTTGAAAGGATTCGAGATAATCAATCAACAATGAAGCACATTGTGGCTGTTTACCATTGGAAACTCAAAACTTTTTCTGAATTGAAAAAGTTTTGTAGCTCCAAACTTATTCATTTTAGTTCCTAACTACGTGTATGCAGTATGGATTCTAATGAAAGGAATTTTATCTCTTACTAAATAAAGAGTTTCATGACAAAAGTTTATAAAGTGAAACATACTTTTTACTTAAGTATTTTGTTTTTTACCTCCACCTTTATTAATTCTTTTTACACTTACGTAAAAAATAAACTTTGCAAAGTCCGAAAAGAAATTGATAAATTTTGTCTTTCTTTAGGTAAAGATCCATTTTCGCCTTCAGGATTTTCTTTAGATGTGAAATAACTTTTTATTTCTTCTTATGGTTGTCTAAGTTTGGTTCCGGAAACTGATGTTACTGGGTTATCTGTTTCACGTTCCATTACCTAAAGGCATGAAATTGAACGAAGAAAAATTGAACCTCAAATGCTTTTCTAGTATATTATATATATTCCTTTTCATTTCTTCTTGTATCCTTCCAAATGTTCTAAAACGAGTTTACGGTAATGATTGTAAAACACATTAGGGAGCCTTGATTACACTTTTAGGTGGAAATGTGATACATATGATATATTTTCTACGTTTGGAAGTCTAGACTTAGTATGAAATGGGGCAGTGAGAAGCATAGGTGTATAAGTTTCAGAAGAAGGAGTTTGGGCAAAACGAGTGCAATTGGGCTATACATAAATGATGTCATACTTGTTTTTCATTATGTTTTATCCCCTCCCGCTCCTTGTTAAAAAGTGTTTCACTTCACTAAGTGAAGTGAAGTGTATCACACTTCACTAAATCCCTTGCCCTCCTAGTCACAAAGTGTCACGCTTCACTCTATCCCCTCCCCCTCCTTGTCATGAAATGTCACACTTCACTTTACCCCTCCTTCTCATTGTCAAAAAGTATCACACTTCACTTCGTCCCTCTTCCTTTTTGTCAAAAAGTGTCACACTTGACTTTGCCCCTCCCCTTTTTTGCCACAAAATGTTTCACTTCCCTTTACCTCTCCCCTCTTAGTCACAAGGTGTCATACTCCACCTCAATCCTTCCCTTTCCCTTGTCACATGTCACACTTTTGTACGTAAGCATAGAGTTATAAAAATGCGCAATGTCACACTCCTTTTTGCCCTCTTCCTCCTCCTTGTCTCAAACTCACAATTTCACGAACCCCTACTCCCTCAAAGCATGACATCCTTTGTAGAAGACTCCGATGTTTAACATTGGGAAATTTATTACACTGGAAAATTTATTTAAGGCTCTTCCTTATTAATGTTGGATTGTGTGTGTGTGTGCAGCACATTTCATGGTTACCACCCACGTCCACTGCCACGATGCAGTATTGGTTTTTTCCCAATCATTCGTACTACTTGTCCAAAAAAATACCAAATTTTCAATTTTATTTTTATGATGTTTTGTTTATATTAGCATCAAATGAAAAATATTTCAAGATCATCGTTTTTTAATCTTCTTTGACTCGTTGACTGGTAAACTTGTGAAAACGTTTTGAGACAATCGGTGAGGGTTTTTCGTTTTTTAATTTTACTAAATGAAAGAAAAACTGTTACATAATTTGATCGTGAGTTTTTATTATGATTTATTACAATAATGTTTAAATGTAAAGAGATGTACACTAACTATTGTAAGTAACTGGAAAATTGCCCGTCAAGGTATGACGGGTTAAAACTGCTTCTACACTTGAACGAAGCAATTGCCTGTTTGATTATATTTTGATAGTTGAAATTTTAACCTTAACTTCAGTGGATGAACCCTAAACTCCAGAAGATAGATTTATGTGAAAATTAAGGGATCCTAACGACGCGACGAAACGGCATGATCGTGATATTCACGGATCGGGACGAAACTCCAGGTATAAATCATTCAGACTGGATTTGAGTTCTGGTAAAACTGAGCGCATCGGCTCTGATTCAGGAGCAGCTGAAAGCCAAATTATTTGTTAGTTTGTATTAAGAAAAGCCGTAGATGTTATCTTATATCGAGGCTCACACTTTTTCTTTGATATTGACTGTATATTTACAGCATGTACCAATTTTGGTCGTTGCAATAATATTCACTTATCTCACGCTATATGGCAATGCTAAATGTGCATGATATTTCAAATCTTTACTAATAATAAAGCTGAAAGTCTGTGTCTTTGGATCTCCGTCTGTTACGCGCATAGTACCTAGACCATTCGGCCATTTTTCATGGGCAGGAAATGAGTTCGTTGCATTGGGATGAGCACCTCGAAGCGATTTTATCGAAAATTCGATTTTGTTCTTTTTCTATTCCAATTTTAAAAACATTTTATCGAGAAAATTACCATAACGTCTACGAGTAAATTACCATAACGAGGACGAGCAAATGAACGTAGCAAATTGGCGAGAAATTCATCATCCATTATTTGTAAATATACAGGCGAATCAAATGAACTTTTCATTTTCTGCTACGGGCAAAGCCGTGCGAGTACCTCTAGTAGTACATATTTCAAAAGCAAGATAAACGATGCCGAGAAGTGAATACATTTCATCTAGGGTTTCCAACCCCGCGCCATATTTAGTCCCGCGGGAATTCGGGAGTTTAAAAATCCGCCCCGGAATAGACTTTATTCTTCAAAAAATTAAATTTTTATGACAAAAAGAAAAAGTTGTGGTTTTTAGGATGGACTGCTTTTATTGCTTGAATTAGAAGTCTTCTTGAATTCCGTACTGCAATTGCAAAGCACTACAAAGTCAATTAGCAATTATCGTTTGGCAAGCAAAAGTGTGCCGCTCGTATGGGATGGTAAAGGATTTTTACTCTAAAAATAATGCACTTGATGAAAACACGTGCTGTGGCTCCACTGCAATTGGTTTTAATAAATTTAAGTAATTGAAGACAGTTAAAAAAAAATCGCATTAACTTCATCACCTTCTCAAATAGATTTTTATTTTTCTTATGTTGGGAGTTTGCTCAAGAACTTCAAACTTCGGACAACAACGATGTCTGTTGGATATGTATATTGCTGTATCTATCCAATTTAACTTGCATTCATAATACCTTTGTTGCTTCATTAACGTTGTTCATTGTATCAGTGAATTTGATTCATTACAGCAAGGGGTTAATACTACTTAATTGCACCATTTGACCAAGTCGCAGTCTCAGTAAAAGTGTTTGGATAACTTCGTTAATTTTACCTCATTACAATTCAAAAACATGAGCAGCTTAACTTACTGCACTGTCATGAAAGTCACCCTGTGTTTCATACAAGTTTCTGTCACCCCTTTTAAAAGTCGTGACGAATACATAAATGATGTCAGATTTTTCCTAGTACTCTTCTTTAGAGTACGCACTTTTTGTAACTTTTAGATTTTGAGTGCATTACTAAAGCTTACAGAAGTGCTACAACATTGCATTCAGGCCACACAGCGGGTTTTAGAATATGTAATACTCTTTCTCTATTTTTTAAGCGTAATTTACTGGATTTGAAATTTTAGTCATGGTTTTTGAAAATGCTTATAAGTTGAACGCATTTTCTCAATTGCTGAGCGTATAAAAATTGAAACCTCCCCAAATGAGAATACCAATTCATTCTCGGAAAAATATACTCTATTTTTATCGTATTCTGAAATGGTAAATCCATTGTTGGTCATATAAGAAACGCAGTTTTACTTGCTCTTCTTGCGGATACACGAAGAAGAAGATTCAAACTTCAGATGATGCTTGTGAAAATGATCGTTTTACGAGCGGCAAAAGCTGGAAAACACTTGAATGGAAAAAAAAAATGCGGGATGTTGAATCCTGCGGGAATGAGAGCGATATCCCACGGGATCAATCCCGCTGAATATCCCGCGAGATCAATCCCGCTAAATATTCCGCGAGATCAATCCCGCTAAATATTCTGCGAGATCAATCCCGCTAAATATCCCGCGAGATCAATCCCGTTAAATATCCCGCGAGATCAATCCCGCTAAATATCCTGCGGGATCCCGCAGGATCTGGGATCGGGATTTCGGGATTGGAAACCCTAGTTTCATCGTTATATAACCTGGGCTGCAGAGTCGGACTAAATTTGAAGTAAATGAGTCGGAGTAGGGAAATGAAAGTTGTAAAATTCCGAGAGTCGGAGTTAATAATTTTCTTTCCGGGTTCTTGACTCTGCAGTTACTGCGGGGTAACCATTGGAGTTGGAGTTGATCTGACTTCGGGGGTAAGGAGTTGGAGTCAAAGGTTCTGAAATTGCAGAAGTTGGAGTCGTTCCTTTGCCCTACGTCTCCGTAACCCTGGTTATGACGGAAAATTAATACGTTTGTAACGTTAACATGAACAGTTGAAAATCTCAATGAAAATAACTTTCAACTTTATGCGTGCACAACACTCCTTTTCCACTTTTTAGCATTCATACTTTAGGATGTACGACACTCACCAGTTATTAAGGTATTCTAACCCGGTAAAGGGACCAGTTGGCTGAGTCGTGGAGTAACTCGGAGATCTTGAAGCATCGGGTTCAACCTCCGCTCTCACTATAAATGTAATTTTTCTTTCATTATGCTGCGAATCTTTTTTGTGTCACGTACTCTCAAAAAATAGTATCAATGAAAATGATATAAGGAATTCCAAACACCAGTCAAAACCTGACGGACAGCTCCAAAAAAGGGCCTAGTGATCAAAAGTACTAGCTCTGACAACTACCTGCGTGCAGTTAAGGAAATCTTGGATTTGATTCCCGTTTCAGACCTAGGCGTAATTTCCTTCTATTTCGGATGCAAATTTATCTCTAACTTGTGCTATCTGATCCGTGTAATACTCTCTCTGCAACACAATAAAAGGTCTAATAGTAAAATCAATAATAATTAAAAAAAAAAAAACTTCAAAAGAAAGAAAAGAAGAAAGAAGCCTGCTTCAAATTGAAAAAGCACTTTTCCCCACCTCAAGTTATACTGAGGGCCGTGGTAGCCCGATCGGTAGAGTGTCGGATTCGGGATCGGAGGGTCCTGAGTTCGAACCTCGATGGTCGAAGATCCACCGTCGTCATTAAAGGGGACTGGGCGACGTTAAATATGCTCGTAGTCTCAATGTCCTCCAAGTGAAACGATACCTCTGGGGGTGCTAGCACCAGGTAGCTATTCTCCTGGTCTAGTTCTAAATTCTCATTAACTGTTCGATCCGGTGATGGCGCTGCCATCTATCGGTATAAAAAAATAATGGGGGCAAGGCACTTAGTATGCAGTCCTCAATATAAATACAGTTGTAGTCAGTTGTGACTCGGAATCGAAATCGAAGTTATACTGACAATAAACAACAAATGAGTTGCGCACATAAACATTGCACCAACGCTTCTTATTCGAAAGAAAACGCTACTAGTTCATTTCTAAAACCTAACTGTCAATTTTTGAGTAAAGATGCGGCCAAACAAGAACCTTTGTACTCGAGTTTCTACACGGGGTTATATTTCATACGAATTGACTTTCATTAAGAGTTGTTCTAGTTCATGGCAGTCAAGATAGCCCCATTCGCTGGTGAGTTTTATTTTCATGTTTCAAATCATTAATGTGTACAGTTATTTTCGTCATGATTGGTTATCCTATGTTTTTACTTAGCACAGATGATATTATTTGTAAAATTCAACTGTCCTTGCTTGTTCATTTTTATAATAAAATTAAAAGATTACCCTACAATTTGTGAGGTGGGATGTTTAACACTCCAGAAGAATTGGACTTTTTTTAATCATCCCAAAACTAGTTGCATTCAGTTACACTTAACTGGTGTGATGTGGGGATGTTTGGAGCCCAGAAGAATTGGACTGTTGCGTACGAGAAGAATTTGCATTCAATCCTTAACTGGTTGCATTCAGTTTCACTTTATTGGTGGTGCGGGGGGGGGGGGGGGTTGAATCCCAGAACAACTGGACTTCTTCATTAAAATATTTTACGATGTTTTCACATATCTTAATATATAAAAATCTTTTGTGCGGACGTTTGTCACCATAAGGCTCTTAAACGGCTGGTCCGATTTTGATCAAATTTTTTGTGTGTAATTAAGTTGTGGCAAGCATGGTTTCGAAGCGCGATGAATCGAATCGGAAACGTTTTTGTTAATTAATTAATCAATTTAAACATTGAATGGTTATATCTCTCAAATGATTAATATTTATTTTAACCTATTGTTGAGCGAGAACTGAAATAAATATTCAACCCGTTGCCAAAGGACAATAAGAAAGCCAACTCTGCTTTTTGTAATGAAATTTCCTACGGTAATATGTCAATTGAGAACAGATAAAACGTAGAGAGAGAGTGAAGCCTTCATTTCTTAAAAGAAACGATTTTAGGTCCCGTGATATATTTTAAAGTAAAGTACTGAAAGGTTCACGCAAAACGTGTGTTCTGAGTCGTAGTTGAACCATGTGACCGGATCGGTGCTTTAGGTTTTCCTAGCCAAATGATCAGAAAGTACCGTACCTAGCAACATTTGTTTCTCGGCTGAAATCCATCTGAGTTTTGTCACCAATGTCAAGAATACTTTAAGGATCATCTAACTAATCAGTACATTAATAAAAGAAAAGATGATGGAATTTAAAGACGAAACAAATTTTATTTTCGTCCAGATAAATTACAATAGGGTAGTTTATTGTATTTTTTGTTTATTTGGCGAAATATTTCAAATTGCAAAGAATTGTTTTCCGTTTTTAAAGAGTGTTTATTTTACATCGGGAGGGGGGGGGGGAGAGGAAGGAGTAATTTTCGCTTATTCAGTGAACTTTTTTACCTTTATCATTTTTTTAAACGATACCTTTTCGATTGTTTTGTTCTTTTTCATATGGGGGATGTTGCAGCGGGATTTTCCGTTTGTTCCAGATGGGTAGTTAGTTTTTTACACTTAATATTTGAGGACGCTTTTTATCCTTTGAGTATGGCTGAAGGAACAAACCATCAAGTATGGGAGAAAAAATAGTTAATAAAACAACTGCTCAGTGGGCATTAGGTAAATCAAGTTGTAATAAATATACGCATTCTGATACCAAGCAGCTTAGAACATTTTCTTTTTACTTATATTTTCAACATAACGGTTCAAACGCTTGATAGTTAATTGAAATATTTTAACTTTTCAATTTACAAAATTTGAACAGAACAACGTCTGTCGGGTCCTCTAGTTACTTCATATGTATGCGATTGTAATATACGGTACTGTGCCACAATACGAAAATTATTGCACATTTTCTGAGTTTAACTTGATAAGTCTTGATGAGAGCACAAGAAATATAATGTTAGGGTGCATCTGCCCGAATCACCACTTGCGTAACAAAAACAATCATCTAACCTGTTGAAAGGTTAAATGAAAGCTTATGAAATCCTAATTGCTATTCATTTTCCTGGTAAATAGATTTAGTGAAAAAAAAAAAATCATTTACATTTTTGATTTCAAAAATATGTTCACATAGATATTTTGATAACTTGCTCTCTGGAACGTCTTAAGTTTTCAACATTCTAATGAGTGCGTGCGTGATTTGCCGAAACTTGTTTTTATCTTGTTTAATCAAATATTGGACCAGGGGTATGCACCTACGTGGACTACAATCTGTATAAATAAAACAGAGAATATATGTGTGTATGTATGTTTATATGTACTCTGTATAAATCCACAGTTTGCGTCGAATCTCGACCAAATTTGTCTGGAAGGGATTTAGTCTTCCGAGAAAGAAAGAACGTTCGGGGGGGGGGGGGGGTATCATTGGTTAAACAATTTTGAGAAAAAAATATAGCAAGTTTCAAAAAGTTTCTTAGCGTTATATGTGTATGATGCTGGTGCACAAAGCATTTTAAAATATTCGTACAGATAATAACATTTACGTTTGATATAACCAACTATAAATTACTATCATTATGAAAAGTCCCCCTCCACCACATTCATTGCCCCTCCCTCTCACTCCCGTAACTTAATAACATATGATATGGTTTTTAAGGGCGAAAGAATTAAGTGTTTTTTGCACCCTGATCCTAGGGGCTGTTTAAGTGTGCAGAAGTAGAAAGAACGTACGGGGGGGGGGGGGGCGAACGCCAAAAAAGTACCGAACCGTTCGAATTTTAATTTTAGGACCCGAAGGTGTTTTTTTTTTTTTATCTGAGGGCGAAAAAATTCGCGAAAAAATTAGAATAAAATATCCATGGAACCCCCTGAAATTTCTGCATTACATAAAATTTGTTTCAATGTTCCAAGGTAATTAGAACTGTTTTTAATTAATTTCATGCAAAAATGTAGGTAAGCTTTCAATTAGAACTTCATAGATGGTCACGGTCATTGTTGAATAATGCTTTTTTTTTTAGAATTTGTAGCTTGAAGAAAATCATTCAGCAAAAAGATCTGTTGCCTCTTTTCCCGAACAACAACCAAGTAAAATTCTGGCTTTTGTTTTGAGGCTTTTTATGTCATCAGGGGATTAAAAATTTGGTCATTTTTTCGCAATCTGTCGTGAAATTTTGCAATTTGTTCTTTTAGTTCAAGTCTGATTGTTGAATAAGCGTCACTTGACACAACTTTTATTTTCGAGGTAGACCGTGCAAAGCCGGGCGACGCAGATAGTAAATGAATAAAACAGTGACAGATTGTAGTTGTTGAATTTGAGGAAAATGGGTGGTGTGAGAAAAAATTCTCCCGCTTGAGTTCCCAGACTACTCATTTTGACGCAAGTCTGGAGTGTTACGTCAACGCTTTTGATTTAAAAAACCAAATCCATATTTACGAAGTTTCCAGCTTCATATGAATGAGTCTCAAAATATCAAACTTTTTATGGTGACATTGGAAGAAGAAAGGAGGAGAAATATCTTCTTGTCAGCGTGAGACGTATCTAGAAGTTATGATTAAGTGATATATTTCCGCCGTAGTTCCTATTCGGAAAAGCGAAAAAACTTTTGCAAAGTGTAAACATGTCATTCAAAGTTACATGTGTCGTACTCTTATGAGAAGCTTTAATAAAATTTCCTTTTATGTTTTTCCTTTTTTATGAATCTTTTGATTTCTAACACATTTAACATAAGTTCAGCATTCTTTTAGATTTTTTAAGGTGTCTCCCCAGTTTCGCTGACACGAGAAATCCCCCCCCCCCTTTTTTTTTCAGTTTCAGTGTTACCTTTTGATATACAATGAAAGAGGAGAGGAAATTTGAAGTGTCGGCGAAACTGGGGATAAACTTTTTTTGCACTAGTAAGAATGAACATGAGGTTTCTTCTAAAATAATTGAGCATAAAACTTAACTTTAGAAAAGTTAATTTACATAACGTTTGCACGGAAAGTTTTCCATGTTTAAAGAAAATAGAAATTTTTATCGTCTGTGTATTACAAGCAAAATTTATATTGCAGAAGAATTGCATTGACGTTCCTTTTTTTGTTGTCATTTATGCTTAATACTGCGTTTTGAAAAATTAACATAGACATAGACACCAACAAATTTGCAAGCAAAACCAGATTCATGAGTACAGTGTATTTGCACTGCTCAAAACATTACATGCTGTTCGCATTGTCTAGTGGTCAGAGGAGTCGGACTGCGATGAGGTGGACACGGGTTCAAATCCCTGCTCGAGCATGGATGTACTTTCTCTCTCCTGTTCTTGTCCTTTCTTTGTGTGAATGTGTTGTTATGCTGTGAATGGTTGCCTACCCCATAAACGGGTCCTATGGCATGTGTGTACTGTGGAAGTCGCACTTCACACCAAATTACGGTACAGTTGGAAAAGTGAAGCAGCGCACCCCAAATTGTCAGCCTAGCTGGTCCAAGACAACAACAACAACAACAAAACATTACATGAACTAAGTTCCGAAGTTTTACTTAAACCTTTTTTTTTTAAGTATTTTGCTATCGGAATGCAAAAGATGTCCGCACAGCGTGATTTCCTAAGTTTATACTCAATCCGTATCTGAATATGCGCGTCTTGTATTCTCCCGATATTTGTAATTTGTAACAGTTTTTTTTTTTTCATTACGGAAGAATTCCACACAGAAAAGCAAAAGCAAGACTCCTTTTTTTTTTCTTATGAAGTTTCCAAAAAGAGTTCATCAATTGTTACGACAAACATCTCCAATTGCGACGTGTGATCTAGAGATTGCTTCCTTTATCCGTGATGAATCAATAAAATCAATGAGCTTGAAATCTTTTCTTAGATAGTACACGAACGAGTTGGTGATTGAACAGAGCTCTGGGGTCTCACTTGGCACGAAATTAACGGAAACTTGTTGGCCATTCTTATAATATGCAGATTTATATGTGTAAAAAAACTGAAAAAGAGAGCTTAAAAACGTTTGGTTTAAAATGCAAGTAAAAGAGCATTTCTGCAGGTCTAAATAAATCGAAGGCTACTGATTGTAAATTTGACCTTGGTTGCCTATACCTTCATATATTATTGATCACTACAGATAGTAATTACTATTGTTTTGAAACTTTTCAAAACTTAAGGTTGTATAATTAAATACTCGAGAGTTTTTTATAAAAATCCTCAGTAGATGGTATGCTCGAAGAAAATTTAGTTTTTAGATCTAAAATACTTTCTTTTTACTTAACTTTTCAATAATGTATTATAGCTAGAGGGAGTTAGATCATTAAAACCAAAAAATGAATCAACAAGTTTCTAATATTAAACTGAACGCTTTTTAAACGAAAAATTAAACAATAAGATCAGTTTTTTTATCAATGATTCCTATATATATAATAAAAGGTTCTTTAAAAATCTCATACTAATATTTTTATTAACTTAAAAAAATATAGACCGTGGATTCGAGTGGAATACTTTCATATTTTATTCATGTGGTCAATGGAAATATTCTAGCGTATGAATTTAATAAGGAAAAGCACGGAAATTTACTAGGGTATTTTGGGGAAGCTAGGTTTGACCTATGGAACAAAATAACTTTTCTGGATCTGAAAGGACACTTTAAGCACTCTTATAGTTTTCAATTTTTTCAAGAAAATTGCACCACAAACGAAGAAAAGTGTGACTCAAGTCATGTAGAGAATTTCTTATTATCTAACTTTCAATCATTAATTTTAATGTTGAAACATGCATTTTTTTTCTGGGAAATTTTGGTTTGAAATGACTTGAGCCGCACTTTTCTTCGTTTGTGGTGTCTTTTTCTCTGAATAATTTAAAACTCAAAGAATACTTAAATTGTCCTTTTTGATTCAGAAAAGTTCTTTTGTTCTTTTGAGTGCATTAAAAAGTGCTTAGTATTTTGTTAAAAAATCCGTTATTTCCTTTTTGCATTGGGTTTTTGCTGCTGTAATTTTATATTTCAGAGGCCATATTTCTTTAAATGTGCAATATGTATATCGGCATACTTCATACATAACTATTAGTGTTTAAGGAATAACAGAAAAACAGCTAAAAAGTCATTAAAAAACGCGCGTCAACATATAAATGCTCTCGTAGATCGCTTGGTATTTCACTTACGATACTTCACGAATCATTTTTAATACGCGTGCATTAGTACACGCATACTCTCCTTTCGCGTTATTGAAAAAACGTTGATTATTTCTTAAGAGTACAATGAATTCGTGTGGTTTCCACATCAGATTTTTCTTGTTTGTGAAACAGAGCTGTATTACATGTAGCTCCGTGCCGCGAACTGAACAAAAGCTTCCATTAAAGTAGGAAACTTCCGTGTAATTCCCACACACGAACAGAGCAATTTTTACTACACCATTTCTTGATCGTCAAAACGATCACCAATGTCTTTTAAATTAGAAAGTCGCCCGTCAAGATATGAAGGGTGAAAATTGCTTCTACAATTGAACGAAGCAATTGCCCGTTTGGTGATATTTTGATAGTTGAAATTTTAACCCTAACTGCAGTGGATTAACCCTAAATCCCAGTAGATAGCATTCATTGTTGACCATTTTTTCATTTCTTCATTCCCCTGAAATGACAGTCTTGTCAGTAAAAGAGTTAAGTTATTGGATCAAGTTCAGCCTTGTCACAATAAAGCCTTTAACTGCATGTTAAACATTACCAATTATCAAATTATCATGTCGTGGCGCGACTTTCATTGTCGATGACGTCAGGTGCGTTACTCGATTATTGGTTATTTCATACATGAGGATGTTTCTGAAATCAATGTCGATGTATGGCTACGCAAAATTTGAACTAGATTTTGGAAGAAAAGACGGCTCCACATCAAGCTGCGTGAATCATAACGTCAATAATTTATTTCTTCTACAAAGCATTGTGGAAGCAAAAACCTTTAGAGAGCAATTAATATACCATTTACAAGAATTTTCAGAGTTGTATGTTTTCAACCTTAACATAATGTTCGGATCATTTCGCACCCCCAAAGTTCTTTTTGAAAGAAAGCACAAATGAGTACGAAAACAAATCTGCTGTTTTTATCTGAATTATAATTATTTTTTAGAATTTCTAAAATATATTTTAATGGGTATTATCAGCGATCGATCAACTTCATCGATCATCAATACATGAAAAAAAAAAAAAATGCATCATGACGATGAGCGTGCACAGCTATATTATTGGTTAAACAATTTTGAGATAAAAATATAGCAAGTTTCAAAAAGTTTCTTAGCGTTATATGTGTATGATGCTGGTATACAAAACATCTCAAAATATTCGTACAGATAATAACGTTTACGTTTGGTAATGATTAATAAATAATTATAAATCATTATCATTATGGAAAGTCCCCCTCACCTCATTTACTACCCCTTTCCCTTTACCCCCCGTAACTTTATAAGATATGATACGGTTTTTAAGGACGAAATATAGTTTTCAATTAAGTGTTTTTGTACTCTGATTTAAGGGACTGTTTAAGTGTGTAGAAGTATTAAAAGTTCAAAGTGTGGCAAAAATGTTGTTAAAGGCGTTTTACTCAACTCTATGCATATTTAGGACAATAGATAGCGAGAAACCAATTGTTTGATTGAAACCAGCGCCTCCACTGTTAAAAATTTTCCGGAAAATTTACGGTAATTGTTACAGGCATCCATGTTGCCAGTAACTATTACCGTAAAAATCAAATGTTACTGTAAAATTTTACGGTATCCTCGGTAGGCCGCAGCAACCAATTGGCGCTGGGATCGCTTATTTCTCCGGTATAAATTACCGTAAAAATCAGCGATGCGTCGGCGATGCAATTTTACAGTAACAATTACCAGAAAATCTTCCTGAATTTTTAACAGTGTCAAATTGCAAACCTATTTTTATAGGAAACAAAGTACTACTGTCATTCGGCATTACCCAATATTGTTAGTCATTACATCAAATCAACACGGTGGTAGAGTAAGAAAAATACACAAAAAGAAACAAAAGTAAAGAAAAAAAAGTAGAATGGAAATAATTACCCATCACATTCTTATCGTTGTATTACCTTGATCCATTATCTGAAATAAGAATTTTTTTTCTCAAGAAAGAAATCAGAAATATTCCTACCAAACTCTCTATGCATTGTCGTATATCTTGGTTTATCTATAACCCCCTTGCATCAACTAGTTCACATTCCATCTCTGGCAGAACAGTGATAAGCCGACATCAATAAATAACGTTTTCTTAAATGAATGTAATGAAGTCTGGAAAAAGAAGTATAACGATGCAGGACCGGATGTTTATTACTTAATGGAAGATCGAATTAATTTTCAGCTGTTGAGCTAAGAAGTTCTGAAAGTTAATTTTCTAAAAAGCTGATGAAAAAATTGGTTCATGGATACATCATGTGACTGGTGGGAGGCTTGGCGAAAACTTTGGCGGAATGGTTGCTAGATGGCAACATTATCTATAGTTTGCACTCGACATGTATTTTAAGACGTAATGTATTTTCATTATAATTTTTTTTCCCAGGTGCAGAGATTTAACTGTTTTTCTTTTAGTTATGCATTATTTTGGCATTAGTTTTTGATCACAGTTTTCAGTAACTTTTATTTCATTTGGAACTGCTGCGTCAGCGTTGGCGTGAACGTAATGGCGTAAACGTTTTGCGTTAAAGCAAAAATGTACTAATCGGTATCTTAAATTGAAATTGTAGGTAAAAATCTTACCATTTGCCGATTCTTTTTGGGCGCTTGCATCTTTAATTGCTTAGAGAGTTATTGAAATTGACTAAAGAAAATGCACAGTACTATCGAAACGAAAAACTCACTAGATTAACAAAATATTTACAACTTAGCGCAACAAATTTACGAATCAATTCTATTTATTTTATTTCTCGCCCGCTGTTGCTAGGATATCCACCAGTCACATGGTTTGGTTTATGAGCAGCAAAAGGGTTGCCATAGCTCGGTCTATCCTTATTATTAGTCTATGGAAAAGATAGAGGACAGATGGAACATTTTTAATGCTGGACATGGCCGTGATTTCAGAATTTTCAAGGGCGGAGTGGGGGGGGGGGGGGGCAAAAGGTATGTAATCAGGATAGAGTGCAATATAAAGCAACCTGGATGGTTCGAAAAAACAATCAAATTGTAATAGTGCGGAAGAGTTGCCATGCCATTCACTTATGGAACACAAAGAATGGAAGGGGCACTTCTCCAATTAGATTATCTTTAGAAATGTGACCTCTTAATTCTACATGAGTAATATCTGTACCTCAGAGCCAGACTGACAAAAGTCCAAAAATTTCGATTTTCCATTTATTAGTGCATTGTTTGGTGAAGCCCATTCCGCATCGAGCCATGTGAACGTAATTCTTTAAAAAAAAAAAAAAAAAAAAAAAAAATCCTTTTCAATTTTTTACCAAAGTTAAAAAAAGTCGCGTCGGATCCTTTGCAAGCAACAGAAAAAAAGGTTTTTTCCTCTCTCCTGAAAAATTACCATAATCTGACTTATGTCCTTCTGGCTCTGAAGTACAGATATATCACTCACAATGTTTGAGAGTTGTGAGAATTCTTTTCGATGCCCATGCTCCCATCCCCCCAAAAAACGTTGCGTAAAGTAGCTTATAAATGGACGCCATCTTTCTTTTAAATGAGTCTCCCGCGACGCATTACTATATCATGTTTTGTCTATTCTCAGCATTTATTTCCTTAAACTTTTCATGTATCTGATGTATGACGTAAAATAATATCCTATTGAAATTGGTAAGTTAAAAACTGGCGTAGGAATAAAAGTTGTCTTTGGGATGAGCACCTTGAAACATTTGACGGTAAACTCGATTGGGTCTTTTCCCTGCTATCAAAATATATTTTTAGTTTTCGTCTTCAGTTAAAAGTAAAGTTCATTTTTTACATTTCATTTGAATTTCATAAATACTTCTTTATATGCTGAAAGAATTCTATCAACAAATTGTTCTCCCCCAAAAGCCAGTAAGTTAAATTGCCCAAGAAATTGATATCAAGTTGATGGAAAAGGATTCAACCATGTTTGGTTGTCCATGTTGATTTAATGGATAAATTTGCAAATCAATCAAAATGTGAAAGCTCTAGTCGTGAACTTCACCGTGATCGATCCTATTTACCAAAATATGATGAAAACGATTCGAGTGTTGATTAGAGCTATTTGTGTCTGGTATGTCGCATCATAAATAACGGCAAATGTTCCAAAGTTTTGGCGCATAGGGTCAAAGAGATCCTGAGAAAAAATATCACGCAACAGTAACTAACAACCGTTAAGTGTTTGCTTCGTTTTTTGTTTTGGAGACTAAGTCACCACCTGAAAATCTTAGCCGAGTATGTAAGGTGGAAATATTATCCAATGTGGTTCATTATCAAACTTAACTCTTCTTGCTAGAATGGATTTATGAACTTATTGAAATTAGTAAATCACCACGAAGCCTCACGAATCACTTAAATCATGTTGCAGATACAGTCATACAACGTAACGTATACTTTGGAAAGCAGAAAAATCTCCTTTTTTTGCCATGATGTGTGACAAAAATACATCTCAGAACTTTCCTTGCATAGAATTTTAAATATAAGATTGCAACCAAGACCAAATTTAAGTATTATTAAAATTTTCACCACTTTTAAACTTTAGGGTGAAGGAAAGCGTGCGATATTAAGAACCATGGCAAAAATCTGATGGTGCAAAACTATTCGTAAAACGTTACTTAACTGCTGATGACCTACCTGACTTGTTGAAATCTAGAAAGAGAGGAAAATATCCAATTTACAAAATTTCACTACCACACACACACTTCGTTGTGCAATGCGCAAAAATCATCACTGAAGTTTTCTTTGAAAGTTTGCTGTCCTAACTCCAAAATCGTATGTTAAGCATTTTTGTAACAAGTAGCGATATTGAAAAAAAAAAGGTCCAGAAATTGCATGTAAACATGCGTTACGTAACGCTACCAAATAAGTTACTTATTTGAGCCTAGTATCTAAAAGATATAACTAGGAGATTAACTAGTATGTTGTGGCCACGAAACTTTCTTCTATATCTTTCTTATAATTCTGATCCCTCCCCATGCCTAACGAGGAAGCAATATTCCCAACGAAAACAAAATTACACATGTCAAAACTTGTTGACCATCCCAATTCCTGATTTATCTCAAAAGCAAAGCAAAGAATGAAAATTGAAAATTATTTTTAAAGCCTTGCTGAAAATAATTACAAACATTTATCTGTTAGCAGACTCAAGATGGCAAGAGTTAAAAATTTTAAATCATTGAGATAATATTTCGGATCATTTCCATGCAATTAAAAGCACGAGCTGAACGCAGACGACAGTCTGTTACGATTTATCTTTCTTATTGTTGCAATTAAAAAGCTATTTTTATTCACACAAATAAAAAAAAAAAATCAGCCCCCCCCCCCTGGAGCGATTGGTGCCAAAATTAAACCAACGCCTGTTTACATATGGATTCATATTTATTCCAAATTTCATCCAGAACGTAGCATTACTTCTTGAGATATGGCACTCACAATGGAAAAAAAAGAACGTTCGATTGCGCCACCCCCTTTTTAGCTGTTGACACCAAAATAGAATCATTTCTTATATCCTCTAAGGGCTACTTGTCGATAAATTTTTGTTAGATAACGTTCATTATTTATTGAGATACCGCAGTCACAATTGACGGCAAAAAACGTTCTATAGCTCAACCCCCGTTTGAGCTATTGACACCAAAATTAAATCAGGATCTGTACCTGTTAGGGACAACATATGGACCAAATTTTGTCTGATTCCGCCAGTTACTTCCTGGGGAATAGCAATCGAGCAAAACTCAAAAAACGTCCCATTGCTGCACCCCCCTTGGAGGAATTCGCGCCAAAAACCAATGGGCACAAGTTCACATAGGGGCACATATGTGTACCAAGTTTCGTTCGATTTCATGCGGTAGTTTTTGCTGTAGAGCGGCCACAAAAAACTGGTCACACACAGACGTGACACACATACACACACACATACACACACATACACACAGACAGACAGACATTTTCCAAAAATGGTCGAAATGGACTCAGCACACCTCAAAACGTTCGAATCCGTCAAAATTCGAAATTCGAAAATTTGCACGAATCCAATACTTTCTTCTATATATTAGATATAGAAGAAAGTAAACTAGTATGTTGTGGCCATCACGAAACTTTCTTCTATATTTTTCTTTTTTTTCTGATCCCTCCCCATGCTTGACGAGGAAGCAATATTCCCAACAAAAACAAAATTACACATGCAAAAACTTGACGACTATCCCAATGTCTGAATTATTGCAAAAGCAAAGCAAAGAGCGAAAATTGAAAGTTATTTTAAAAGCCTTGCTTGAATTAATTACAAATATTTTATTTGTTAACAAACATAAGATGGCAACAGTTAAAAATTTTAAATCATTGAGATAATATTTCCATAGACTAATAATAAGAGTAGACCGAGCTTTCTCAGACTTGCTGATGAAAAAAATTGGTTCAGGGATACATCATGTGACTAGTGGAAAGGCTTGGCGAAAACTTTGGCAGCATGGTTGCTAGATGGCAACATTATCTATAGTTTGGCACTCGACATGTATTTTAACACGTAATGTGTTTTCATTATAATTTTTTTTCCAGGTGCAGAGGATTGAACTGTTTTTCTTTTAGTTATGCATTATTTTGACATTCGTAATTAGTTTTTGATCACAGTTTTCAGTAACTTTTATTTCATTTGGAACTCCTACGTCAGCGTTGGCGTGAACGGAATGGCGTAAGGGGCATTCCACGTTATTTTTGACATTATGTAGAGTCTGTAACTTGAACTTTTTTTGCCATAACTTTTTAATTTTCCGTTTGATTTGCAAATTATTTTAATTTGAGCTGGTGTGTTGGTAGGAAATGATTAAAATAAAATAATATGCTAATCAAACAGTAAATTAAAAAGTTATGGCAAAAAAGGTTACGTTACGGACTCTACATAAATGTCAAAAATACCGTAGAATGCCCCGTAAACGTTTTGCGTTAACGCAAAAATGTACTAATCGGTATCTTAAATTGAAATTGTAGGTAAAAATCTTACCGTTTGCCGATTCTTTTTGGGCGTTTGCATCTTTAATTGCTTAGAGAGTTATTGAAATTGACTAAAGAAAATGCACAGTACTATCTAAACGAAAAACTCACTATATTAACAAAATATTTACAACTTAGAATAACAAATTTACAAATAGGATTTCATAAAAGCTCATTCTTCCGTGTGTTCCATCAATTCTATTTATTTTATTTCTCGCTCGCGTTGATCGTCTGCTTCGATCAACGGCCGCTGTTGCTAGGATATCCACCAGTCACATGGTTTGGTTTATGAGCAGCAAAAGGGTTGCCATAGCTCGGTCTACTCTTATTATTAGTCTATGAATATTTCCTATCATTTCCATACAATTAAAATCACGAAAAATACGCAGACGACAATCTATTACGATTTATCTTTCTTATTGTTGCATTAATAAAAATATTTTTATTCGCAAAAAAAAAAAAAAAAAAATCAACACCTCATGGAGCGATCGGCGTCAAAATTCAACCAAAGCCTGTTTACATATGGATTCACATATATTCCAAATTTCAACCAGAACGTAGCATTACTTCTTGAGATAGGGCACTCAAAATGGAAAAAAAGAACGGGTGATTGCGCTACCCCCCTTTTTAGCTGTTGACACAAAAATAAAATCAGTTCTTATACCCACTAAGGGCTACTTGCCGATAAATTTTTCTTTCATTCCGTTCATTATTTCTTGAGATACAGCAGTCACAATTGACGACAAAAAACGTTCTATAGCTCAACCCCCGTTTGAGTTATTGACACCAAAATTGAATCAGCACCTGTTCCTGTTAATACCAACATATGGACCAAATTTTGTTTGATTCCGCCAGTTACTTCCTGAGGAATAGCAAGCACGCGTAACTCGAAAAACGTCCCATTGCTCCACCCCCCTTGGAGGAATTCGCGCCAAAAACTAATGGGCACATGTTCACATAGGGGCACATATGTGTACCAAATTTCGTTCGATTTCATGCGGTAGTTTTTGTTGTAGAGCGACCACAAAAAACTGGTCACACACAGACGTGACACACATACATACATACACACACACACACACACATACATACATACATACACACACACACACAGACAGACAGACATTTTCCAAAAATGGTCGAAATGGACTCAACACACCTCAAAACGTTCGAATCCGTCAAAATTCGAAATTCGAAAATTTGCACGAATCCAATACTTTCTTCTATATATTAGATATAGAAGAAAGTAAAAAAGGGGGCTTGATTTACACCTACTTCAACATAGTGAACTTCGGATTGTTTTTACTTTCTTCTATATCTAATATATAGAAGAAAGTATTGGATTCGTGCAAATTTTCGAATTTCGAATTTTGACGGATTCGAACGTTTTGAGGTGTGCTGAGTTCATTTCGACTATTTTTGGAAAATGTCTGTCTGTCTGTGTGTGTGTATGTATGTGTGTGTGTGTGTGTATGTATGTGTGTCACGTCTGTGTGTGACCAGTTTTTTGTGGCCGCTCTACAACAAAAACTACCGCATGAAATCGATCGAAATTTGGTACACATATGTGCCCCTATGTGAACTTATGCCCATTAGTTTTTGGCGCGAATTCCTCCAAGGGGGGTGGAGCAATGGGACGTTTTTCGAGTTAAGCGTGCTTGCTATTCCTCAGGAAGTTACTGGCGGAATCAAACAAAATTTGGTCCATATGTTGGTACTAACAGGAACAGGTGCTGATTCAATTTTGGTGTCAATAACTCAAACGGGGGTTGAGCTATAGAACGTTTTTTGTCGTCAATTGTGACTGCTGTATCTCAAGAAATAATGAATGGAATGAAAGAAAAATTTATCGGCAGGTAGCCCTTAGTGGGTATAAAAACTGATTTTATTTTTGTGTCAACAGCTAAAAAGGGGGTAGCGCAATCACCCGTTCTTTTTTTCCATTTTGAGTGCCCTATCTCAAGAAGTAATGCTACGTTCTGGTTGAAATTTGGAATATATGTGAATCCATATGTAAACAGGCTTTGGTTCTATTTTGACGCCAATCGCTCCAAGAGGTGTTGATTTTTTTTTTTTTTTTGCGAATAAAAATATTTTTATTAATGCAACAATAAGAATGATAAATCGTAATAGATTGTCGTCTGCGTATTTCTCGTGATTTTAATTGTATGGAAATGGTAGGAAATATTATCTCAATGATTTAAAATTTTTAACTGTTGCCATCTTATGTTTGTTAACAAATAAGATATTTGTAATTCATTCAAGCAAGGCTTTTAAAATAACTTTCAGTTTTCGCTCTTTTGCTTTGCTTTTAAAATAATTCAGACATTGGGATGGTAGTCAAGTTTTTGCATGTGTAATTTTGTTTTTGTTGGGAATATTGCTTCCTCGTCAAGCATGGGGAGGGATCAGAAAAAAAAAGAAAAATATAGAAGAAAGTTTCGTGATGGCCACAACATATTAGTTTATTTTAGTTTTAAAAAAAGCTAATCTATTTTTACCATGAGGTAAACGAAGAGTTGCATAGGATTAATTAGTTCTGTGTAGTGAAAAAGGTCAAGCCTTGTAAGACAGGTAAGATATTATTTTATGTAATCCAAATTTTACAGTCATACTAAGTATACTAATATACAACTTTTCCATCTTATTACGACGCGTGAAAAAGTTAAAAAATTCTTTGATGCCCTTTTTACTTCCTTTTACAAAAAAGGAAGTATTGTATTCGCGAAAAAATTTTCACTCAAAAATCGCCCTTAATTTCCATTTTGCTCACCCCCAAATGAATGTTGAGTTTTTTTTTCGATTCGACCACATGCGGAAAAGTGCCTAAGAATGTATAGACACGCGAAATATCCATTTTGACCATCACCGAGGTAATTATAACGACTTTTCTCGTGACGTCTGTATGTATGTGCGTATGTGTGTATGTGCGTATGTGCATATGTGCGTATGTATCTCGCATAACTCAAAAATGGTATGTCCTAGAAAGTTGAAATTTGGTACATAGACTCGTAGTGGGGTCTAGTTGTGCACCTCCCCTTTTGGTTGCTTTCGGATGTTCCTAAGGGGGTCTTTTGCACCTTTTTGGGGGGAAATCATTGTTAATATCAATGCAAACTTAAGTGGTGTTACAATTTGGCGGACACTTGGCGATATATCGCCAGTCTTTTGGTCGCCAAGTTTTGTCGCCAACTTGGCGGAAAATTTGGCGATTTTTTTTATCTGGTTTTAATTTGGCCATCGTTTTTAATATTTAGAGATTAAACTATTGAATCACATTAAAATTGCCAATAATGGGAAAATGACATTAAAATGGAGTAAAAGGAAGTCATGTGAGGCACACATCAGCTCGTTTCATTCCACCCTATTATATAATAAAACCTCAGCCCATAAATACTTTACCACTAGAATTTTCATTGGAAAGGGATTTATCGTTCTATCAAGGGGCAATATACTTTTAATTTAAAGGAGAAATGTATAACTGTTATAATATGTTTTGTTCAAGATAATAGTTTTTTGAGAATGAATCAAACCGTTATAGGTGAAATAGCTTGTTATCCAATCTTAGCAACTTCATTAAGAGGGCATACACTATACCATTTTGCACAGACTTTTCATCATAGATAGTGTTATGGTAAAAGGTGAAACTTTTTTTTTTTGCTTATTGCTCATTTCAAAGTAAATTATGTATCAAAGGACATGCTGATAATGTATTTTACGTTTTACTGTTGCAAGAAACATTTAAAAAGGGTCCTTATTTGTCAAAATTGGTATGGTGTTAAGAAAAAAAAACCACATTTATAACTAATCGGAAAAGGTATAGAAAAATAATTTTTTTCAATGCAATTTCGAAACAGAGTTCGGATATTTCAAAATTCAAACGAATCTAAAAGTTTTGAAACGTCCCTTTTCCCCCGGATTTATAAGTGAATGGAAAATAGAAAAGTTTTTCAAAAAAACTCAAGCTTTCTTTGAGTATGATTGTGCGAGTTTCCATACTTGGTTTCGGGAATAAGAGAATTCCAATCAATGCAGCAAACATCTCCAGTTACGAAGCGTGATCTGTAGATTACTTCCTTTGGGATACGAGTTATTTGATATCACTGCTCAGCCAAACTAAAGATTTTCTCTAAGACGCTATGAATAAGAAAAATGGAAGATTTTTTTTCGCTGTGCGCTGTATGATTACAACAAATAAAGGATCTATTTATAGGCATTCGCGAGTAGCCCAGGTTAGAATTCACCTAGAAATGATATTCATTATGTACAGAGAAAGTGTTTGAGAGAAAACAGTTAAAGGAAGGTTTCAGTAACACAATAGCTTTCTATTTCCATCATAAGTCTTCCCAATTACATGAAATATATGTTTACTGTTGGATCTGAGAGATGTTTTCACGAAATTATTATTTTTTTTTTTGTATTAAAAATATTTTTCTTATTGTGAAATAAATTATGCTAAGACTAGATTTTCATAAGAACAAAAAAAAAAAAAAAAAAAAAACAGTTTAGGCGCTTAATCGATTAAAAATTATTAATACTGGTGTTATGTAGTTCAGTTATCCTTGTCTCTTGTTGTTGAGTAAACTGATGCGTTTTGGGCTTATAAAGCCTTTTTTCACATAAGCACTATAACAATAAATACTTCCAAATAAATTAAGCAATGGGATTGTTTCCTTCCGTCAAAAGTACTACTTTTAGTCACAAAAATTGATTAGAATAAGAAAAAAAGTAACATGGAGCCAGAACAAACTTTTATTTTCACAACAGTTATTTTTTATTTTTTTTAAATGCCCGACTTTGGAAATAAGGCGTGGTCTTTATGACGTCACAAGTGATGTACTATTGCATGCTACTCCATTGTCGCGCTAAATGTTTATGCTTTGCTGTCAACCGCGTTGCCAAGTTATGATAATTTGCGCTGTGCGCTAATGGCATCAGTGAATGACACTACATCACTTGTGATGTCCTGAGCAGTAGCGTAAAAAATGAAATTGAATCTGGTCACCGATTAATTTTTTTTTTAAATACTAAACTTTGTCAGAATTATTTAAATGATTAAAACCCATGTTTTTCATTATACTCCTTCAAAAAAAAAAAATCCTTAATTTCGGAAACAACCCAATTGATCTTAGGAAAACTTTAAAGTTTGCATAATAGAGTATAATTTGTAATAGTACCAATATGTTACATTTTATTGATTGTCAAGAGAAGCTTTCAAGTCAAGTTTAATAAATATGATTTGAATACCTTTTATCTAGTAATATGCATAAAATTAATATATTACTAATAAAAATTATATAGTAATATAGCCGAGATTCAAATTTGTTCCAATGGTACGAGAGCCTTAGTTTTCTTGGGAAGGTAAATGAAGTCAACACAAATGCTAATGAATTACAATAGATAAACATACTATAGATAAATGAAAATTCAGGGAAAACTGTAAGATCGTTAAATCTGTTCACTTCAAGGATAGATACAAGGGGGGGGGGGGGGCGGTCGCCACTCCCTTGAGGGACCTTGCCAACAAAATTATTACGAAATTTTGAAGTTCTAAAATGCAATTTTAACATACCTCTTTTAGCGGAAGAGGAAGGGAATGAGTTCAGAGACCTCTTTAGCTAAATCTCTATATTTTAGTTGCTTTAGATAAAAAATGTTGTGATTGTCTCCCCCCTCAAGCATGTATAAATGAGATAGGTAGTAAAAGGTAAAAAATCTGCCGACCCTTCTTGAAACTTTTATGGATCCGTTCCTTGGTTCAGTTTGAAACTTAACTGCTAAATAAGATTTATGTGAGACATTTCTGACAAACGTAAACTGTTGAAAGTATTTTTTTTTAATTAAATCACTACAAATAAATAAATTAATTAAAAAAGCAATAAACCCAAAAATTGGAAAGGATATGACCATGTTTTAGAACTTCAGGGGCATTTAATAAGGGTGATTTCTGAAAATATCATGTTAAAATCTATATATGTTCCCCACCATTTTTCACTAATTATCTTTCTTGTATTTTAAAACGCTTACTGTGCACGTGGGTACTCATACAACAGCTGTCAGCTCGCATTCAATTCGAGTGACTTCCCTTTTAAAGAAAAGAAATAGCAACATGCTTTTCCAAATAGAAGCAAAAAAGAACGAGTTTTACACATGTGATTGGAAAGGCTTTATTGAATTACTTATATTTTGAAAAAAATCTGAAAATTTTCCTTTTCGCCGTCCGTCATGTTTTTAACAAAAGTAGAATTTCTTTTCTTTTTGTATCATTTCTGCGTTTGAGTTATTTCTCATGGGAAAAAAATGTATAGGTAAAAGTTATTGAATCTATCCGCTATAAAATGTGTCACTAACTCAGAAATCACTTTCCCCACCCCTTTTATAGATAAAAGCTGATCATGCAAATTTTTTAGAACTTAGTTCTTTTCTCTTTAAATAATTGGTTAGAAAGTGAACATTTCAAATAATTATATAAGGTGTCTATAAAGCCTTCCTCGTATTTAGAAAATTTGTTTAAGAAAACCACTTTTAGATCTATGAACAATTATTTTTACTATCTGCTATATGTAATATTTTGAAGAAAGTATTGGACTTCTGATATATATCTTGTATTTTGAATTTGTAGAAGCAAATTTGTATCTGAGAAAAGTGCAACTATTTTTATGCATTCTTATTTTGACTCTAAGACATTTTTGACTTTTTCTATTAACAAAGCAGTTTAATTTCTAATTTTGCTTGATTTTTGATTTGCTATTCATACTCGTAAAACTGCAATCATAAATTTAAATATTCAATTTGTTTTGTAAATACATGAGTGCAACACTAATACAGCGAGAGAGAAAAACTATATTTCAACTACTTACAATGCTAAATTTACTAATTACATTTTCTTCAAACAGAAATAGAAACTTTTGTTAAATACTGCTTACATTCTGTTGAAAAGATTCAAACTTTCATTTCAACAGCAATTATTCTGCTTGGTTAAGTCTACAAAAGAATTCCAATTTGGACTCCTATCATCTTCATTCCGGAAGTGTGATCTACAAATAGCTTCTTCTTGGATGCGAATTAAAGCAATCGATGAACATAAAGGAAGTAGTTTTCTTACCAAGAGGCTGAGAAAAAGGAAATTAGGAAAGAAAAGCTTTTATGTTTACTATTTTCATTTTTAATGAACGACGCGTAGAAAAAGATTCCATGGAAAGAAAATTTCGCCATTATTACGAAATTATACTTCGTTTATAACTAATTTTGGAGATGAAGTCTTTTAGAATAAAACTTGAAACTTGTTCAAAGGTGTTAAGATTCTGAAAGTGAAATCAAAATAGCTATTTTCATTCATCCAAAGAAATCTGATTTCGTTTCACTGTCCACCTTTATTCGATTATCACTGTCAGAAACAGCAATCAGTATCTATCTTTACTAATAATAAAGCTGAAAGTATCTGTCTGTCAGGATCTCAGTGACGCGCATAGCGCCTAGACCGTTCGGCCGATTTTCATGAAATTTGGCACAAAGTTAGTTTGTAGCATGAGAGTGTGCACCTCGAAGCGATTTTTCGAAAATTCGATGTGGTTCTTTTTCTATTCCAATTTTAAGACCAAAATTATCATAAGATGGACGAGTAAATTACGAAATTATCATAATGTGGAAACGTAATATGGGCACAAGCCAGTTGGCGAGATACGAAATTATTATAACGTGGAACCGTAATGTGGTACAAGCCAATTGGCGAGAAAATTCACCATACATTATTTGCAAATATACAGGCGAACGAAAGGGCCTTTTATTTTTTCTATTACGGGCAAAGCCGTGCGGGTACCACTAGTAAGTAATATAGTCTGACCGTGAATAAATGACTCTCGTCAATCATTTGAGAAAACGAGTCCATTCCTTAAAATAGGTTGAGAAGGAAGAAAGGACGCGTAACATATTTTGGAGTGTTGAGCAACATTTTGGCAATATGAAAAAAAACCTCCTAGTATATTTTCGGTTATTTTCTTAATTAGACCTGAAAAGTTTTAAGTTCAGTAACAGTAACTGCATTGAGTTGGTGAAAAAGTAAAAATGACAAGCTTTGCATTCTTTATTACAACCCTACTCTCGCCAATTTTCAATTGAAATTTTTTAAGAGGCGTTATTATCTCTGGCCAATGGCTGCTAAAAGAAGTGAAGCCAAGACCCACCCACTAACATAAGATGTGACCTGTCGAATCAGGCATATGCCTTGACCGCACAAAATTAAAATATTTTACCTCTTTGGCTAATTTACAAGGTGACATATTCAAACTCTAGAACCGATATCGCAATTGTAAATTTGTAAATTCCGTTTCAACTTTCCTCTACATATCGTCCCTTCAAGAAAATGAATAATTCTAAAAAAGGGGGAGTCGAGGGTCAACTCTTCGCTATTTCTCTATAAATTAAATGAGAGCGCGCACATAGCTACTCGCAGTTGATATAACACTAATCGCAATCAGCTCCACTAATCAGCCAATCAGATGGGACAACACGTATCTGCATTTTAAACGTTGCCAGAAACAAAAGCTAAATAATACTAATCATGAAGTTAATTGTTAATAAAGTTAATGAATCAATTTTATGGCTAAACCAAAGCAAGCATGTAAATTTGGATTTTAAGCTTGTGAAACTTTTCTAACTCTCAATTTTAGAGCTTGAGTAGGTCAACTTGCGCAGATTTAAGAAATGAGCCATAGAGGTAACATTTTAATCCTACGCGGAAGAAGGATAATGTCTTATTGGACAAGTCATGTTCTACTTACGTGGGCCGGTCTTTTCTTTACTTCTTTCAGCCACCATTAGTCAGAGACTGTAGCACCTCTTTTAGTTTATTGGAAATTGCGAATTATAGATTTTCAAGGATTTCCTCCTCTAAAAAAATATTTTTTGAGCAATCGTTATTGCTTATTGTTCTCATTTGACGGTCCTTGGCGTTGTGGTTCCTTTTTTTAGCATGGCCTTTGCAGCACCATCGCCCACCGGCCTCCGGTCCTGAGCACTGTCCCCCGGTGGTCGCTCCTCCTGGTCAGTGGCGTCCATGTCCTACACACACACACTCACAAACAAACAAACATACACGCTCACACACACGCATCGTTACTCACATACACACTCTCACACACACGCCGTTACACACATAGACACACACGCCTAAGTACATACACACAAGTCTACGCACACACACAAGCCTATACATGCGCGTATGTGCGACTGCACACACAACTATACGCCGCACGTAACCGCCCAGGAGGAGAGGCAGGCTTGGGGGGGGGAGGGACAGGAGCCGTTTCTAGAAACAATAACTCCAATAAGTAGGGTCCTGTCTTAACTGCGAAAAACATAATTTGAATTGAAAATTTCAGAATTCAAATTAATTTCATTCTTTTTTTTTGTTTTATCTTGTTAAAAAAGAAGCATATGCTTTGGAAAACAGACTGTGGCCGAATTAAGGTACCGCGGTCGCTACACCAACACCCCCGTAATAATAAGTGCTATCGCATTTGCCTCAAAAAGTGCACTTCCGGTACGGATGACAGCGTTAACCTAGTGGCAATTCAACGATGGCGTTGCTATGGTGATGGCTTCAAACACTTCAAATCAAATTGTTAATTGGTTATTCTTTAACTTTAAATCTAGAAATTAAACAATTGTTAAATTATCAGCTATTAATTTCTAATACCTTCGATAGAGGGCACTTGACACCCTCAGAGACCACCCGCACATACCAATTGCTCGGTTTATCGAACTTAAATGCTCAGATAAATCTGAGCAAGTGGGTCTCTGAGGAACTTTATTTAAATATATAAAAATTTACATTATCATCAGTTACAATTTTGATTTATTCTTGACAAAAGTTTTGGTAATTTAACATCAATATATGTAATAAAAGTAGACAAAACCAATGCATAAAAGCTTTACAATGATACAAAAAACATAAACGACACTAGAGAGTTGTTGCTTTACAGAAGATAACGTGTTAAAGTGTAGGAAAAAAATTTAAACTGTATTAACTATTGAAAATAGAAAAAATATGTGTATTGGTCAACGTCTTGAAACATGAAGCCTTCATTAGCCATTAGACTGAAAATCGAGTTAGGTCTGATGCGGGTATGATGTTGTGAAAAGATGATTAATATGTTTTTATTTACCTTCGATAGAGGGCAGTAGCCTTCGTACAGAAATTGACTGGTCCTCGTTCTTTTGTTTTGAGCTCATTGCTGCTGTAGGTTAAAAGCGAGAAAGCGATAGGCATTTAGTATTAGAAGAAAAACTTTGCTATTATTAAGTAGATACTTTACTATTATTTGATAGAAAAACTTACAACAGTTTCCTTCTGTAGAAACATTTTTGGTAAATTAATGCATGTTCTTTTATTGGTTCGTTTTTATGACAATCGTTGATACTGCTCTTCTTGCTTAACTGTCATAAGCAATTAGCTTTAAATGACGCGTCAATGAGAGCTTAATGGAGATTGCGTGATAAAAGTGCTTCTTTTTCCTGTAAGGAAAACAAGAAGTGAATTATCGTTTTTCTCCGCCGAAACTGATAAATATCTTTTCAATATGTATGGCAGCTCTGTAGTAAAAATAAATCGATAGTTTAATCTTCAGAATCGATTGAAAACTTCATCCGTGCGAGCCAAAAATTATTTCATTACGGAACATTCCTTCTAAAATAACATTGGATATTTCTATCGTGTAAACAGATTCAGCTTCATTAGATTTTTAAAGTAAGTTCAGTTACTATTCCATTAGATCTAAAATACGAAAACTTTTACACTAATTAAAAAATAATCCTTTTCTTAAATAAGCCTGTTGATATCAGCCGGATTTCATTGTTTATTTTTTAATTTAATATATTTACTTATATGAAAATATTTAAATTTTGAGAATATTTAAGAATTCATTTTAGAATTGAATCGATTATTTCAGAAAGGGCATAAGTCCAACAAATGAAACTTTTCAGGAATCAATAAAAATGATTATTTTATTCTGAAATGAACTAAATTCTACGAAAATTTTTATGAGTAATCTAGCCATAAGTGGGATCATTGTTTCCCTTAGATTGCGTTTAATTTGTCCCTGAAATTAATTATTATTTATTTTAATTTGGACTTATGCCTTTTCTGCAATAAATACCCTGAAAAACTAGTTTAGGGTGATGAAAATGTAAATCAAGTCAAACAGATTGTTTCAATTGTGACAAAAATAATTAGTGAAGTCCGTATTCATAAATTCATTATCATAAGAAAATACATCGTGTATTTTCCTCTTTCTCTCGTCTTTTTTTTTTAGTGAAGAAATACATTCTGGCGTAAAAAAAAAAACCAAAAAAAAAAAAAAAAAAACTAAAAAACTGAGATAAAAAGCAAAAGTTTTGCATTTGTATAAATTATATTCATATTTATCAAATTCATTCTCCATAGAAATCTTTTTTTCTATCCTTCTCTTGTCCAGTTTTGTGTACCAAGTTCGATATACAGGGTGATTATAATTAAAGTTCCACTTTCAAAACGCTGTAAAAATGAAACCACTGGTCAGAATGACGTCAAACTTGAACGGAATATTATCGAAGAAGGGGGGAATTTGATGGTAGTAGAAAAATAAATAGTTGAAATTTTTAGCAATAGATTTTAATTGTCCTGAGGCCGAACACCGTATAAAAAGCATCAGTAAAAATCAAATCGGTCTTTAATTTTCGTGAGACTGGCGCAAAAGATGTTCAATATAATGTATCACGTTTTCTGTAACAAGTTGAATTTGAGAAACAGCATGTTCCACGACTGATTCAAGTGTTTCCGGGGTCACGTTTAGAATGTGTTGCGCCTTCAGCTCAGCAAAGTTTGCAATCGGAGCACTGAACACAACAGCTTTCAGATATCCCCATATCCAGAAGTCACACAGGTTAAGATCAGGTGATCGGGACGGCCAGGTCTTTCATTGAGACAGTCATAGTGAACTTCTCAGATGCGAAATAAGGAAAAAAAAGTGTATTTGGCATTTTTATAACAACTTCAATGATCCGGGCGCATGACAGGTGTTTTGGTTTACATATTCTAGCATTGCAACGCCATCTATTGCTAAAAATTCCAACTATCCCCCTTCTTCGATAACATTCCGTTGAAATTTGAGGTCATTCTGACCAGTGGTTTTATTTTTACAGCGTTTTGAAAGTGGAACTTTAATTATAATCACCTTGTACATATTCGTATGACTAAGTTGAACATTGCACTGAATAATCATCTCAAAATTTGTTATTTCTTCCAACAATATGAAACATTTCCCTTTAACTCAATATTGGCAAAAATAGTTCTGCCGACAAGCGGTACTTGGCAATATTTTCTTGAAAACCATCTATTCAATGCTAGCATGAAACCATTCCTTTGATGTTCTATCGAATATTTTGTTGAATGTTGATAATTGAAAACATTTGTTGTCCAGTAGAATATTTTTCCAAAACTTCAAGTCTTCTTAAAATATGAAGGGTACCTGTTTTATCAGCTACAGATTTCATTGTTTTCAACAGATGTGACGGTGAATCTTGATGTAATTTCAGAATTTCACAAATTACAGATTAGATTTCACATGGTAGGAAATCTGTCATATTTGATAATTCGTTTTACTGTCCTGAAATCCCGGTTGCAAAGGACAAACAAATGTCCTCTCAGAGGAAAGTCATCAGCAATCTTGTTAAATTTCTTTAGAGTTACTTCTGGAAAAGTCTCCTGCAGTGTTGTTCTTATTTTGACCGGCGTATATCACACTGAAAGCATACAGTTTTTTCCGCAATTTTTAGAGTAATAATAAAACCCCAGAGAAATTGGCGAATTTCATTCCGATTCCGTGATTTCGAATCCCACACCGTAACCCCCCGAATTGACGAACCTACAATTACCAAAATTATGCTAGATCAAAGGAGTTACTTGTTTTTACTTCATTACGCCAAAAAATCTATTTCTTCTGTGATCTTGCTATTGGGTCTTATTATTTCCTCCTTCGCGTTTAGGGCAGAAAGGGCGTAAGTCCGGGACTTATGCTGTTTCTGAACTAAAACAAAAAATATGACTCCTAAAGAAAGTTCTTTGTTGTACAAGGATTGACTTCCCTGCTGCCCCATTCGATGTCTCTACAAAAAAATATAGAAAAACCACAGCTAACTCAATTTTGAAAAAAAAATGTGATTTATGCCCTTTCTGCAATAATCGATTCAATCACTGTGTTAAAATTTTGAGGCATTTGTTTCTACATTCCACTATATTATTTATTCACAAGTATGTAGCTCTAAGCTGGTTCTAAGGGAAGGGGAGGGGGGGGGGTAATAAAATTTAATTATGCCAAACTAAACATTACTAAAAAGTAACTAGTCGACCCGTGCGGAACTCCGCACTGTGCTTCGAATCGTTTCATAACGTATTTCGCTCTTTAAGAATTTCAAAGGAAGAACATTATGAAGAAAAACCGAAAAAAAAGTAAGCGCAGAAGAGAAGGCATGTAATTTAAAGACATCAGTAACAAAACCTCGTCAAATACAACGTTGTAATAATTTGATCATCGCTCACCTTTTGGTCGTACATATTTTCAGTTCAAACATAAATATCATTAAAAGTGTGGCTGAGTAGTGACTCGTGAAAAAGCAATAATTGTGCATCTAAAAAAAAACAGGTTGTGGCAAATACAGTCCTGCCCATGGGAGCATCTGACGGGAAAAAAAGAAATATTAAAGAGATATTTATTGGCACAGATTCGAATTGGCGCCATTCTGATTAACAGCCCGGCACCCCAACAAACCTAGCAATTGCGCCTTCCTTTTCGAAAGCTATTTATTGACGGAATGCGTAGTAAAAAACAGCAAAAAAGCTTTTTGGCAAAAAAAAAAAAAAAAAAAAAAAAAAAAAAAAAAAAATGCTTCTATGTGTTGTCATTAACCAGCATGATACGATTTGAAATTATTCGAAAAGCATGGAATTTGATTAAAGAATGACAAAGACCTCACGTAGCGATTAAAACGAACATTCTAGAGAAGTAATAAATTAGATTGAAAATAAGTGTTTTTATCTTTGAATATTAAACTATTTCACATAGAAGGTTGCTTTAACAGTTACGGCTTAAATGCCCGCACATGTTTCTCTTTTAATCGAACACTTAAAATTCAAAACCAAAACCAGTCGAACTGAGTCCGTTTTTTAAGTGTAATTTTTCGAACATAGACAAAATGTATTTTTTTTTTAGCAAAAAGCAGAGGAGTAGAAAATGATTTCTTGCTAATGAAGTTGATAATAATTTTAATGCTTTATATCGTATTCGCGCGAATAAAAAATTAAAGGTTTACTGGGTGAAACTCGTAGTTTTAATTTGACGTAGTATTTTTTCATTTGTACAAAAGGTCGAACACTGCTATTAGAAACATCTACATTTCAGCATACAATGAAAATGTTTTTCTGCACAAAAAGGATTTTCTTTTGGTAAATCTAATACTTTTTTATGCTTACATTATGCTGAGTGGTCTGGATGTAGTCAAAGCTTTAAAAAAAAGGAAGAACACTCTTCGATTAACAGTCAACTTATCCCAATGATAACTGTAGCCTGCATAAAGGAGTCGAAACACCAAGTAGCATTCCCACTGCATTTATTTTATTACGTTTGTATGTTATGAGTACATGTAATGCGTAATACTAATATAAATTTGATATTCTTTCTGACAGCCCAAACTTGTCCGAAGTTCAGATAGTTTATAGCCGAACGCTCTACGAAAAAAATTTATCAATTTAACCGAACTAAGTCCAGTGCTTTTAAGCTTTATTAAAATATGAACACACACACAGGCTATTTTTTTTTGCCGAAAGCGACGTAAAAAAGGGAAAACTGCATTAGCTTTGCTTTTAAAAAATGCATAAGAACTACAGGCAGCATCAAGGTTTTGAAACAGCAAGAGGCGTTTTCGAAAACTTGATTTTTCGACCGTAAGTCTATTTTTCTTCATTAGCCAGCCTGATAAGTTTTAAAATGAGAAGGGAATAATATATAAGATAAGATATTGAAGAAACATTTTTTTTTTATTCTTGAAAATTTTTACAATTTGTTACCGCAGGCTGCTTGAACCGTTATGACTTAGATGGCAGCACGTGTTCATCATTTAACAGCACGGTTAAAATACAAAATAAATTGAACTACGCTCTTTTTTAAGCGCAGCTCTTCGAATGTAGTAAAAATGTGATAAGCTATTTGTTTTTTTGCAAAAAGAAGAAAAAATATATATTTTACCTTTCAAATTGAGGTAGTAATTTTTTTATTTGTACAAAGAGTCAAAAACTCATTAGAAGAATATATATTTCAATACACGATTTATTATTCTTTTCTGGACAAAAAACAATTCTATTGTAGTCTGAAATCTTAAACCTGTTACTTATATTTTCGCTTACATTATGCTTTAATTTTCTTACCAGAGTCAAAGCTTAAAAAGAAAAGAAAAAAAAAAAAAAAACGTACAATTCCGAAGTAATTTAGCACAAAGTCACTTCAAGATTTCATATCAGCAAGGAGCGTTTCTTTCTCATTTATTCTATTCCTTCATAGTTGTTATTCACTTAATTAAGTGTTCATGTAATGCGCGATATTTCTCTAATTTTTTTATTGCAGATTGTCCGGACGTGGGCCCGAACACGCATTCTCCTGCCGATCAAGCTATTCAGCTCTGTCGGTCATAGCGCAAATTAAAGTTATAAGTTTAACCGAAAACCTCATTCTGATTCTTTAAAACAGGTTTTTTTCGGCTGAAAAAAACAATTTTTAGACCGTTGGTCTATTTTTCGTCAGTAGCCAGCACCATAAGCTTTAAAATAAGGCGTAAATCAAAGAAATCGATCAAGAATTGAGGAAAATCTGGCGTAGAAACCAAAAACAGGCTACAGAAATAATATATAAGGATGCCTATTTTGGGTTTTGATAAAATCATTTGAAAACATTTTCTTTGGAGGTGATGCTAAGGAATTTAAAAGTAAGGGAAATATGTTTAGTTCATTTTTTTCGGTTTAAACTATTTGACTAGAAACTAATCCACGATGAATTTCCAATAACTTTCTAAAATATGCTAATTTGTATTAAATTTAGAGCAAAGTACACGGTGTTAAATCCGTTGAACTATAAGTAAAATAGATAATTTTTGCCATCTATTCAAACAGCCATTTTTATGTTTATTTTTTTTTAAGGAATTTCATTGCAAATATATAAGTTCTAACAGGAAATGTTTATCAATAGGAAACACTCATGTGGGTTTGAAATCAGATTTAATTGTTAAAAATTCTATTTTTGATTTTTGTATGCAATTTTTAAAAATAGTTTCCTTACTTTCATTTGAAAGGGAGAAAAAAGAAGTATTGGTGTAATAGTATTTAAATCTATTTTTTGTCATTTCAAATTTCTACAATTTTACTGAGCTCTTGTGGCTTTCTAAACTAGTAAGGGAATTTGGGGCAAAGCTAAGATGATTGAGCTTTTACAAATTGAATAAATTGAGAACTCGTATTGAAAAATTTTCATTCTTGGTAGTAATTTTGAGCCTCAAAAAATGGTAAATTTTCACTTTTTTTTTCTTATGGGGAAAAGGTGAAAAATAAAATACGTTTCTAGTGAAATATTTTCTATTTGATTATAAAAAATATTTTTGATCGCATGAATGTATAAATAAAACTTTGAAAGAATAAATGAGAAGAAAATGGAACAGTAAACGAATAATTAAAATTTATTAATAAATGAATATATGAAGAAAAAGAAATGAGTGAGTATAAGAGAGAATGAATAAGAAAATAAGTGAATGAATGAATTAATAAGTGAACTACTTAATAGGGGAATGCAAATGAATTGATTAATAAATGGATACGTAAGTGTTTTATTGAATGAGTAAACGAAATACGTTGCTATTTCACTCTGCCCCATCCACATTGCCCCGCATGTACTCGACTACTTGAGCAAAATATTTAGAATGCAATAAAGCTTAATATTAACTAAGTATATATTGTACCGTTTATTAAAAGGTCTCACATTCTATTTAAAGTGATAATTACAAGAACTTTATAAATTATTTTATAATGCCTAAAATTATTTTTTAATTAAAACAAATACTACAATAAGAGTACCAATTTTTGAAATTTGCTTGTATTATTATAAGTTTTAATATTCGACGGTATTTTTTTCCTGACTGGAATAGGCTATATGTGCAACTACATTGTTAAAATATTACCAGATAAGGGGGCGTTAAACGCAGAGTAAATATTTAACCTTTTTATTTTGCCCCGCTATTTCACTTTGTCCCACATTCCAATACATCACAATTTTTAAGCCTCTGAAATGATAGTTTATGATTGTTTTACGAAATGTTTTAGCGAAACTGCTAATTAGTTGTTTGCAATTAGACCTTTCCTTAAGCGTACATGTTTCCAAAGATCAATATCGATGTCTAAAAACTGAGGTCGAAAAGACGACTCAATTTTACTATAGCTAATTTTCACTGTTTGGGGGGGGGGGGGGGAGGTTGTGCAAATAAACTTCCGAAGTAAAAATGGCTTTAGTTAAAAAAGCGATTTTAAGTAGATAATTATAGAGTACACTGTAACTTGGGCGACTGAAGATCATAAAATGCTTTTTTTTTATACGTATACATAATATATACGTGTTTTGAAAGGATCAATGAAGCAATATCATTGATTCTGCTTTTTAAGCTGTTCCTTTTTCCTCACTAATGGAAATTGTTCATAAAAATAGAGCTGTTATGATAATAAGTCTAATTAACAGTTTTTGTGTTAATTACTTGCCTGTTGTTAGCTAGTTAAAAAAATATTTTTTGCCTTTGAAACTACTGAATCTTTTTTGTATCATATTATTTCTCAATAGTTGCCTAACTAAGTGCAATCATAAAAAGGAGAACGTAAAAATTATGTGTATAAAAATGGAAGTAAGAGAAAAATTTATAGCAAAAGTAATTAAATATCAGTTTAGAGTTTAGTGAAAGTTCAATAGAAGGCAGCGTAGGTCTTGACTTGTGAAAGAGGATATATGTACGTAACTTTAATTTTGGAAACTTGTGAACACTACTTCAAACTGTCTTAAAGTATCCTTAAGGTGTACAAGTACATTACCGTTAACATTAAGAACTGAAAAAAATATTACAATAGATTACAACAAATTAAGCATGTATAAACATAAAAAATAATTACTATTTACGAAGTTTGTCATAATACGCGAGATTCAAGAATTCATAATACAGATATAGAAGAAAGTTTCGTGATACTAGTTATTAATAACGTTTTTTCTATTTCTTGAGACGAAAAAAATTGAGAATATATTCAGAATTTGCACAATTTTTTCAATTATCTTGTACCAAAAAACAATTCTTCGTGTTAGTGGTTTCTCAGATAAAAAATTTTGAGAATTGCCCAGTAGGCTCTTCCAAAAAAATTTTCTTTAAAGCAAATCTGTCTTCGAGTTAGGGATATATTTCTGCTTTAACTTTCCGCGCAGACATTGATGTTAAGTTTTTTTTTTCTGTGAACAGACAGACCGATCAATAATGACACATTTACTCCATCTCAAAGCACCAGTTTCCAATTTTTAATTTTCTGACTTTTTCTTGCTTTTAGCGTTTATTTAAAAACTAGTGGCACCCGCACGGCTTCGCCCGTAATAGAAAAATTAAAGGTCTTTTGGTTCGCCTGTATATTTACAAATAATGTATGGTGAATTTTCTCGCCAATTGGCTTGTACCGACGTTACAGTTCCACGTTATGATAATTTCGTATCTCGCCAATTGGCTTGTGCCCATGTTACGGTTCCACGTATGATAATTTCGTAATTTATGATAGTTTTTTTCTTAAAATTGGAATAAAAAAAGAACCACATCGAATTTTCGAAAAAATCGCTTCGAGGTGCACACCCCCATGCTACAAACTAACTTTGTGCCAAATTTCTTGAAAATCGGACGAACGGTTTAGGCGCTATGCGCGTCACAGACATCCTACAGACATCCAGACATCCTCCGGACAGAGAGACTTTCAGCTTTATTATTAGAAAAGAAGAAGATGGCTCGCCCATGGCTCATGACGGTTCCACGTTATGATGATTTCGTAATTTACTATTTCACGTTGTGATCATTTGCTCGGAAAAAGTTTCTTAAAATTAGAATATAAAAAGAACAAAATCGAATTTTCGAAAAATCGCTTCGAGGTGCACACCCCCATGCTACAAACTAACTTTGTGCCAAATTTAATGAAAATCGGTCGAACGATTTAGGCGCTATGCGCGTCACAGACATCCTACAGACATTCTCCGGACCGAGAGACTTTCAGCTTTATTATTAGTAACTAGTGGCACCCGCACGGCTTCGCCCGTAATAGAAAAATTAAAGGTCTTTTGGTTCGCTTGTATATTTACAAATAATGTATGGTGAATTTTCTCGCCAATTGGCTTGTACCAACGTTACGGTTCCACGCTATGATAATTTCGTATCTCGCCAATTGGCTTGTGCCCATGTTACGGTTCCACGTTATGATGATTTCGTAATTTATGATAGTTTTTTTCTTAAAATTGGAATAAAAAAAGAACGACATCGAATTTTCGAAAAATCGCTTCGAGGTGCACACCCCCATGCTACATACTAACTTTGTGCCAAATTTCATGAAAATCGGCCGAACGGTTTAGGCGCTATGCGCGTCACAGACATCCTACAGATATCCTACAGACATCCTACAGACATCCTCCGGACAGAGAGACTTTCTGCTTTATTATTAGTAAAGAAGATAAAGATTAAGCCTTCTTTCATGCTTTTTATTCTTTCCTTGTCTTTCAGTGGAAAGAAGGCAAATAAATCGAAATTCATTAACGCAATAAAATGTTTTTAAATGAATATAGGAAAGTATTACTCAATAACTCCTACTCGGCTGGTAATTTTTCTTCAACAGTAAAAAACTGTTCGTCAAAGTGTTCATCAAGAAAAGCAATTTTGTAACTTAATTGATAATATAATATTGATACACACAAGATAAGTAATGTTGTCTTCGTTTTTTTTATGTAAACAATTTTGTTTAATCAAGATATTAATCGAATTATTGGAAACCTTCTCTTTCTTTATTGTTATATTTGAGCTCATGAAGACATTAGTTAAACAACAATGAATCAAGTTGTACCCGTTTAATGTCGAATCATTAATCACCTTCAGATGGGATATAAAACATTGTCTGTGGCATAATAAGTATAATTATATTGGTATTTTTTCTTTATGTCATCCTTTCCATTGTCTGCTTGACCAAACCAAACCACCATTACATTAATTTCACGATGTAAGGTTTGTTGTTTCCCTCATTGCGCTTACTATTTCGATGGATTTCATACTGCAGTGGAACCTCAATTAACCGAGATAGTTAGGAGCACCTTCGATTAATCAATAACGCTGGATAAAGGAGGTACTTAACTCTTGAATGCACGATTTTCTAAACACACTTGAAAACATGTTCTTTCGATTGATGATTTAAATTTCTGTTTAAATCATCAGGAAGATACTTTAAAAATATAGTGTAGATATTGTTCATTTTTAACTAACCACTTGGGAATATCTAGCTTAAACTGAAAAAAGAAATTAATAATAATAATTTACAATCCAATGTCCCAAAACATTGATACAAATTGTTAAACTCACTTTATGAAAGTTGTAGTGAAACTTTATTCGTTATAGAATTAAAGAAGTAGACATTTTCAAGCGCACTAAGCTTAAAAAAAAAAAACTTCATTTCCGATTACCGAAAAAAGAAATTAATTTTTGTTTTCCAACAGAATGACGCATTTACAAGTTTAAAATTGATTTAATAGCATTTCAGTGAATATTTTCTTGTTTATTGGTAACTACTTAGTTTTAATTTTTTCCTTTAGTATTTAAGAAGACTAAATTGGATATGTTGCCAAATAGCAACACAATACATTTAAGGGTTAAGCCTCGTGGTTTTACATCATCGAGTATTCTATTTTCGTCATAAAAATAATGCATGCAAATACTCTTCTGAAAGACTTGTTTGATCCAAGTATGTGTTAAGAACGAAAAAAAAAAAAAAAAATAAAAAAAACGTGGATAGAGTGTTCTCTATGCTTGCAGTGTCTTTTATAAACTTAAGTCTTAACTATTGTTAAAAATATTTTATAAATAAATAACTCACAAGAAACTTTATAAATATTTCAAATTTTTGCTCTGTATCGCGCTTTAAGATACATCTTTAAGCAGAATAACATATTATTCCCCTCTTTTTTTTCTCTCTCTCTCTATATATATATTATGAAATTCTGTGTGAAATATTTATTTATAAAATATTTGAAACATTAGCTAAGAATGTAAAAACACAAGCAAACATATGAAACAATTTCTTTTTTCAAAATGTGCATAATTTTTTAAATGTTTTTATTTTCTCTCTTTTATCATGTGTTTTTTTCCTCTTATATATATATATATATATATATAAGGGTGTTCCTTATTTATATGGGAAATTTTTTTTTTCGGAATTCAACAAGTGACGCCCCCTAGTTTTGTGACACTATAATAAAAAGTAATCGGTGCAAAATTTGAACACGATCGGTCAATAATAACACGTGCCCCTAGGACGTTGAACTTTAACACTTTTGATAATTTTCCCACAAATCTTTGAGTTTTTATTTCAGACCCCGTACATCGTTTCTCCTATGTTTGCAAAATATTTTTACAGCGAGGGTAGCACTAAAATTAATCTTTTTAATTTACTTTATATCGTCTAAAATTTTTACATTGAATAAGAATGAAATATTGCTTTAGAAACTTTACTTTAATCGTACGCTTTTCTCAATGTATCTCATTCGTGCGCATTTTTTTTTCTGATAGTCTTGGAGTGTCTGTAAAATAGTAAATTGCTTTTGTGACTCATATTTGGTAAATTGATTGTGAAATACTTCGATTAATTGTGCTCCTCTTTCAGTTGTATCATTCACAACTTTCAGTATTTTAACGATATCTCTTCCCTTTAAATAGCTTCCTTCATTTTGCCATGAATCAGGATCAAATAGGAAAACATCTTTTGGTGTTTGTAACTTATCAAACAGTTTTACTGACTTGTAATTGATTCTATAAAGAGGAAGATCTTTACTTAGAAAGTATTCCAAATCATCTACTGTTATTTGAAATTTTTTATACAGTCATCAGACACGTCTTCCTATTCAGCAAGCATTTTTTTTTTTTTTTTTGAAGTAGTCTTTTCCTATCTTTAAAGTTAATTCCTTCATTCAATACGACAAAGCTACTAATTCATCCCCTAAGTACCATAAGTGATTTATGAATTTTTCAATCACTGCTTCTGCTGCATGTTTGTCATCATTTTGTACGCTGCAGGCTTTTTAGACACTAGACTTTATATTAATTTAAAAGGCCTAGAAAAGGTTGCTGCAAAAAACTATATCTTCATACAACGTTTAACTGTAAAACGGCATTTACGGGCAATCTCTTCATGTAAGGTCAATTTAAATTGTTTCCTAAATATATAAACATTCGAACAATAAATTCCTTTTGCCACCCATCTGGCTCACAGATAAGCTCCAGGTTGCAGAAAACATATCCCTGTAGGAGCGAGGACTTCACCAAGAAATATTATTACACGTTATGAGAATTCTCTGTAATATTTCTTAATTCCGCTTTCTATGAACAATAATCTGTCATCAAGTTCTTCTTTTAGAATTTAAGTGGTAAGTGTAATTTTTGAATTTTGAAGCGCTTAAATAATGGAATATCGAGTCTAGAACTAAGAAAGGCAAGAACTTCTTGAAAGACACTCTGCAGTACGGTTTCAAGTGCATGATGATAGCAATACAAATGCAATATATCACCGTTCAGCTTTTGCTCTAAAAAATTACATGCACATTTTATACGGCCGGTATTGTAAGCCGCTGTAAAAAACACGACAGCTTGAACAGTTAGCAATAAAGAGCAATCATCTAAGATATCATATACAACTGAAGAAATATCTCAGAAATTCTGAGTAGCTGTTCAACATTGGAACCTGAAGCTATCATGGTAAGCCTATCGGGCGTTTTTTTCCAGTCACATCTGGATGTAGCTTTGTATCCCAGGGAATAAATAAAAAACCTAAATTTAAATTCATGAAATATGATTTTACCTCTCGAAGATTTTCTCTTGCTCTCTTAAGGGATGTACGATTGATCATAAGGTTATTTGGATTTAAATTTAATGCATCTACATAGGCTGTTAATAAATGAGCAGCATCTTTGTCCCTAATATAGCATTTGTCAAAAATTGATGAAATGCGAGTAGATCTCAATAGTTGTCAAGTTTTTTTGCGTTGTGGTAGACCAGATACAGAAAAAAAGGTTCAGCAAGTTAGGATACATACCCATTTCGGTTTCTAAATCTTGTGAAATGCAAGAGCAATTTGATGATAATAAAGGACTATGTACTGAAATAGAAGACAGTATAAAGTATAGATTTTTACATTATTCTGATCTGGAATTTTTTAAAATTTATATTTTAGATATGGAAAATAGAGTTTATTTTTATGGTAGGGTAATCGAGGATTTTGCAAAATTTAAATTATAAGAATGCATAAACATTTAAGTATGTAACTAAAGAACAGCGAATTAAAATATAATTGTCATTACTTATATTTATAGCATGGAAACCTAGTGATCCTATTTGGCACACCTTTTACACCCATTATATACACAGAAAATTTTCTAAATCAACACACCCAAAGCCTGGAGGAGGCAATTTGTTGTTGTCAAAAATCATTCATAAATGGACTAGGCCATTCATTAATGGCCTTTAGAATGCCTTGTGTCCATCTTGGTGGAAAGAAATGTTCCCCTGCCGCTTGGTTTGAAACGAGCGCGAATAGCGGTATGCCTGTCCCAAGGCCATTGATGTACTTTTACCCTATGTAATATGTAACGTTTTACAGAATGAAAGTGAGAGAATGGTTGGTCTGGAAGTAGCAACATCTATTGATGTTCAAAATTACTTTAAATATGAAACCTAGGAATATTTTTACAGAAAAATGAGAAAATCCGCAATTTTTTCTTCAAAACTCAAAAAAGGGGGCCCTAGGGGCACGTGTTAATATTCATGGATTGACTTAAAATTTTGCATAGATCATTTATTTGTATAATGGAACAAATTGAGGGGGCGTCGTATAAAATATCTACAACTTCAAAAATAAGGACCACCCTAATATATATATATATATATATATATATATATATATATATATATATATATATATATATATATATATATATATATATATATATATATATATATATATATATATATATATATATGAGAGAAGTCATCCATAAAACGGGTAGGAAAATCCTTTTTAGATAAATTGATATGGAACATCCGTGACATATTTTTACTTTCTCATCACATTTTAGAATTTATTTATCTGAAAAGAATGCACATAAATTCTCGTTCCAAAAGGGAGTTGTCAAAACAAATCTCTTTTTCAATAAGAAAACCTTTTAAGAGAGTTTTTCTTTGCTGTCATGCATTCATATTCTTTGGAACTAACTGGTGTTAAAACTTGCAAGTTTACACTTCTCCATGCTACACGCTGGGTTTTGTGCCAGAAGAATAAAATCCTAAAGGGGTGTGAATACAAGTAAAACAAACAAGTCTAGGCGAGTTTAATAAATGCTTGATGATAACTGACAGTTTGCTTCGTTGTTTGTCGCTAAAAGTATATGTTTTGCCTCATCATATTTTTTAATTTAGCGTTTTGTGTCGGTTTGGTTGGGAAAAGGATAAAATTACTTTGAAAAGTTTTCTAATTTACTGTTTCAAATTGTACTTTCTTTTGAAAATATGACTTTGTTTTTATAAGATTTTATCATAGGTTCAGGCGGGGAAAAGCGGATCTAAAATCATGTTTTTTTTTTTTTTAAAGAAACGGCCCTAATATCAGACTGTTAAATTTATTTTAATGAATTTTTGACGCATATTATACATATTAGATTCATATAGATAAATTTGGTTTCAGAACCATTTAATACTGTTTGATTGTTTTCTCTCAGTGTCACATTTGAAACATTATGTTTTGATAGCTCCACTTTTCCCCATAGTGGGGGTAAAGTGAGAATAATTAATAAAAAAAACTGTCCAACAGCAGATTGTAAGGAATTGGAAAACGTCCAATAAAACGAGCCTATCTGAGTGAGGGGGAAAAGTAGAAATTTGATGCACGTGTTCCGCTTATTTGAATGAGACTCTAATTTAGAGGTAACATCTGCAAACGCTGACATCCCTAACAACTGATAGATACGTTCATTTCCTCCTGTAAACCGGATGTTTGCCTTTCCATACAATGCGTGGTCGGACAGTAGAGTAGATTTAAACAAAAATGCGTAAATAGTGTTTTTTAAATAAGAATATTATGAAATAAATGTAACTTACGCATATTTTACCTTTTATTTAAACAAATAATGTCAACAGTTATCAACCTTTTTTTTTTTTTTTGTCAATTTTTTTATTCTAAATTGTATTTAGAGAGTGAAATTGTAAAAGAAATTAGCTTTTTAAAGATAAAAAAACTTCTTAAGGCTATAAAAAATGAGAAAAACTTTTGTTGTATCATTTTATTACAATGTATAAAGCATTCATCTTTGACAAACTTTAAACTCAGAGGCGAAAAGAATCAGCGTCATGCTTCACTTAGCTAAACCTAATCGTAGATCCAATCTACCCCGCCTCAGAAAACGCTTTATAGAATCTTCAAGTACTTTCTTACCTTTCCTATAGTGATATATTCTATAAATAATGCACTTTCAGTCTGCATTAAAAATTAAAACTTGTGCCTGTAATCAATGATTTTAGGAAGAAGTTTATCAACACCGTAAAATTACGCTCGGTAAGACGCTTTTAGATCATTTCGCCAGGTTTGAAACTATAACAAAAATACTTGCTATAATCTCAATATAGGTCTCCGAAAAAGAATTAACTAAATATTTTAATAAAAAAATGGGAAAATATATGTTTTTCAATATAGCCACCCCTCCCCTCCCCCACTTGACTCTACTTATTCTGTATTACTTGAGACAAAATGCTTAATCGTTGCCCTAAATAAAACTGACTAATCTCTATTAATAATAAAGCACAAATTTTGGATGATTGTGACGCTCATAGGATCTACAGATTTTCTTTAAGTTTGGCTCAAAACTAGTTCGTAGCATGGGGGTGTGCACCTCAAAACCTCAAAGCGTTTATTTTTTTTTTCTAAAATTCTATTTTGCTCTTTTACTCAATTTTAACTTCATTTTACACACACGTACATTTGATAATACTGGGGAGAAATATTTTATGCACGTTTGAAAATTTTAAGTCATTCGAAAGTTAATCTTCTGCATAATATGCTGCTTGTACGAAGTTTGTACGATCATTGAGAGAGATTCAAGAGTTGTTTTTAGAAAACCAGAAGCCAAGGCTTGCCTTAAGCAATCTAAACGATTCGAAATGATTAAGTTCGAGAATAAAATGAAAATTCAAAGATGAATAGAATTTATTTTTGTAACTAAAATTAATATTCTGTTTTGTTACCACGGTTGCGTTATTGAATAAATGTCGTCTGCTTTCATTTTCTTAGTTTTTATGGAATTATGTTCAGTAAATTTTTAAAATATCGCATATCTAATGGTCTCGTTACTGCAACGTTCTTTAAATTGTACTAAATTTTAGGAAAATATTTTTTTTTCTTTTTAAGGCAGGGAAATAAAATTTCTTTTCTCTTTTATAATATTTCAGAGCTTCTGCGGGATCTGTAAGCATCAAAATATCCTTTTTTTCTTTGGTCATACTTTTATACTTTTATTGAGTAGTTGTTAAATAATAACTAAATTTGAAAGTTCTTTAATTGTTATGATATCGGTTTATTACTACACTAATTCTGATTTAAACTGTTAAAATTTCTTTTCAGATCATACAAGCATTTGTAATTTAAGTTAATTCCGGAAGAAATGTTTATTTTTTCTTTTGTTTAAAGTGTATACAGTTTAAGGTTTGTTGTTTTTTTTAATTACTATTATTATTTGAATGTAATTATATCAATGTTATATTTTCTCATAACCGAACTATTGTAACGAATTTTCATTCAATAAACAAAACAAACGTTTTTGAAATTCACAAATCTTCAAGCTATACTACTGTTAAATTGATGAAAGTAAAATTTCTATTTACATTGGTAGAAAAGTTACAAAAGTAATGGTACAAAAGTGACGTCATAAATGTGAGAACATCACGCAGCCCCGCGTAGATGAATCAGGAATCTAAAAAGATGGGGAAACTACTTGCATATCCGAATGAAATCTTCAAATTTATTAAAAAGAAACAACTTAAAGAAACAACGGAAAAAATATTTTCAACAAAAAGGGAGCCTAGTTCAAGTTTTACTTAAAATGCGTTCATAATTTATGTTTGTCTTTCGTATATTAGCAAACTTAAAATTTCGTTATACCATAAAATAAAAACAAGTTAAGCAGTAAGTTATCATCCCTAGGCCAGGGCTAGGGAAGAACTACATTCAATTAACCGACTGACCGGTTATTCCATTCAAAAACTGCAGTTTCAATGAGATGACGTTTGCCTTAGCTCGGTGATTCCCAATTCCAGACTAATGAGTCCACAATAAGTTGAAACTGCAGTCTCTGAATGGGATAACCGGGTTGTTGGTATATTGCGTGTAAAAACAAGTTGTTTCTGAAATAAAATGACTTTCCTGTTTAAAAATTAAAAAAAAATAAAAAATGCGGGTGGGTGTTAGGTCGGGGGAGAAGGGGGGAGAGGGGGGTGACACCGCATATTACAGCCCCAGGTGTTACCTGTGCTAGGTATGTAACAATACATTTGATTCACTTTTTGTGTCTAGCCAATTCTATCACTTTCATCTTCGAAGAGGTCTTGCTTTTGTTGATATTACACCTACTCGAAAATTAAAAATCGTTATTTATTTTTAAGATCTTTGGCAAAATACACTGCCATGAAAAATAATAAAAATTGAAAGCTGTATTGTATAATTATGCAGTGTTTTCATTTGTTAAAGAACAAAAAAGCATTTTTTACCCCATAGCACAGTTTTTCTTTAAGTTTTCTTTTAGTTTAACTGCTCGAACATTAAGTTATTCACGTTCAGTTTCAGAACGTTCAGTTGCTATACCTTAACAAATGGGCTACGATTGTTCATTTCCAAGTAACTAACAGTAGCAGCGAAAACTGACGCGTTGCTCCGATCAGAGTTATTGATAGAGTTGCTGGAGTACATATAATTTGCATATGCACTGCTGTTCTAATTACAACTCCATCCTTCTACGTCCTATGTAAGGTGTTAATTTCAAAGCTTTTGAGCATATCCTTCAGGCTGTTGCACTTTGAATAATTATTACTGCATCATATCAACAATACATAAATGAATGCATAGTTGTACTAAGTATTGATAAAAACATAAACTTTCGTTTCAAACCCTACACTAAGTCTTGCTTCCGAAAGACTATTTTTTAAAACCATAAAAAAAAATTCTACAATGCTAGACAGTAGAATTTGGATTGTTTTGTGTTTGACTCATGATATGTTTTATTTGGTATGTAAATGTAATGAAAATGATAATTTACATTATCAAAATTTTAAAGGGATTATTGTTTTGAAATATTTTACAGCGTTTTGAAGAATTGCTCACAACGCATAATTTTTATTTTAAATCATGCTGTACAGCAGGCCCTACCAGGGCTTCTAGTACTATCTTTTGCCCCAAGACAGAGGAGAGGTTCACCTACTATTTGTACTGGTTATCTCCAAATTTTTAATTTTGCCACTTACGTCCCTTTTCTTCTCGCTGCCTCATTTATGTTTTACAATTAATGCAGTGAGAAGCAAATAAGTGTAAGTGGACTTTTTAGTTTCGAGTAAAACGCGTTTAAAGTTCAGATCCTAGGTGGGCTTTCATTGAAATTTTTTTCGAAATTAAGCTGTATAGGAGCAGCTATTGGAGCTACTAGTACCAACTATATCTCCTGCCCCATAACACAGGAGAAGTTCACCTACTGCTTGTACAGATCTCCAAATTTTTCATTTTGGCACTTACATCCCTTTGCTTCTAGCAGCATAAATTATATAGTTACTTGTATATACTTTAGTTTTAAGTTTAGTTTAGTTCAGACTAATGAGTGAAGAGTTTCACTCACGGCTCTCTTGTTAAATAAGCGTTGAGCCCTTTTTTGCATTGATGAAGAAGCTCCATTGTAGCTTTGAAATAGTGGTTTACAGTACTTACTTGACAATTGGTGCTTTATTTATCGGTTTCATTTCATTCATATTTTAGCGCAAACATATTTTGATAATTTTGCATTCAAGTACAATTCAGTTTAATATTTTTTCATATTTCAATAAATGTGTGCTTGAAAAGTGTTAAAGGCAAGATAAGATAACGGGTTCGTGGCAAGTCTTCAAATCTATTGGTACTGCAGCCGTTAAAAAATTCTATCAAAATGAAAAAATCTTTCCAAAGTAATAAATTAGGCCATTAAGAACAATTACAATTTAAATAACCCACCAGAAAATAAATCAAGCTAAAAACTAACATTAAAATGCAAATTAATCTGCCAACTGTACTTAATATTTAAAAAGGTTTCATTATCAATCTCAAACGACCACGTAACTGAAGCCTAGTCATGATGAATGCTTGAAACTGATTCGCTTTTTACCGTTGAAAGCGAATGGTCTAAAATCATCTTGTTATTTTTATTTCGTTTGCAGAAGAAAAAGAGCTGCAGAAATGCTTTTTCTGAAGTTAACTATCAATGTTGGAAATGCCTTTCAAAAAGTGAATTGTCACTAAAATTTAAATATTTTAATGAACTGTTTTTCTTGCGTTTGGAGTATTCTTTCACTCACAATTCTTGCTATAAAGCGGATAGATGCAAAAGTTTGAGTGTACTTAAAGAAAGAGCGTCATTTCATTTATCAACAGAGTGAATGGTTTAACTTCTGTAAAATACAAATTATCAGCATTCGAAACATATCAGATGCGTCAAAAGCAAGAATGATCTTAGAAAAAAATTTGCATTCCATAACTAAGCAGATTTATGCTCAGAACTTTCACCACAAACTGAAAGTTTGTGTTATCCCTCTAGTTTATGATTACATATAGAAAAAAAAAAAGTTTATTCTAAATATTTATTTTGTACCGATAGGAATATTTTCCGTTTTGAAGCAAAATAAAAAAAAACATCCAATATTGTATGGATAAATATTAAAAAAGGTTGCTTGAGGTGTCTCCACCTTTATTTAAAATTCTATTTGAAATAAAATTGACAATAACATAGATCCAATATTCGTCTGCTATGTACCTTTAAAGCTTAATTATGTTTAAATAAGTTTTCAAGAGGCAAGTTAAACTCTGAAAATGCAAAAATGGTCTTGAGTTCTTGTAAGAAAATAATTTTCGGGTTGTCTACAAGTTTAAAGTACGAATGCATGCGACACAAACTATTTTAATATTTAAGGTTAAAAGTTTAGAATTGCTTAAAAATAAGTCCTAAAATAATCTTTGGGATCCGTGAAAACGTTTATCAATATTTATTGTTTCATGCGTTGTAGTATTGGGTTTAAGTAGTATAGTAGCATGTGTTTATATATTAGTAAAAATTATAAAGCAATGTTTTTTTTCTATATACGACTATGAACACGGTACAAACTACATTAATATATATATATATATTTATTTATTTTCATTTAGTTAATGCCTTTGTTTTATGTTTTCATTTTTCAAAAATATTACTACGATTTTCTTCGATACCAATTTATTTTGAAGAGATTTTTCTTACTTTGATTTCCTGGTGTAGTTAAGCAATAAATGCTCGTGATACTTGTGCTTTAATATTGAAAACTAGCACATTTGGTATAAACTTCTGAGTGTGCTTTTGAGGATTGTTGTTCCCTGTCCACTTCAACACTAAAATGATAGATTTTGCAAGTAAGACTGTACCTGAACTCAGGGAGTTGGGAGAGAAGGGAGGAATTTGTTGACATGGAAGGACCTCAAATTCCCACTATTACAACATATTTAATAAACATGTGTCGTACATTAACCTTGAAAGAAAAAATTAATAAAAAAAATTGAACTAACTTTCAAAACTGCAGCTGGAAATTTTTCCAAAAACTAAAAGAATTAATTTCATTATTTGAACAGCATCTATACTACTTTTTTTAAACATAAATTTTGAAGTTGGTGCAAAATTGATAGGGAAAATGATGTGTAACCACTTTTTGTTAACATTTCTCATGAAAACTAGTCAAAAAACGGGTCGACTTGTAAACCTCCTCCGTTTTTAGTCGGTTAATAAAATATTTTCATATAAATTAAGGAGATTCGGTACTCTGTATACACGAAATATTAAATTGATAAAGTATATGTAACTTTTCCTCAAAACTATAATGATAGAAGCTTAGGTTTTACAGTGTTTTCAAAAGATATCAACGAGTCTACTGAAGCAAAGTCATAAGGTATTTTTGTTTATTTCCTAATTTATTAAATTTTAACAAATATTCACCTTTTAAGTGAAAAAAAGTCCATTTTGACTATAAAAACAGCTGTTTTCGAAAAAGTGTGAGTCCTAAAGCAAAAATTTCACTTCTGTATAATTATGAACATATAAATAACATTTGGTGAAAATTTCAGTTTCCTAGAAAAAGGGGCATGAGTTTTTAAAACTGACGTTTTGAGAAAATCGCGTTTAAAAGAAAAATTTTACGTACATTTTAATGCACTTCAGCCCAAATAATATTTAAATTAAGTTACTTTTAACGTGTATAGAAACATGAATTAAGTGTCGCTTGAAAACACTTGATTTGAACATTTGGACTACAGAAAAACTGAAAAATTATTTTCTTTATAAGGTTTTTGGATATCGGCTCCCTTTATTTAATTTTTTAAAGAGCTTTGCGCAAATATCAAAATAAAGGTCGTTAAAGATGAAATAAGTAGCCAGTCCCTAGAAATTTTCCCTCTTGCTGTTTTATGTCTTTCATTGGACTCACCAGGCACGCGGTATCTGTCAAAAGCGAATCATTTGAGTTTGAGTAAGAATAGCTCCGACAAAGTAATGGCCGTTGCTTCTGAGGAAAAGGAGAAAACATGCATATTTTGTCGACTGGCGGGAAAAAAAACCTCGAATAATTATTCAATTCTAGTTTGAGGAAATCGATAAATTTATATGACCTGCAGTCAGTAGTAGATATTCTATAAGATGGTTTTGTTTTCTTAAAAAAATGTTCGCAGTCACATCACATGTGGAGCATTTTCTAACAAATATCCTAAGCTGTTAAGCAAATATTTTGCAACAGTTGAGCTAAAATTCTGACAGGTTTTTCGTCTTTGATAAATGTAACACAATTATCCTAAAAATGCAGCTTTTATGTAAACACTAGGGGCACCCGCACGACTTTGCCCGTAATAGAAAATTAAAAGGTCATTTGGTTCGCCTGTATATTAACAAATAATGGAGAATGACTTTCTCGCCAATTTGCTATGCTAAATGGCTCGCCCATGTTACAGTTCCACTTGTGATGATTTCGTAATTTACTGTTTCACGTTGTGATCACTTGCTCGGAAAAAAAATTCTTAAAATTGATATAGAAAAAGAACAAAATCGAATTTTCGAAAAATCTCTTCGAGGTGCACACTCCCACGCTACAAACTAACTTTGTATCTAATTTTATGAAAATCGGCCGATCGGTCTAGGCGCTATTCGCGTCACAGAGATCCCGACAGACAGAGAGAGATCCGGACAGAGAGACTTTCAGCTTTATTATTATTAAAAATAAAGATAATCTAATTAATTCCCTAAATTTTTCATTTGGACTATAACTATCAATATTCCAATAAAATGTTTTCAATATTTAGAGAACTTCAAATTTTATACTTATCAGCAAATAATAACGAATAATACTCGATTCTCCAAGTACTATAAGATTTTAGGAGAGTTGTTACCTTGTGTACGTGTAATGTCAAATTGCTAAACTTTATGTACCTTTCTCCAAAAGTTTTAGTGGTAGAAACAATCTTCACACTGATTTCATGAGGCATCTGAGATTCTACTAAAATGGAATTGTATATAAGGCTATTCTCTTTATTTCATAATTTATTAAATTTCAACCAACAGTCGCTTTTTAAACGAAAAAAAGTTGAGTTTTTGAAGCTGACGTTTTGAGAAAATAGCTTTTGAAAGTCAAATTGTACGTACATTTTAATGTATATGCATATTTTTGTCCCATTAAAAGTTAGATTTGAGTTATTTTTAATCTAAACATCAATTTGGTGTCGTCAGAAAGCTCTTGATTTAAATATTTTGAATTAATAAAAACTGTAAAAATATTTTTAAGTAAGAATTTAGGGTACCAACTCGCCTAAAATTGTGAACATAATATATTATACAATATTTGAGACATTATATAAGAATAGTTACCGCTTTACACCCGTTATTAATTTTTATTAAGATCAGTATTTTTATTACCTTTCGTTTTCTAATCCTTTTTGTTAAATTAAAAGAAACATTTCTTTTGGGAGTGCTCAACTATTAAAAAGAATAAATGAGCATGACTTCAGGAAGAAACCCTCAAGAGTCAGAAATATTTTACGAATGGTTAACAAAAGTTACTCCCTTTATCCATGTTTTATGAGAACTTTAGTTTACTTGTGCAAATTACAAGAAAACTTGAAAGTATTTCCCATGGATCAGCTAAAAGAACAGCAATTTCCCCAAGAAAACGTCTAGAGTTACCCTCGTGATCCATAAATTTTGTGCTTTGGATTGCAAATTGACGAAAAGAAAGACAATTTAGATTTTTTTGGAGGTTTCACTAGTTGAAAAATCGAGGGAAAATAGTAAAATAAAAAAGAAGGGAAGAGTTTATGTTTAGTAGTTGGAAGTATCGTGTATTTAAAGTAAATTGTTGCAAAACTAAGTAGTAGAAATATGTAATGAAGAATCTTCGTTTGCATACCAAGTGTTTTTATCCTTTTTCCAAAGTTGGTACCATAGAGTAACTAAGAAAGAATAAACTGAGATTAATATAGTGAAACATTCTACGAATTATGTTTCGTACATTTCGATTCGAAATATTTCTTGGTTACTTGTGATCATGAACATATGAGAAGTTGGAATATAAAATGCAAATCTTCAAAAATTTAAATGTTATGAACTAAGAACGAAAACGATATTTTCCTGTTGAAAATTTAGCCGACAAAAGTGTTGCTATAATAAAGCACCAAAATTGATGGTTTTAATTTTTTTTTTGCTTTGTTAGCTTTATGTCTCTGTTTGTTGTGAACTACTCGTATCAAGGAGAAAGGAATTTCAGCGAACTTATGAAAAATGATTACATATTTTGTTTTTATGATCATCATTTTGCATATTAAGTTTTAATGCATCAAAGTGGATCATATTTTTGCAGATGTATAACTTTATAACTTCTATGCTTGTCTGATATTGTCAAAATAAAATTCAAGCATCGTGCGATGAAGAAAGTTACTTTGCTTTGTTTTATGAATATGATACCCAATTATAATGAGACTCTACGCTCATGCTCATAAATTAACAGTACATCAGAACCACATTAAACTTGTGCATTAGAGCAAAACTTTAGGACAATACCATATGTCATCACGAATAATAAGACTGTATTTCAAGTTAAAATTAGCCACCTTATACCACTTATCGGGCATCGCAAGAGCATCCAGTAGATTGATTGCATGGAAAGAATCGTTGAGTGGTAATAATGTAGTCTATAACAATTGTATAAACTTTATAGTGTCGCAACAGAATATTTCTGACTTAAATGATACATCAGGAACTTATTTTTTTACGTGAATTCGTGACCGAGTTAGAGGGCATTTAAAACGTTGGCTCTCGCAGATGGAACTGGTTGAGCTTTCCCGTTTCGGATTTGGATCCAGTGGATAGAAGCGTAAGTAAACATTTTTTACATTCCAAGGATCATTGTCAACAAGTTATAACACTGTAAGATGACTGGTATTTGGTGAACTTTTTTTCAGCTGACGTGGGCTCAGCATGATATCAGATCTTTCACAAAAACTGTCGACATTTTCGGGTAGCAGTTTTGAGGAATGCTATGAACGTTGAAAATGACTTAATACCTTCACAGATATGTCAGATATGTACCACCCACGTTTCATCACGTTATGTACTCCGATTGTTTCATTTAAGTGCCGATTTTAATGCAAAGAACAAGATGCCTTTTAATCTTCGCATTAAAGATGTGTTTTTTCCTTCCGATGAATCCCAATTGTTAATTCAATCGGTATCACGTCGTGTCGTCATATGAGACAGTGAGAAGAAAAAGGGATGCGTAAGCACCAGAATTGGAAATCTGGAGGTCATCGGTACAATTAGGAGAACCTCTCCTCTGTTTTAGGACGAGAGATGGTAGTAGTATCTTTGGTGAATTCAGCTACAAAGCATGAATTATTAAAATAAATAAATGATCCCCTATCCATGAGTTTTTAAAAAAGTCCACTCACATCCTTTTGCTTTCCAATGTTTCATGTGTAGAGTATGTGAACCTGTGACTAGTGGGAAAATGTCAACAAACCATGGTTTGGTAGCTGAACTTCCTCAATTTCCTAAGATATCGAACCACGGCCAAACCTGATGGATTTACTGTTGAGATATAATTTTGAGACTGCACATGGTGCCTCTGCAGTTATGCATTCAATATTCTACGGATATCAACAACCGTCTTATTGAGCAAGCATCATAGATCAGCTCTTTCAAAAAGAGGATAGCACCTATTTTTCAATGTCTGGACTTCTCCTCTGCTTTAATTCCGGTTTTGGATGCTAAGGTAGTACTCGAAAGACTCCTAGCAATCCCTAATCTGTTTCCTACGTCTGCTTTGTTTAAAATCATCACTATCTCCAGCTCATATCGTCGATCAGCAATGTGTGCGTTTGTGGCTCGATATGTTCAGCGGATAGGCCGATAGAGCTTCCCGTACAGGTGAAGATTCTGTTAGATCACCCTGTATTTTAAATAATGTGTCATTGCTTCTAAAAAATGAGAACATTGACTCTATTAACTCAAATGACTATGACCTAAACTTTTCCGTTAACTATTTTTGGAGTAGAATATATTAACTTCACTCACTGATATGCATCGCTCATTTATGAGGATTCTTAAACCGTTGGATAAATTTTGTCACTTACAATGATTTTTTCCTAACCAGGTCAGAAACTCACATTCAAATCTCACGAATATTTTTTTCCATTCGGTGAAAATTGAAGTTGAGTCATTTTCCATGAAACTGTTTAGTCTAAAAGAAAACAAACCGTGTGAATTGAGGATTCATTTTCGAGAGTTTTACAACTCAGGGGGTCTACGCCAATGTTTTTCGAAAAATAAGTCCCAAAAATGCAACTTTAGGCTATCTTTGGTTACTTAAGTATAAAATGAATGATTAAAAGAAACTCTTTAAAATATGTACTTTTGTTTTAAACTTATGTTCAAATTGCGAGAAAAATACTATAAAAACTATAATTCAATGTAGGGATGGTTTATGGTAAAAAAAAAACTTGGTAGCATCGGGATTTAACAGAGAAAACAATAAAAATTTTGCCATTTAATGTCCCAAAGTGTTGATAAAAATTGTAAAATGGGTTTACTATTTAAGTAGTAGTAAAATTTACTCGTCATAGAATTACAAGAAGTAGGCATTTTCAAGAGCACTTAACTAAAAAAAGGCCTACATTTGCGAAGTCCTAAAAAAAAATTAATTTTGCTTTCCCTCAGATTGGTACATTTACATGTTAAAAATTGATTTAATAGTGTCTTCTTTGAGTATTTTCTTGGTTATTGGCAACTACAGAGTTTCAATTTGTTCGTATAGTATTTTAGCAGAATAAATTCGGTGTGCTTCTTAATAGCACCATAGCACCATGGAGGGTTTAAGGGTTAAAGGGGAATCCTCCTCTGTTTAACCACGCCTGATCGGCAGCAACGACTTTGTACAGGCTTTCGAATTTCATCCTTAAAATGTTTTCCGCATTTATAAAAGCGAAAGATAAAAAACATACGCTTTTTTTACGTTTATTGTCAAGATTGGTTTAGGAAACTTATTATGAAATGCGCACTTTTTAGTTCACTCGGAAAATTATGCAGCGATTTAACAAAAAACAAAAAAAAGGTACTATGAATATATTAGAGTTGGCAGCAAAGTTTAACTCAATAAGAACACAAAATATTGAGAGATTATCAAAAAGTAGGAAAAAATATCAATATTCATGCTCTTTCGTAAGTTTTTCCTTCTAAATTACATTGCGGAAAATATTTTGACAGGTTTTTAATTTATTGAAAGCTACTAGACAGTGCATAATGTTCATGTCAATTCTTGTTCTTGACCTCTTGAACAACGATGTTGTACTCAATGACGGATTTCAAAATGTTCTCCACGTGTTTCTTTCAATAGCTTAAAAAAATATTAAAAGAATGCTTTTGCTCAAAAATATGAGACTTTGGTGCACAGGTTTCCTTAAGTTTCAGCTCAATAGCTTTATAGATGATAAAAAGGTTTTGAACTCATCGGGGTGAAATATTGAGAAATAAAACTGCAAGGTTGGTCTCCCGCTTTTTTTAAAAATACATTTTGGGGCTCAAAGTAAATTTCCCTTTTCTTGATAACAGTACAAAACTTTGCATTTAGACATTTTCAAAATTTGATACCTGTATTTTAATATTTTGTGAATCACCAAAAATAGTTTTTATTATTGTAGAATGATAATGCTTTTTAAATTGACTTTTTAAATATTAATTGATCTACTCACGTTCAATGCAGAACCTTTTTTCTTTGATTTTTAATGGTTTAAACAGTTTGTCAACTGCACGTGAGACTAATAAGTAACCCTACCCAAGTGTAAGTCACCGATTGGAATTAAACTTTGCACATCGATAAAACACTTAAAAATGTTGAACCCGTGATTTTTTTTATCGGCAACAAACTTCTTTAAGGGAGTAAAATTTGTCCCTAAATGTCGGATATTTGGAAACAAGGGGGTATACATTCTTTTATTTTAATTTTTATTACAAAATTCAAACAATATTGAAAACTTGGAAAAAACTAAACAAAAATTGGTCTGTTTCAGGATTTGTCTGAAAATACTATTAATAGGTGTAAACCATTATTCACAATACTACCCCGTCACGGTGAATGACCCTAAAACTTAAATTTATCATGTAAAGATCATGTTAAATATCAATAGAAAGCTCATTTGTTTTGCTTTACAATATTTTTTTGAATTTTCGTTCTACTATAATTAGGAGAGAAGTTACAGACGAAAAAAAAAGAAAAAGTAAGAATAAATTTCCCTTTTTTCCCCCGCACTTTTCGATTTTTTTAAACTGATTTATATTTTGAACAACTTTTAAAATAAAAATCTAAAAATTGGCAGGATTACTTATCTTGTTATATGTGTCCTTCATACCACATTTTATTGGAAATTGTGAGGTCAAGAAGGTGATTTCCTTCATTTATAAATTCACTCATTTATTCTGTCATTCTCATATTTTCTTATTTATTCACTCGTTTTTTTCTCTCATTATTATTACTTGTTTTATTTTTGTATTCATTTATCTTTTCATTATTTATTAATTTATCCATTCGTCAGTTTATTTATTCAATGATTTGATGAAAAATACTTTCAATAACCAAATAACAAATATTTCATCAGAAAAAATATTTCATTACTCGGTTTGCCCCATTACAAAAAAAACTTTTTTTGTTGTTGTTGTTTTTGAAAAGAACAAGTTTACTCCCAAAGAGGAAAAGCAGGATTTCTATGTAAGTTCCACAAATAAATAAATAAATAAATAAATAAAAAATAAATGAAATAAATAAAAAACAGAATAGTTTTTCTTTATGTGCTGTAATTTTTAAAACGAATTTCGAAATTGTTTATTTTGAAAATGATAAGTTTTGGTAACTACTTCACTTAGCTCTGCAATCCGCTAACTGTTGCAAGCATTGCTTTATTTAAATTTTAGCTTACAAGACTTCAGCTCTGTACGTTTTTTCAGTTTATGTGACTTTTTACACATCGTACGGAATTCGCAATATTTTTGTATTTTAATAAAAGTTTATAGATTTTCTGCATTTCTTTTGTAAGAAGTTACTCTCGTCACGAGTGAAATATTTTAATGGCAGGTCTTACAAAATTATAGCGCATATATGCTAGTAATAAAAATTTCTATGCAAGTCTTCATATATTTTCTGCTTAAAACTATCTTTAAGAACAATACCACACATATTTTTTTACTACAAAAACATCAAAAATCGTTTTGAAACATTTTTCACAAGATGCGCGTGTCATTTCTCCGTGAGCAATAAAATAAGTGCCCCTCACGAAGCTCAAGCGTGACGTCTACTTTTACTAGACAAACAAAACAGCGTTAAATATTTTTTCCGCACGTGCACAAATTATTGCTTTCTATTTCAAGACGCCGCTTTAATAACCATTCATTAGGGTAGAAACGGGATACTTGAAAAACTGACTCGCCGGCGGAAAGTCTTCTTCTAAAAATATCCATCTGAGCATTTTAAATATGGATATGATCCCTCAAAGCCACGGCTTGTTTTTTTCGTTTTCATTCATCCTAAGAGCTACCCGTCACACACGCGGTATGTGTCAAAAGAAGGATAGATATGGCTAATAAAGAATCTGTCCACTAAATGCTGTGATGCTTTTCTATAAGTGCTTGACATATCAGTACAGTGCCATGTGTGTCTATTTCCTGAGACTTACTCTTATTTCTCATTGGATTATTTCAGCATGGTCCAGATCGGTGTAAACAACACCCGACAAATGGCGAGGGGCTTTTGTTAAACGGTTTCAATTAAATTGCTTGATTTCGAAGCATGTTCTACCTCAAGGATTAAGACATACACTTGTGCTCAGGTGAGTGTTCTTTGATATTTATGTCATGTAAAATGTTTTTAATTATAATTTGATTTTTATTCTTATACATTAAAAAAAGACATACACTTGTGATCAGGTTAATGTTCTTTGATATTTATGTCATGTAAAATATTTTTAATTTTAATTTGATTTTTACTCTTATATATTAAAAAAGATTTACCATTTCTGCTCGTTTGCTTCCAGCTAATTTTCTTTTTTATTTTGAGTCTTTTTCAGAGTTTTGTAAACATATAATCTTTTTTGTATGAATTAAGACTAGAAAATAAAAAAGGGTAGATTCATCAGGACCTCCACTTCGTAGACATTTATTGCAAATTTGTGAATTTAGCTTCACGTTTTAAATTGTATTCTAGTTGTAGTTTTAAATTTTAAATGTTTATACGTCTTAGAAGGTGATGGGGTTGACGGAAATAGTCATTGAAAATATAAAACAAAAATGGGGTAATTTCTGAAATTTGAAAGTATTTTTTTCTGAAAGAGCATGATTAAAAACATAGAAGCTGAACATTTAAAAAAAAGATTTGACTAAATTTAATATTAAAAAAAAAACTTTAATCGGAGCGCTTTCATTGTTTACGCTCCTGCCGATGACATCACAAATAATGAAATGCCATTCACAGAGCACAATATTTAATTGGCTTTTTTACCCATGTGTACTGGGAACGATATGGTTGATAGCAAGCGTAGAGCGTTAACTTTAATTCGCTTCTTGATTATCATAACGTGGAAACGCGGTAGACATATGCGGCAAAGTACATCATTTGTGACGTCGTAAAGACCACGCTTTATTTTCAAAATCGGAACTTAAAAAAATTTTATTAAAATTAAACGTTGGGAAAAATGAAATTTTTTTTCTCGCTCCATGTTGTTATTTTTGCTTATTCTATCAATTTCAGTGACTAAAAGTAATACTTTTGACTGAAGGAAGAAACCCCATTGTGAACCAAGTGATCACAGAAAGAAATTAGAATAAAACAGCTTTCATAACGATAAAAAATACAGGAAAAAAAATGATGGAGGGGGAAAACAGAAATATATGGCAAATGTTTTCGAATAAATAATACCGAGAAAGCTTTCCGCAAGCTGTAAGTAGCACATTTAAAGCTGTGTCTTAGATGAAATTGATTTTGGAACTCTTATTCTTTGGATTCCAACTTTGAGAGGGATTACGTTTTTGAATAAAAATATCTTCTCCCGTTAACTACTCTTACCATTTCTTCCTGGCTTGCGAAGTAAGTTTTGAAACATTTTGAAAATGCTACTGTCTGTTATGAAGCTTGTATAAAAAAGATAAACGTCATTATATGCATTCACGAGACGATTTCTTTTCTTTTTAAAAATTTTTATAGCCTTTGATTAACGGAGACTAAAAACAGTAATACAATCTTTATAAAAATTTTAAAATGGTGGTATAAAATAAGAGAAGTTTCAAATACGTATTTTAGGTTTTCGCATGAGCATGTTTTAAAAGGTGAGAACTAGATACACCTCATTGTGTAAAGTATGATAAATTTTTATTGTAATTAACTAATTTATCAAAATCTTATTTATCACATTTTATTACAATCAATATTTTACTACATTTCTTGGATTGTGGACTCGGCTGTTTTTACTTTAGTTAATATATTTTAATGTAAAATGTGATTCTGTTTCAATCTTTGTCACATTGTTTCTATAAAAATCGCTTATGAAGAAACTTTTATAGCAAAAACTTCCAAGTATTTGAGGTCAGAATATTTAAATTAATGTTTTAGAATATGAGAGGACGATATAAGGAACAGTACTGAATAAAAGTTCTCCTCCTCAGGTCTAAGCTTCTCTGTTCTATTTAAAATTCTCTAGTAATTGTCTGCAATCCGCAGATTGATTTCTTGATTTGCAGTTTGCGCATTCATTGATCCTGAAATTAAGATTAGTTTTGCATATATTCATGCTAATTTCATATGCTGCGGAGACCATTCCTTTTCATCATCCTTGTTTTGTTCACTTGAAATTTCGTTTTTGTTGGACTCCTTGCTCCGCCCCCCCCCCTCACCCCAAATCTAAAATAATGCTTTTTGTGGATGGAGTTAGCTTTTCTTTGGTGCTTATGCGCTTTTAAATTCATAACGTATGTGAGAACTTCTTTTTATCCCACACTGTTAACAGAGCGGATTTAGACTGGTTTCCTTTTTTCCTCTTTTAAACCACGTCAAAAAATTTAAGTTGCTATGAGCTTGTAACCTAAAAGGCAACATGCACGTAAATTAATACAAAATATCAAGTATCAGCTGAACGGAGAAATTTTTCACTTTTTTTCGTAAGTAAACTACCATAGCATAAGTTTAAATACTTTTTATTGAAGTTAAATAAATACCTTTGGAATTATTAGAAATAACGACGAATAATAGCACAAATTGCAGGTTACTGCAGACACGTGTTTTGGGTTTACCAGAATTCCGTTTTTTCAATGCAAAATAAGTGAGCTTATGGGTGAAAAGCTTTGATAGGATGTCTTTTCTTCCATGTGCTGACTTATTTTGCATTGAAAACTGGATTCCTTGTAATCCAGAAACACGTGTATGCAGTTTGCAGTAATCTACAATTTGTACTATTGTGCGTTCCTATTATTTTACGTTTTATTGGTTTAGAAGTGAAATTATTAAGGATACTTTGTACTAATATTTTAATGAAATACTTCTTTATGCCAACCTAACGTATAACCATTTAGTACTAAAAAAACGCTTCAAAATTCTTTTTAAAATTATGCGTACAGGAATGAAGAGTAATTATTTAATGGCGCTTCGCAAAAACTAATTTCATCTTTAGATTCTAGAATAATAATAAGTTAACAATATTCATCACTTCCTATAATACGCATCGTTTCAACATGATTAATGCTTCAATGAGAAACAAATACGGTTTTTTTAAAAGATCCTTTGCTAAATATCGTACGGGATATCGTCTAAAGAGCCGTTGTTCTTGAAATAAATGAGTTTTCCCCTTCTATTACTTAAAGAATACACCCCAGAAACGTGGCATTTGTCAGTAGATACTTAAAGAGTCAGGAAAAAATTTGGCTTTTGCCCAGGACTTAAATTGCATCATTGAGCCGAAGTGTGTCCAATATAACTCTAATGCGCAGTTTGATTATAAATGTTCCGTTTTGTTAAAGTGTATTTTCTATTCGCACTACACTGTTAAAACTACAGGTTGCATTTGGCACTTTTCGAGGGTGAAAAGCTTGTTCACCAGCGGCACTCTTTACGGTGCCGAAATTGCACCCTTAACACGGGCGAAAAACCGGCACCCTTCACTCAGCGTGCACCGCGGTGAAAAACGGAACCCTATGGCAGAACATTGGCACCCTCTGTTTTCTGTTGCTGAGCACTCCCCCCCCCCTCGGTTTTGTGTGCATTTCCGTAAACAATTGTATACATTATTATTTATTGTTTTGAGTTATAAAAAGCTAAGTCTTGGTACATTTTCCACATTGAATAGTTCTGAAAATGATTAAAACTTGTACTTTAAGGCATTTGATCACATTTCAACTTTCGAACATAGTTTAGAAGTGTTCATGACTTAAATTTGTCTGCCGTGCACTAATTTTCGTACATCCACTTGGATTGCTCAGTAATTTTAATATGTTATTGACATTTACTGCAGCACGATCGTACCGAAAATGAAGAACGTAGGTACTATTTGTAAATCATTTACACGAACAATAAATATTCAATTATGTTGCAATCATGGAAAAATAAAATCTTTCATCACGTTCAAAATTTTAGTCAAAGAGCACCATATTAGTACGTACGTATATATGATTCGACATTTGAATATCCGTAAAGAATATAAAAGAACAAAAGTCTTTCGATAAATTAAAAGCCAAAACAAATTCTAACGAGTTATTCATTCTTACTATTACTAGAGTGACGAAAAAAGTTCAGTCATTCGCTTTAAGCAATAACGCCGAGGAAAGCTAGTTAACTTAGACACGAGATAATAAATAAAAAAAAATCGAGACGGAGAAGAAATTTCTTTTTCTCAATCCGCTTTCCTTTTTTTTTCGTGCTTTTATGTTTTTGCTATTTGCATCATCGTAATTAGAGTTTCCGTTCTCTTGCTGAGTGCATCACATTGCTAACAATGAATCTCTTAGTTAAAACTCCACAAGATTGTTGATAATACAAGCAAGTAAAACTACATAGTCAAAATTAATAGTTGAAATAACTTTTCAAATATCATCTAATTTAAGCGTTTTGATTATTAAATGTTACTTATCCGGTGCTGATAGCTATTTTTAGGTAAAATTTATGCATGATAGGAATAGCAAATGTATATAACGGCTAACTGAAGAATCAACGTACCTTTGAAACAATTTTAAATATGTTCGAAAGCCTTAAAAGCTACACTATGATCAAATGCATGTACTTACGCGAAACTTTGAAGAGTAAATCGCAGAAACTTATAAGTTTTAATCCAATTTCGTACTTCATTCAATGGGAAAGTGCATGTGCGTAGTTATTCTTGCGTCCGCCATTGATTGTGGTTGAATGATGTCAGAGCGGAGAGCGCATGCGCCAGCGTTTCACCCATGCATTTAGGAGGTCCGTTTTCACATTTATTAACGTCATTCACCTTCATCACACTTCCTAGCCTCTACTGCACCCTGAGGCCCGGTGTTTTCACCCCAGGGAGCCAAATAGTTAGTCAAAGGCACCCGTAGTTTTGACAGTGTAGCATCAACTTTTGTTTCTGTAAACATTAAAGAAGTTAAAATTTCATTATACTGTGTTGTTTTTAACTTTGAACTTTTTCAAACATTTTCAAAATCAGAAAATTCACAAAGAAAAAAAAATAATAATTTGATTTTTTGACATCTAGCATTCAAATTAATTTTTTCGCAATAAAAATAATTTTACTTTTCATTCGCAGCTCCAGAGCTTGAATACGCAACCTTGCGGTGGTAAATGATACAACTGAAAAAGGTAAAACATTCCATTCCACGTATTTTCCTTGGGGGTAAATTCCAGGCTTCAGACAGTTTATGATGTAATGTAATTTCAAAGGAATAGAAAAGAAAACTTCCCACAAACATGACGAAAAATTACTGTAGCTTCAAAGCAAGTTATAAGTTACGGCATTTGTTTGTTTTACCTTTTTCGTCCGCTATTAGACATTGGCTGCAGCGCCCCCTATAGTTTATTGGAGTTGCGAATACCCTTTACGTTTCTGCATAAAGATATGCGCAGACAATTTTCTTTCTTCATAATAAAAATTATTTCTTTAAGTTGATATTTTATTGTTTTTTATTTATTTTAAAAGTACATTAGGATATTTTTAAAACTATTTTTTGTGCAACAGGGTAAAAACAACCACTTTTTTTTTTGGAAATAATGGTATTTGTTTTAATGAGTTCATTATTTTTCATTCCTTTTTTTTTTCTTTTTAATAGCAATCAAAGATTTTTTTAACGGGAAAAAATATATTGGCAGCTTTGTTTAAATGGTGTTACTACTTTATTTGTTCATTTATTCATTTTTTTTTGCACATCTATGTCTTCCAATGAGCGATTCAAACCTATGATAGCCGGTCCACTCTAGTTGTGATACGTGGAATCTTAACGGGTCAGATTTATATTAATGAAATTATGCAACCACAGGTAGGACCGTTCCTAAATGGTCTCCCAGGGGCAATTTTCCAGCAAGATAATGCTCTGCCGCATACACAGCTAAAGTTGCTCAAGACTTCTAAGGTCCTTGAGATTCTTACATGGCCAGCCCGCTTCCCAGACTTGTCCCCTATAGAACACGTGTGGGATCAGCTGAAACGGCAGAAGCCGCTGTGCAACTCTGTGCAAAATTCAAAAGTGGCTGTTTAAAATTTGTGGGTCCATCTGTCTCAGGACAACATCAGATGTTTAATTAGCTCAATGCCGCACCGTGTTGCGGGTTGTATTGCAGCAAAAAGGGGTCCAACGCGCTATTGAATTAGCACTGTATTTATCTAATTTCTTAGCCTGTATTTGTTTAATTGTCTAGATTTTGGAAATCAAATGTGTCTCTCACCTATATTATTCTGCATATTAAATTTCACTTTAATCCAATGTTTCTTTCTTGGGGCGCTATTTTCAATGTTCTTGAGTGTATGTTAAAAGTATAATGAATGTATAACTTTCATGCCGAAATTTGATTTATTGTAATGAAGCTTCCTGAGGAGAAGAAAACATAGATTGCATTGTATTCTGAAGCGTTGCAATGAAATTCTCTAACACCCAATAAGTGATTTCCCAGAAAGTTGAAACACTTAGATGTAAGTGATCTCAGATGAATAAACAAAGAGCCTACATACTCGTAGGATGGTTTTCGTAGAACCTTTTGAGAAGTAGGAAAACTCCCTCTTAGGTTTGAAGGAAGATAGTTGCTGCTACAAAACCTCAAAAGCATGGAACATATGTTACTGAAAAGATATATCGAATGCACTGAGATATTATACGTCTGGAAAGTTTTTAAAAAGTGTTATCTGGTCAAACTATTCTGATAAAAAAACAAATGGCAAAGTTATTTTATAACTTTACTGTAAGTTTGTTTCAACAGGGTCAGTACTTGATTTTCAACTTCTTCGCAATGCTATTTCTTTGTACAGCTTTTATTGCATAATATGAATGTGTCATATATTGCATAATATATGACTACATAAAATATGAATTTGAAAAACACACTTTGCTGATTTTTATTTTTTCGCTTTCAGAACTCGTAGCATCAGAATAGCAATCATTAAAAGAATCATTACAAAGTATAAAAATTCTAGTGAATCATGATTTCAAACAATAACGCACCGTTTACGTCTGGTTTGTACACTAGCGGTACCCGCAAGGCTTTGCTCGTAGTAGAAAATTAAAAAGTCATGTGGTTTACCTGTATATTTACAAACAATGGATTATAAATTCCTCGTCAATTTGCTATGTTCATTTCCTCGCCCATCATTACGGTTCCACGTTATGATGATTTGGTAATTACTCATCCACGTTATGATAATTTGCTCGCTAAAATGTTCTTAAAATTGGAATAATTAAAATCAATAAAATCGATTTTTAAAAAAGTGCTCACCCCTATGCTAAGAACTAAATTTGTGCCAAATTTCAGGGAAATCGGCCGAACGGTCAAGGCGCTATGCTTGTAACAGACATACAGACATACAAACTTTCAGCTTTATTATTAGTAAAAAAGCTGCATCAGTGTTTGTTGACGCTCTGGTGCTCAGGCGTTTTATGAGCAAATGCTTCTCAATCTAAATTGCGATTTCAGGCACGTGGTTTGGCTTTAGGCCACCGATTTTTTTTGACCCAACTGAAATCACTGTGTCAGTTCGCTCAAAATATACAAGCTATTTAAACAGCCTTTTAAAACCCAATATTTTTTATGTATCTTACCATATTTAAATCATTAAGAAAATAAAATTTTATTAATTTTATTCTATTAAGGAATAAAATATAAATTTCAGCACAAAAAGAACTATTTTTATAAAAACCACAATACTTACCCTAAGCCCTGAATTTTTTCGTGAGGTTGGTCAAAACAGCAAAGTGTTTTCTCGTCAAAAGATGCCAAAATCAGTATTGCTAAAATTTAAAATTTGATGCTTGGTTTTTAGCCTACTTTTCCAGTAAAAGTCAGAGAAAGAAGAAAAAAGCACGAAAGAAGGCTTCATGTATCTTGAACATATCGCGAAAAACAAAACAAAACGAAACAGAAAAAATAGTCAGAAAAAAAAAATAAATAAAGAAATATCAAAAAATTAAAAATTGGAATACAGGGTATTGAGATGAGGAAAAATGTCTGTCGGTCGGTCTGTCCCCCCCCCCCCAATAACTTTTGAGTGAAAATTCCGATTCGAACAAATTTTTTTGTTCGAAAGAGCTCGGCGAGGACACCTCATTCCTATATTTCACTTTTTGATTTGAACCGTCTTTCGTTCAATTTTGAACTGTTCAAAAAAATTTAACATTAGAGCCTACGGGGAAATTCAAGGCAATTCCGAACTTAGAGGCGAATTTGCTTCAAACAAACTCGTAGGAAAAATTCTGATGAAAAACAGTTACATAAAATATCTTTTTGATTTGAACAATTTTCCATTCAGTTTTGAACAGATCAAATCCCTTAACATTTGCACCTACGGGGAAACTGAAAATCAATGTAGATTCTGCACTTAAAAGCGGATTTATTTCAAACAAATTTTGTTGGAAATAGCTCTTGACGACAAAATCCCGACTCCGAGAATTTTGGGGCACCTGACTCCGACTTAGACTCCTTTGCCCGACAACTAGTCGGACTCTGACTACCCGAATTTGACTCTCACTTCGTAGTTTTGGCAGAAATTTATACACGGAGCATAAATTACTGACTCCGATTCTTGGATATTTGACTCCGACTCCGCAAACATTGGCAGAGTTGCGTACTCTAAGGAAAATGACCGATTCCAACTCCGAGGTTTTGAATTGATTGACTTCGGCTCCCGAATCTGAGTCTTTTATCCCAAAATGAGATCAACTCAGATTCCGCAGCTATGGTTTTAACAGAAATAGTTATTGTTAATATGACTTGTTTTTATTTTCACTCTATAGTTTTAATTTATGTATTCACTGTTCGGCGGATAAACTGGAAGTCTTAATGTTTCTACATTAAGATACGCACCGACGATTTCTTTCTTTTCTTTTTTTGACATTGAAAATTATTTCTTTAAGTTGACAGTTTATTGTTTTTATTTGTTTTGAAAAGTGCATTAATTCATTTAAAAACTTATTTTTTGGCAACAGGGGAAAAGCAAACTTTTTTTTTTTTTGATATAATGTAGAATACTCGTACAGTTCAATGAGCTTATTAATTTTTTTTTTCTTTTTGAAAGCAGATAAAGAATTTTTTTTAATGGAAAGCATGTATTAGCTGCTTTGTTTAAAAGGTGCTGCTATTTTACTTGTTCGTTTATTTATTAATTTTTTTACGCATCTAATTATTTAAATGAATAAGGCGTATTTTATTCCTAGAAATCGGTTTAAAATATTAAAAACTATGTTTAAAACAGTCTGCGATTTTAGCTATTTTTGAGAATATTGATCAGATACTAGAAAGTATATATATGAGTATACGGAAAATTGCGCTCGTTTAGTTATAGAGGGAACTTCTTGTTAAATAAAGCAATTCATTGAAATAGATTAATATTTACTTTAGAATGCTTTTAAAAATCCACTAAGCAAATGCATAAGCCATTATATAAAATTTGGATGTGTCAGAAGGTTCTATGTAACTGTCGGGTCTGTTTCAGATTTGGTGTAGTCATGATTCTTTTACTCAGTAGTATTTTCTTTCTAATCTTCGTGACCACATTACTGTTGCTGCATTGTTGAAATTCTTTGCTAAGAATACTTTGAACAACTGTTGGATCAGTTTTAGTCTTGCAATTTCAGCAAAGCATTCAATTATTTGAGTAACTAAACAAGAACCTGCCTCCAGCTCGGATATTCACTATTCCTAACTGAGGAGTTCTAATAAGAACGAAACTCCAGTCTCAGGGTGTGATAATCGGGATGTCTTGTATATTGCATGTGGTTCTGCCTTAGCCCTGGATTAGGGGCGGTAACGTACTGCTGACAAAATAAGAATTTGGGGATAAAAAAAGAAAAAAAAATGGATACCATAAACGAAGACACTGTGCTCGAAGGGTTGATATACTACAGTGGCAGCCGCTAATATAAATCACGTTTGTTCTGAATAGTTTTTATACCATAAAGCGGCTAATTTAATAAAGCTGGTCTTTCTTCTGTTTTCGGTAATTTGATTCATTAAAGCGGTTTATTCAATTAACTACTGATTCAATTAACCGATGTCATCAGGAATTAAGAGGGAAATGAAGATATGACTGAAAACTATCAACAAACGAGAAAGTAACATTCGTTTCTTCAGTACGGAAAAACTTATCGCTTCCTTTTTTTCTTTGAGTTATCTTAGTAGGAAACAATTTTGTATTAGCACCTGAAGCAAATTTCTGGCCCAAAAGTTTCGAAGAAAGGATGTATGCTTACGTGAAGAAATGCAGTAGCTTCCCGACAATGATGTCCATGAAGTTTTGAGATAACATTTTCAATTAGAAGGTCATTTTTCTAGCACCCAGAGTGATACGTCACCCCGGAGGTCAAGTCGCTTTTTCAAAGACCAGAACTTATGGTTTTTAATTAAAATATTGTGTCACTTCGGATTTCGCGTCAGTGTTTCATGGTCAAGGTCTGGTTACTTCTAACAGTTTGGCCAGGCATTGGTGACATTTGTTATTGGCTTTGGGGGATAACGAAATGACTTCCGCAAAAAGGCGTACCACGGCTATTCAACTATGTTCAGATGAACAACGCAGAAAAAAAAAAGACTAAAAAACGTCAGTGTTTTATGGTCCATGTCTGGTTACTTCGAACTTTTTGGCAAGGAATTAGTTACATTCGTTATTGGCTTTGGGGGGATAAAGGAATGATTTCCGGGAAAACGCGTACCACGGCTATTCAAATACGTTCAGATGAACGACGTAGGAAAAAAAACTAAAAATCGTCAGTGTTGTATAGTCAAGATCTGTTTACTTCCAGCTGTGTGACCAGGCATTGGTGGCATTTGTTATTGGCTTTGAGGGATAAGGGAATGGTTTCCGGAAAAAGACGCACCACAGCGGTTCAACTATGTTCAGATGAACGACGTAGAAAAAAAAAATAAAATAAAAAACGTCAGTGTTTTATATTCAAGGTCTGGTTACTTCCAGCTGTTTGGCAAGGAATTAGTTACATTTGTTATTGGCTTTGTGGGACACGGGAAGGACTTCCGGAAAGAAGGCGTACCATGGCTATTCAACTATGTTCAGATAATTGAGGTAAAAAAAAAAAACAACTAAGCGCTCATGAATCCCTTTTCATAATCACTTCGCTCCCCAGCAACGAAAGCGACACAACTCAACATTGCAAAAAATCAAGGCCATACGTAGAACGCACACAGACTTCGGTACGCCTCCCTCCCCCGCAAGATTTCAAAGTTTGCTATCATAATATATATATATATATATATATATATATTTTTTTTGTTAATTTTAACGAACTATTCTTCAGATCGTGCTTCTCATACCTCGTACGCTCCCCCGTTTCGCGGGTGTTGCTGGAGTTTATGAATGCCACTGGTTATACGTTATATACGCAATAGTACTGTTGAGTGATTCAGCCCTAAATATTGTTTTTCTAACGGTGCTGAGTTAGAGGCACTACCTTTTGCAGACCTGGTACGATCCCCCGATATTGCTTTAATTTTTTCATGCAGCACCACTATCGGCGGATGACATTACCACGAGAATTTCGGAGCCCAGTTTCCCTTCCAGATGGAGGTACCTGGTTTCTATTTGATGCGTATCTGCACTATATTTTTAATTTTGCCTAGCGCACTCTAAGCCAAACGAGTACTTGAGGTCTTTTACATGCCGCATTATCATACGACACGGACGTTGTCGATTTTCTGCATCTTGAAAATTCACTGACTGGAGCCAATATCAAACTTGCGCCTTTGAGCCAGGACAAGCCTCTAAGCATTTCATCACTCTGTCGTCCGGTCGCAGATATTACAATAAGCGCCAGAAAATTATGATGTAATGTTTACTGGTTAGTTTTTGTTGTCTGAACTCTGCATTAATGATGCATTTCTTAAAGTTCGAAAACTTTGCTTATAAACTATGAAATTTCAATAATGTGTCACTGATGATGAGATCATTTTTTCGCAACTACGCAGAAATGTATGCTAAATCTGAAAAAGTTTTATGGCAAGATAGAGCATTTAATTTATAATTTAAATCAACAGTTTGTACTTTTTTCCTAAACTTTAGTTGAAAAACGACTCAATACTTTGTTTTGAGTTGCATCACTTTCGTTGCTGAGGTGCATTTTTAACCGACTTCAAAAAAAGAGGTTATGATTTCGTATTGCGGCTTTTTATGTGTGTTTTCGAATTACTCCAACACTACTGGACCGATTTGAAATTTTTTTTTTTTGTTTGGAGGGGTATACTTCCCAGATGGTCCTATTGTAATTTGGTCTGGATCTGATAAGGAGTCCCGGAGAAATCCAAGAAACTTTAAATTCCATACGTCATGATCACACGGTGTTGCTGTGATCGGTGTATTTTCACACCTAAGCTTTTAGCTTTCTCTTAAACGATATTTAATTCTCGCGGCACATGGATGATTAATTTTCTCAAAGCTGCGCCGCATAGTAATTTTTTATTATAGGTGTGAATAATGTATTTATTACTGCGTAGCAAAGCAGTAAATTAAATATATTTTGCTACTTTAATAGTTGAATCAATTACCTTAATATTTTATTTACTAATAAATAACTTTATTTAGGCACTAAAATATAAAGTTCTTTATTTAATATTCCAATTTTTAAATATATTTAGTGTTCAATTGAGGAGGAATTGAATACTGAACACCCCTCCCCCACGATTTAATTTATTTTCTTTAATAATATATATTATAACTGTGTATGATTTCTGAAGTTTGGCCAATGTTCTGGATTTACTATTTCACGATGCCGCCAGTTCAATTTGAAATTAGGGTTATATTAATTAGCAGGCTTCAAAAAAGGGGAGGAGGTTCTGAACCCGCGGGATTTGTTTTTCCTTTGTACTATGTTCCATAAATACTCGAAGACACCTATACCCAGGGGCGTGCACAAGGAGAGGGAAGGGACACCTGTTGGCCCTGGCCCGAGCCTGGAGGGGCCCAATATTTTTGTAACTAATGGTGAAATATAGGGGTAAACAATATGGAGAGGGGCCCGGAAAAGTCATTTGTGATGGGCTCCAAAATTCTGTGCGCGCCCCTGCCTGTACCGATAAGGAAAAGTCTTTTTTAACCGACTTCAAAAAGGAGGCGGTTATCAGTTCATACCGTATGTATGCTTTGTTTTTGTTTGTCCACTCACAGCGTCTCACCTAGTGAACCGATTTTGACGATTCTTTTTTTGATGGATAGGGGATGGCTCATCTTAGGTTCCATTACTTTGTTTGACCATATTTGTTCTTTAGAAAAAAAGTTATGGGCATAAAACAGTATTTTTCGTGCAATTTCCCTATTAAATGATTAAATATGAAACCCGTTGTTATAAAAGTTTGGTGCCATATAACAGTAAAACTAATAGTAATTCTAATGATAATTTTGAATGAAGGCTTCTCTGAAGCAAGCATCAAGTTTCTTCAGTGTCATTGCTTCATAGTGGTGGTAAAGCTAACCTGGAAGTGAGGTGATGCAGTGATCAGGATCTGCTGAGCCTTCACAATAATACCATGTTATGTTTGCCTCAACTATACAGGACTACATCACAAGCAACTGGAATGCTGTGAAATGCAAATTAGTTAGGGATATTTAAATGGTTATAATTAAATTAACACACAAATGAATTCCAGAGAGGAACAAAGATAAATTTTTAGTGCCAATCGCTTAAAGTTTAAGGCGTGCTTACATTTTTTTTTTTAGTATGGAGCATTTGTATGAAAAAATAAGGTAAAGTTTTGTGAAGGTAACTTCTTACTTTTACTGAAATATCTACATTTACACTAAAAAGAATGAAATTAAAAAATTTTGGAAAAAAATAGAACCGATTTCAAAATTGCTCTAAAAAGGGGAAAATAATTTTATTCTTTAAACACCATCGATAATACTTTTAAACATAATTTTTGAAGTTGACGCAAAAACGATAGATAAAATCATTCACAGCCATAACTCAACTACAACTATAAATTTAACCAGGCCAAGTTTCTTTAATACCACACACATTAAACATTGATAACAGCATATTTGAGTAACGATATAAATGTTTCGTTCCTAACTTTGGATGATTTTCTGAAAAAAATATGAAGCATGGTTACACTAGATTTTACTTTTTGTTTTTGCGCCAACTTCAAAAATTATGTTTAAAAGTATTATCGATGGTGTTTAAAGAATAAAATTATTTTTTCCCTTTTTAGAGCAATTTTGAAATCGGTTCTATTTTTTTCCAAAAATTTTTTTTTTGTTTAAAACAGCATAGTTCTTCGGCGGTCTAATGTGAATCAAGTTCAGGTTTGATGAAATTGAGTGAACTTTTCAAATATCATACTCACATTTAAATCCATTTGTACTTTATTAACTTTGTATATCATCTCACTTAGTGAACCGGTTTTTGTGCTTTTTTTGTTTAGTGGCGGTTTTGTTTAGGGGTGGTCTAACTTAGGTTCCAAATCTTTGATTTACCCTATTTGTTCTTTAGGGAAAAGTTAAGGGTAAAACAATAAATTTCATGCAATTTCCCTCACAAACGATTAAATATAATACCCATTGATAAACAAAGGCCATAAAACAAAGGTTTATACTTTCTTTACCTATAGTTAAAGAAAGTACTAAAAATATATATTATTAAGAGTAATGATAAAGCAAATTTTGAATTAAGGATTCTCTGAAGCAAACATAAAATTCATTGTAGTGGAATTTTTAATCTTCATCTATAGTGGAGCTATGTGAATAAACATGCGACTTTTATCACGAGTTACATGACACTAATTGTGAAACATAAATTACAATTTACAATATTACAATTCTAAAATTTACAATTTTACAAATTAAAACTTAAAGCGATTTCGTTTTTTTTTAGTGACTCGTGCATTTGCTTTCGGAAAGCAAACTTTGAAATAAAGTTGGACTAATGATGAAGACAATTTTTTTTTTTTGTACATACTTACGCATTTGAAAAAGGCTTTCTTCACAGTCGTCGGAATTCTCCGAGACTCTCGCCGTGTTATTTACACCACTAAAATCAAAAAATAAATTACTTTTAAATAAAAAAAACATTCTATTTCCTACCCAAACATAGAAATGAAATTTATTTTGCAATTCCAGTACAAAAATCAACTAAACTAAACACCGAATTATAAAATAAGCAATGATTTAAATTACTATGCGATGAATTATTTTAAATACCTAACTAATTACATACGATCTCTTAATTTTTAATAACCTTTTGAAGTCGGGGCCTCCTATAAACAACTACATAACGTAACTGACAACCCACCGAATCCTGAATTAAACACTAATTTAACTATACGGGAAATTGGTCTTTTAAACTAAACCTGCTTAGTTACGTTAGGTAGTAGTTTATAGGAGGCCCCGACTTCAAAAGGTTATTAAAAATTATGAGATCGTATATAATTAATTAGGTATTTTAAATAATTCATCGTATAGTATTTTAAATCAGTGTTTATTTTATAATTCGGTGTTTAGTTTAGTTGATTTTTGTACTGGAATTGTAAAATAAATTTCATTTCTATGTTTGGGTAGGAAATAGAATGTAAGTGTAATCAGTTATTTTTTGCTTTTTAGTTTCTGGGTATTTTTTGAAGGCGGTTTTTTTTTTATTTAAAAGTAATTTATTAAAAAAAAGGAAAGTCTTGTGCACCTTCAGTTTTACTTCCTTTTACTCCGCAGCTATGGAATCGAAGTGTGATTTTTAATTAAAAAAAAATATATATATATATATACTTTATCTTTTCAAAACCAGATCAGAGTGATAACGACTAGATTAACGAAAATGCCACGGTTTTTTGTCAGACTCTGCTTTATGTTATTGGTAAAAGTAAGAATGACGATACTTAAACTATACAGTTGAAACAGTTATTAAAAGCCGAGGGTTTTTATGGCTTCTTTTAATCTGTTAAATTGGTTCATCTGATAACTCCAAAAATTCATGTTAAGCAAATCATTCTTGAAATGCAGTAACCACTAGTTGAAAGAAAAGGGGACCCAACCGAACCAAGCACTGCGACCAGAGGTCTGTTGCAGCCAATAGTTACACCGCGCCTCGTAATATCGCTGATTCAGATACATTGTACTTTTCTGTTTAATTCCAAAAACTAAAGCTATATGTTAAAAAGAAAGCTACTTTAAATTTCAGATTTCTGAAGTCAAAATATTGTATTTCATATCGACGGTCAGTGGAATCTACTCTTTGAAAAAGTTGCCTGTCAACTAAAGTGACTGGCGTGTTATGTTGTCTTCACACGAGGCAACTTAGTTGAATCAACTCTTATTATATAACTAGTAATACCCGCACGGCTTTGCCCGTAATAGAAAATTAAAAGGTCCTTTGGTTCGTCTGTATATTTACAAATAATGGATGACGAATTTCTCGCCAATTGGCTATGTTCATTCGCTCTCCCATTCCACGTCATGATAATTTCGTAGTTTACTCGTTCATCTTATGATAATTTTGCTCCGGAAAATGTTCTTAAAATTGAAATAAAAAAAGAACAAAATCGAATTTTCGAAAAATCACTTCGATGTGCATACCCCCATGCTACAAACTAACGTTGTGCCAAATTTCATGAAAATCAGCAGAACGGTCTAAGCGCTATGCGCGTCACAGAGATCCAGATATCTTACAAACATCTTCCAGACAGAGAGACTGTGAGCTTTATTATTAGTAAAAAGACAAGCCGAATTTGTTCAAGCACATACTCCCACAATGCTGTTAAAACTGAACCGAGTTGACTCTCAACTAGTTCGCTCGTGTGTATAGTGAATGCTTGGTAATGTTCCAATGAGTAATTAACTAAAAAATTGATTTCGTTCATCGGGATGAGAATAGTTGAGGCACACGTAGTTGAGATTGGGGATACTTGACTCAGACTTTAGTTTTCAATTTTTTTCTCTGGTGCAAATTATCATTAAAAAAAAATGTGTGAACAATCGTAATTGTTTCCTCTATCTGACAGTATTTTTTCAGTTGAAATTAAAGAGATAGTTTTGGTTTTTTTTCGATATTTTTACAAATGGATCATGTATCCACACATAAAGGGATACTTGATCTTTTCATGAGGGCTACTTGATTCACTGAGAAAATACGTAGACTTTTCATTAGATCAGCAATTTACCCATAGATTTAAATTTTCTCCACATAATGTTTCTAAAAAATAACAATACTTCTAAATTTCTTGCTTAGATGATAATAATGTGAACACAAAAATTACATTGTTTTAAACTCAACTAGGAAAATTCTAGGAAAATGTACTCAACTTTAATGAATTTAGATGCTTTTGATCAGTTTCTTATTCTTCAATACAGTTGTGAACAATATATTTCCCTACTAATAATAAAGTTGAAAGTCTCCATGTCCGGATATCGGGTTCTTTCTCTGTCCGAATCTCTGTCTTGATCTCTGTGACGTGCATAGCGCCTAGGACATTTGGTCGTTTTTCATGAAATTTGACACAAAATTAGTTTGTAGCATGGAGGTGTGCACCTCAAAGCAATTTTTCTACTAATAATAAAGCTGAAAATCTCTCTGCCTGAATGTCGGGATCTCTGTGACGCGCATAGCGCCTAGACCATTCAGCCGATTTTCATGAAATTTGGCACAATATTAGTTTGTAGCACAGGGGTGTGCACCTCGAAGCATTTTTTGAAAAATTCAACTTTGTTCTTTTTCTATACCAATTTTAAGAACATTTTACATAGCAAATTATCGAAACGTGGACAAACAAGTTACCATAACGTGGACGAGCAAACTACCATATGCGACCATGGGGTGAGCAAATTAACATAGCAAATTGGCGAGAAATTCATCATCCATTATTTGTAAATATGCAGGCGAGCTAAATGACCTTTTAACTTTCTACTTCGGGCAAAGCCGTAAGGTCACCACTAGTTATAAATAAAACTAATAATTCTTTCAAAGAGAGCGTAATAAAGCCAAAATTACAACAAAACAAAAAAAAAAAGATAATTGCAAATATCAACTTATTTGCTTCTTGTCTTGCCATAATAAAAATAGGAGTTTTTCAATTGAATCTGTATACTTGTGAAAAAGAAAAGAAAGCCTAGCATATGTTTTCAAAACCTGAAAATTCAAATACAAACATTGCAGTTGCTGTAGTTCTTAAAGTTTTTCTAAACATAACTGATGTGGCATTTTAACACATTCATTCTCATCTACTACACGTTTGTAAATTTTTTAGGGGAAGAATATTTTTATTTAGTATATTACATTTTCGTTTTATAAACCTATTTCAAACTCGGGAAATAAAACTTTGCATTCCTAATTTATATAATGGGCAACTCTTTTTTTCGTTGTAAATCTAACAATAGCAAAATCGTTTTTTTTAAATTCTAATTTCAACTTTTTCAAGCTCATTTGGCTAATCAGAACATAATTCATCAGTTGAATTAGTTTATGTTTATATGTTTAAGGTTTTATGTGGGTTACAAGGGCGAACTGAATATTTTAATTATTTAGCGAATTTGCTGCAGGGATTGTTTATACCTATCACCTATACTATGCTATATTTTATTATGTAAACAAAGCAATTTTATGTTTAAACTTAAAGTCAACTAAGTAAACTACACTTATGTTGTTTTCATTGTATTATTATTGTTATAGGGATACTTGATCCCTATGATCATGTATCCATGAAACAAAAGAAGATTTTAATAAACATGCTTGTTCTATTATTAACAATCAATGGAAGCTTACAAAAAATATGTCGTGATTATTAGCGACTATTTTATGACGTGATTATTATTAATATGTATTATATATATATTATGTGTCGTAATTATTATTTATGTACTTTAAAATTACACTTCGCTATTTTTTTACGTTGTACATAATGTAAACTTCAGAATGTTTTCCTTAAAAAAAGTTTTCTTTGACACATTCAGACAATCATTTATTGAGCAAAAACAAAATGGCTGAAAAAGACAAGATGTTGCCAGTTTTTATGAGCAAGTATAACTTTATCATCGTTGTCAGGTTTCAAAGCTCTACCTATTGATTTTGGTACATTTATGGGTGAAGGGTCATGTATCCCCAGGGATTAAGTATCCCTAATGTCCCCTACCTGGTGTGCCGGGCATGCCAGGTACAGTTGACTATCGTATAGTGATGGACAAGCTTTTTTTACTGCTTACATTCCCAATAACCGTCCTTTGAAAAATTGATTCCACTAATTTGTCACGTGTGAAGGAGGTATTAAACTCGAATTTTCCTTCCAAATATCGTGGCAATTTAATTTGCAACTTGGACATCTTATTTCTCTAAACAGATAAGTTGGTTTATACTGTTTTTTTTTCTCGTTGTAGTAAACTAGTGGTACCCGCACGGCTTTGCCCGTAATAGAAAATTAAAAGGTCCTTTGTTTCGCCTGTATATTTAAAAATAATATATGGTGAATTGTTTCGCCAATTGGCTTGTGCCCATGTTACGGTTCCACATTATGATAATTTCGCAGTTTACTTGTCCGTCTTATGATAATTTTTCTCAGAAAACTGTTCTTAAAATTGGAACAGAAAAAGAACCACTTCGAAATTTCGAAAAGTCGCTTCGAGGTGCTCACCTGCATGCTACAAACGAACTTAGTGCCAAATTTCATGAAAATCGGCCGAACTGTCTAGGCGTTATGCGCGTCACAGAGATCCTGACAGACAGAGAGACTTTCAGCTTTATTATTAGTAAAGATAAAAGTAAGGTTTCAAAGAAATTCTGGAAGGAAGTCAGTGGCGAACCTACGTTCAGGAGACCGCATAGTACCTACAGTTATGAAATTTTGTACAAGATTACTTTGAGTCCCGGGGGTGTGCACCTGGGGTTTTGTTTTTTAAATCACAATTAGTTTTTTTCTAATTAATTTTTTAAGCTCAAATTTCGCGTAAATTGCCTGATATTGCCTATTAAAGTGGTGAAAAATTACTTGCATATATTAATATTATATATCGTTGGAAAGGGTAGAATTTTCCGCTTTCTACGCAGTTTGTTTGAATGCTCTAACTTAAATACGGCGGGAGTTATTTGCGTTTTTAATCCTGTTTTAGGCTTAGCTAAAATTTAGGTACTACTTTCTTCATTAAATCTATCAGTAAAAAGCGAAGGAATTGTCCCGCAGTATTCTTTTTTTACACTACTGGAAAAAGCGGTTTTTTTATTCCAGATCTAACTCGACATATCTTCGAAAAACTAAGGAAAAAAAGTTACAAGCCGTAAGAAATCAAGTTCGTATAATCTCATCTCCATTAAAATTATTGATGTTTTTTTTCGCGTTGCCATAGTTACGTCTTATCGATTCGCATGTTTCTTTCTTATTCACAAAATTTAAAGGTTTTGATTTTAATGGAAAATCTTAAGCTCAACTCAATTCAAGACCCGTGCTAAAGAGCAAAATATATTACTAGAGACCACGAATATGAAAGAGTCTTTTCAAACTTACACAACTGCAGTTTTGCAATTCTCAGGAGCCTCTTAGCCCTTATCGCTCTGCAAGTTGGTACAAATTATTTTGAAACCCGGAGAAGGGGTGATTTCTGTTCCAAAGGGAGCTCATAATGCGTTTTTAATCTGTATCTTTCTAATTGAAAATTTAAATCTTTGCGAATCAAATAAGATTGCGAAGCAATCTTAAAGGGTTGGTGAGCGTCAGCGAGCAGGGGGCAAAGCCACCTAGTATTTTAAAGGGACAATAGGTTAATTAAATTTATATTACTGTTTGTATTCAGAAACTCGCTCTTAAGTAAGATAGTAAAATACAGTTTTTGTTGGTGTACCTGTACATCATTGTACATATAAATAGTAACTGTTTAGTTTACTTGCTTCTTTTTATGACTTTATATCAAGTTTTCAGATATATAGCGCATTTTGTCCCCCGACTAGGGCGGTATAACGAGGGGATACTGATATGTTTCAATTCACATATCATACTCTCGTAATCAATTAATGATACGCCTGAGGTTCCTGATTCATGGTTACGTGAAATTGAAGACGTATGTCTATTAACAAGTAATTGATATAGAATAGCTATTATCTGATACATAGTATTTTGTGTATAGTTCAGTGTGCAAGGAACTTTACACAATAGTTGAAGGCTCTACTTTGAATGGCAATGAAAAAGAAATGCAATATAAAGACTTGAAAACAGTTGATTTGCGTTTTATATCAATGTTTCTTATTGACCTTTATTCAGATGTATTATTCTAACGTTCTAACAAAAACCGTTTGTCTCAAGAAGTTTGGTACATTTAGTATCCAAAATCAAATTTAATTTAAATTATTTTAAAATTAAACTTTAAGCATTCACGGATTGAGATATTTTTCCATAAAAAACCGATATTTTGATTGCAAATTTTTAAATGGTTTAGCTGGATGTGTTTTAAGTCGCTTTTTAATACAATAAAAGTATCTTCGAAGAAGTGTCAAATTATGAAGGAAAATAAAGAGAAAGCTAATTTGAATTTTGACGCCTTGAATTCAAAGTATGTTTTTCACAATCACGAGTTGTAATATGACCCGAATGGTTAAGTTTATTGTTTCTATAAATGACTCTTGTCCCCCAGTATCAACTTTACGACTTTACACAATCTTCTTTCGGCAATAACAGCATCCAGCCCATGGGCGGATTGGGTCCCGCAAGAGGCCCCTAACCTTGGTCTCCAACGAGAGCAAAAAAAAAAAAAAAAAAAAAAAGTGCAAAAAAGAAAAGGCGCAGTAAATAAATAAATAAATAAAAAATAAATAAAAGAAAGAGAAAATGAAAAAGAAAAAAAAAGTTACGGAGGTTTACGGGTTTAAAGAAAAAAAGGAGAATTGAAGTCGCACAGGTGTGTTAAAGAAAAAAAAAAAGAAAGTTGCACAAAAAAATAAATAAAAACTAAAATAAATTATTTATTTATTTATTTATTGTACAAAAAGTGTTCAGACTTAAGGGCGCATAGGCAGGAGGGCGCAGCGGCTGATGGGCCGGCGGGAAAGTCCACCCCTGTTCCTGCTCACAGAAAAACTCAACGAGCATGTAACTTCTCCTGGTGGTGGCGTGTGTGTGTAGGCGCGAGTGTGTGTGGCATGTCTGCGTACGGCATGTACGGCATGTACGCAGACATGCCGTACGCAGACATGCGGTCCTGGGTGTCCCTGGGAGGGGACACCCAGGAAGATGTCCCCTCTCGCGGAGGCCTTGGACCAGAGGAATGATCTCGCTCGTGGAGGGCCAATGAACAGTGGTGCTCGCAGAAACACCGGTCCAAAAACCAAAAGAACATCAAGTGACAGTAATAAGCAATTCGTGATCTTTCATATTGATGATAAAGCAAAGTCTTTGTCTCTGGATGTATGTCTCTGTGGGTGTCTGAATGTCTGTATGTTTGTTACGCGCATAGCGCCTAGACCGTTCGGCTGATTTTCATGAAAATTTGGCACTCAATTATTTCGTAGCATAGGAGTGAGAACCTCAAAGCGATTTTTCAAAAATTAAACTTTGTTATTTTTCTATTCCAATTTTAAGAACATCTTACCGCGGAAATTACCATACCGTTGACAAACAAATTACCATAACGTGAAATAGCATATTACCATAACGTGGACGAGCAAACTACCATATATGCGAACATGGGCGAGCAAATGAACGTAGCAAATTGGCGAGAAATTCATCATCCATTATTTGTAAATATACAGGCGAACAAATGACCTTTTATTTATTTACTACGGGCAAAGCTGTGCGGGTACCGCTAGTTGCAAAATCAAAGCACTTTTTTAAATTTGTCGAATGAGCTGGTTTTAATGCTAAGACTAATGCGGCTTTGGAGGTCTAATTGGATATGAGTGTATATTTCTAAGTATTTGCTTCAGACCTCTTTAAAATTGCACTCCTTCAGTCCTAGAAATTTATATTACCGTAATGTTTTCTTACTCTGATCAATTTTCAGTGCTGTTGTTGGAGATGTTTGTTTTTAATTACTGAAAAAAGAATGCAAATGTAATGTAAGTCGGTTTCAAAACACCTGTTCTTATACTTAAAATACACCACCAGCTCAGTTATTCCATCCGAGGACTGCAGTTTCGTGCTTTTTAGCACTCATCAGCCCGGAATAGGAATCACATGAGCTGGTGGCGAAAATCCTCTTAAGGGAGCCAAAAGTATTTTAAGTATTTCTGCCTTAGCCCTGGCTTAGGGCGGTAACTTACTACAAAAAACCTGCTCTTTTAGTTAGTCCCCCAAGGCGAGTTTCTCCAAATATATTCTTACAACTGCAACACTGTTAGAACTATATTGTAATGAAGCTTCTTTAATGAGAATGAAAGGTTTTAAAATCGTATTGAAATAAGTCCTTTTTTGTTCAGGTGTGCAGAAGATTTTTAAAGAATGTTTACCCAAAATATTCAGTATTAGTTTTCCTACATCTCTATATATAACCGTTTTTTGTGTTGACACGCGATAAAATTGAACAGATATTTATAATTGGTTTTGAAAAAAACCCATGCGGGCAAAGTCGGCAATCGATTTGCTATTATTTTCGAAAATACCCTTATAAGAAAGTTATTAAAATTTCATACACTCGATTGACGTACAAGAGCTACACCTCCTCCCAGACACAATGACAATCACAGCTTGAGAGTACATTTTTTATCAACATATGATTTGACTAGCAACAGATTAATTAAAATGTAATTAATTACAAGAGAGCAATGGCTTAGTGATTGTTATTGAATGAATAATCTCTCATGAAGAAAATTAATTAAGAGAGATTTTTGCTGCAGGCAATGAATAAAAATGTACTCGTGGGTATTAAATGAATGCGCACGAAGATAATAAATTTAATCGGATTGCGGACGAAAATGCATCAGTTGTCAACATTGATTTTTTCCCCCTGGAAAATATGACTTGAAGGAAAAACTATTATTTAAAGGTCTTTCTTAGAAAATAATGATTTCTAAGACGGCTGTAATGATGATTGTACACTGATTAAATGTGTGCCCTTTGAACAGTTTAATGAATTCTTTTGATTTTAACAAGAACTTAGTTATTCATGTCTTACATGGAAGTTAACCACGAAATAGAAAATAATGGTTAGTTGGTTAGCATAAATGATTAAATTTTGCATTAAATATAATCAATGTTTTGTCATAGTGCAGTAGTTTGAATAAGGTTTTGGAAACTATATTAATAAGGATAAGTAAATCATAGGCTACCACTTTTCCCGTTTATTTCAAACTTCGCGCTTTCAATGGCGACCATTGGCATTCACTAAGGAGCTGTGCATCTAGTTGTACTTTATTAATGAAGTTAATCAAGCCAACAACATATTAACAATTAACCTAACAGCAAACCAACAAGCCCTATTTTTTAAACCTTCTGATGACCATAAGCTCATAAGTAGAATATGACAGTTTCTGTGCTTTCAAAAAGAAATAAATAAAACATAATACCTATTTCTTAAAAAGTAGGGTTTTTTTTTTTGCTAATATTAAGATTCTATATTGTCTCAAAAAATACAACTTATAAATTATTTGTATTCAATCATTTATAAAACCAACTTTAGAAACACCTGTTCCTCAGAGCCAGAACAACGTTAAGTCATATAATCGGTATTTTACAGGAGAGAGGGAAACCGTTTGTCGGGCGCATGCAAAGGATGGAACCCGCTTTTTTTAACACTGGTAAAAATTGTAACGGATTTTTTTTTTTTTTTTTTTTGAGAACTACACTGGTAAAAATTATAATCGTTACAATTTTTACCAGTGTTTAGATGGAATTCATTTAACATAAAGGGTTTGTGTTTAAAATATCCAGTTTAAAATCTCTTAGTTTTTTCAACTCTAATTTTTGTAAAAATGTACATACTTTTATTTTAACGGAAGAATTGTTTCCCCCCATTTCTTCCCAAGCACTTTTTTATGCCCCTAATATTAATAAGTCTTGTTACATTACTGCGTTTTATAACTTATTTAAATTGCAAGTAAACATTAAACAAAATACAGAGCGCATGACTAAACGAATAATATCCTTGCAACTATACCTAATTAGCAGCAAAATATTTACTGAAAGCACTAAAATTAAAAAAAATATATCTTTTATTTCAATAGATGTTTTTATAAAAAGTAAAAGTAGATTTTCGAAGGTCATTTCAATGCACTAATTAATCGCCTTAACTACCCCCCCCCCTAAAGACTCGTAGGAGCCTTACTGCTGCTTGCAGTTTGTGTCTCCGTAATTTAAGTTAATGTCCTTGTGATTGCATAGAATACTTTAGAGCATTAATGTCGAAACTTCGCAGCATTAACTTATGAATTTTGTTATAAAAAGTGCTGATGAAAAAGTGAAAGAGATAAAGTACAAATCAATCAAGTATGTAAATATTTGTTATTTGATTACTATATAGCTTAAAAAACAATTTTTTAAAGAAACATTCATTAGATGGAAAATGATTTATTCATATTTTGTCCTTTTTTTTCCTTATTTTGCCAAATTCTGGCCAAAAACTTTGAACGATACTTCATTAGTAAAGTTTAACTTCTTTTTAATTTCTGTAAGCCTATAAAAATTCACTTTTTCTACACAACGAAATAAGCTTTTATAAGCATTCACGTTTGAAAAAAGTTTATTACTTAAATAGTTTTCTGTAATTTTGACCTTCGTAGCATAATTAATCAGATGATTTTATTCGCAAATCATACTTTATCTTCATAATTTTTCTTGGAGTTAATCGTCAACATAATGAGACATTAAATGTGTACTTTACAAATATATATATATGATCAGTATTTTTTTTATTCTTTCACGTTTCTCCTTTTACATATTTTTGTAACTTTTCTAATTAAATAAAAATATTGCAAAGTTTCTAGTAATGGCTGAAGAATGATTTGGCTAAGTTGATGTTGCTATACTATTTTAAATTCGCAGTACGGAAATCTTCTATTCTTTCCTCGTACAATTATTTGAAAATAACCTTCGTTCAGCATCGTTATTCTAAGCGTATCTTGGAAAATTTTATTAATGCAGAATTTGTAATTCAATTAAAATAATGATAATGATAATATCATAAACAATCAAACAAACAAAATAAATAAAAGTACAAAAATGTATAATAGTGTGGAATAGAATTAAGTAAAGTAGAATCTCAATCATTACACACGGGAAGATTCTATCGTTCACTTGGGATCACTGGGGGGTCTCTCTTGATCAGGAAATGAGGTAAATGAATTTGTTTCAAATTTCAGAAAAATTAAATAGAAAATGTTGCTTATTATTAAATTTTTAACTAAAAAGTACCTGCATCATATATATTTAAGATATATAGTTTTTTTAACCCGAAAAATGTCGGGACGGGCCGCTAGTTATTAGTAAAGAGGATACCTTATTTGGTGTCTGGTGGAAATAAAACACAGAAAATGCGTCAAAATTTTAACATTTTCTATTGCTAGTAAGGAATCCGAAGCGTGTTTCTTCAAATATCTCAAATACTCTTTTCTGCAGATACTTTGCTTTACCTGTCAGTGGCAGTACACAATACTGAAGCTTTTGCAGAGTACATTTCTTTTCCTGATTTTTATCTGTATGATGATGTATACGCCATTTTCGGTACTGCCACTCAGTTTTCAGTAAGTCGGGATACCTTTGCGTCACTTCATATTTTTTTTATATAGTACGCATTTTTTATAGTAACGCATTTTAAAGCCATAAAATGCGTTAATCTTATTATACGACTTTACGAGAAGAATGCATCACTCTTACTTCCTTTTTTTAAAGTTTAACTGCATTAGAAAAAAAAATATAAGAGGCGCAAGTTTTTTAGACTGGTTCAAAGATGCCGTGAGTGGCTGTGCAAAAAAATGGCGCAAAAATCATTATAATGACATATATCTGTAGAAGCACAGTGTAGGGAAGAGTGGTGTACCTTGGAAAGCTTTTCGTATTTTAATTTTTAACGTCAATTGTTTTAGTTAAATTTAAAATCTAAAAGTCACATTAAAATGCTCCAACATACTATACGATATGATTTTTAAAATTCAGACAGTTTGAAAATGAAATATTACCAGCCATTTAAAGTAGAAGTTCCAAGCTCTCCCAAGGTACAACAGCTTACTGTACCTTGGGACATATCCTATTATACTATGGAAAAGTCTTCATGATTTAGGAAACAGCCATATACTTGAACCAATTTTGCACCAGAAAAAAAAATCTTTCATTGAGATGAATTAAATCATGAATAATTTTTTCTTTTTAAATCGTTATCTGACAATGAATGTGTTTAAAAGACCACATACGATTAGCACATTCTTTCATATTCCTAAACATATCTTAATTATTAAGAACCATGTATGTGTTCTACCTTGGGACGTGCCCAGGGGTACAAAATAATTGATTGTTCCAAGGTTCAATCACCACGTGGTTTAAGAAAAACCAAAATGATGGTCAATCTAGATGAACTATAATTATTTTCTCATAAGCAAAATATTTAAATTACTTCTCTTTTTTAACAAAATTAAGTTCAGTTGATTAAATTTAGAAATACAAAGACAGAAAATGAAATAAAAATGAAGAAAATATTTACTTTGGAATCATGAAATTTTCTTTCTCTCACAAAATCGACAATTTTACTTATTTGAAACTGATTTTTACTGTGGCACAATTTAGTGGTGAAGTGTATTGCAAGAGATAGCAAAAACATGGCTGCTAAAATTATATTCTTAGAAATTAGCAGTGTCCTAAGGTACAAACGTCCCAAAGTACAACACTCTCCCCTACTATGCAATAGCTACAGTAAAAGCTGGCATGTTTAAGACAGTCTGAATAACTTTGTGCCACTTCGTATTTTTTTTTAGTTTATTTTAAAATTATAAAAAGTAGAAATCTTATTCTATGATTTCAGGGGAAAAAATGCATCACTGAGTCTCTCTTCATATTTTTTTAGTTCAACTGATTTAGAAAATAAAACATAAGTGGTGCAAATTTATCAAAACCGGCTCAAAAATACCCAAAATGGCATTTAAGCAACAGAAAAACATTTTTTCATTACTCAAAAACACTGAAGTCTCCACACTTCATCGTACAAACGAAAACCTCAGAGTTGATAAAATACTGATTCTTATTAATAAGATTTTTATTTCCTAATTATTTTAAGAAGTTTTCTCTAATACGCAAGTTCCTTTATAATTAGAAAAATAACGTGTTGAAGCATCTTACAAGTAAATAAAACGTAGTTCCCTAGATAAACTTCCGTAATGTGATTTAAAGATCGAAAATGCCTAAAGCGAATTAAATGGAGATTTTAAACTAATGCATATTTTTCGCGGAAATACTTAGCTGCTTTAAATTTAAGATAATGAGCTATCACATGCAATATTCATTGAAAAATGCCTTATGTTTCTTCTTAATGGTTTCAAGTGACATTTTCTCCTTAAATTGGAAAATAAATGACAGCATGAACCACCAAAATTTAAAATCTAACGGCTTTACATTAAAAATTAATGCGAGAAAAAGTCATCCCGTTGCGCCTGTGGAAGAAAAATTGAAAATGAGTAAAATTTTAATCTTCATATGGAAAATGGATCGAACAGAAACAACTTTATGACACACAAACGTGTAAGATAAATTGGATTCGCGTGTTTAAGTGTCACAAGAAACTTCTCATAAATGAAAAAGCATGACCTTTGAACTCCAGGGTGCCCCGTATCTACAGCTATTTATAGTGTGACCCTGTTAATGATTTATGGGGCTCTGAACAGAGTTCTGATTTTTTGATCCAAACCAAAAGCCGAGCAATTCCTGGTCTAGTACCTCCAGAGGTATTGATTCACTTGAATGACTTTGTGACCACACATGTTTGACATGCTCCAGTCACCATTAACGGACATGGAAAATCTGTGACCGTCTGGGATCGAACTTGGCACCCTTCGGCTATGAGTCCAACGCCCTGCCGATCAGGCTACCGCGACCTTAAAGGAATGAGCTTAAGAGACGTAAGTCATATTTCACACTATCACAAGATTTTATTATTTGTGATCTTGCCTATAGAATTACAACGTAGATAGTAAAACCTCAATTATTTCAAAAGTAGTTTCAAAACAGTAACTTTAGAACTATTTGATGTTGAAACCAGTAGTGTGCAAACTTGACAACTCATATTCCTAAAGAATGAGTCGAAATTTAAATTTAAAATACAGTGGACTCCGCTTATATGAATCACGTTTGTTCTAAACAGTTTTGATTCTATGAAGCGGATGATTCAATAAAGCGACTGATTTAATAAAGCAGGATTTTGTTCTGTTTTTGACGATTTGATTCATTAAAGCGGTTGATTCAATTAACCACTGATTCAATTAACCGGCGTCCACTGTATTCCCAGCAGAGTGCAGCACCGAACGTTTCAGTTTTAAGTTCTATTAAAAGTCAAATATGGTAAAAAAACAATGAAATTGTGTAAAGTTGACCCACATGGTTCAAATATTACCGCAAATGACTGTTCTGTAAATGATTATCTTTAAGCTGACTATATAATCGTGAAACAAAAATAACAAATAAGATTGACACAGGTTTAGTTACAGTGAACCTCTTCTTCGGAGCTCAAAAGAGAAGCTCACACATTGTGTAACAAAACGGGAAAAAAATCTGATAGGTAGTAACCGAAAGAGCACAGAGAAATATTTTTTGGACACATAAGCTATTTGCCCTCGTTCCCGTTATCGAAATAAGAGGCCAAAGAGTTTGCCGAAATTTTATGAAGAGCCGCCAAATAAAAAAAAAATTGGCGAAAAGTGGAAGGTACCGTGCGACTTCGCAGCATATATGCAGCAGGATATCTATCAGTAAAGCGTGCGAAAAATATGATTTATTTCTCAAGAAAACTCCCTGAAGCTGGTTACTTTTCTTAAAATTTTGAAGACTTTAAGGCCTCGATAACAGGGAGACGAGGGCAAATAATTTATGCATTCAGAAACGTGTTTTATTATGTCTTTTCGATAACCAATTATTCAGAATTTTTTCATTACCACACTATCGTATTATTACCAAGTTGGTTGCTAAGCTAAATGGCAAAAATAACAACTTTTTCCATACATGACCATGTTTTTGTGCTTTATGTTCCCAATGATAGGAAAATTTAAGCTTGAATTTATGTTTAAAATTTTAATTTATTGAATCAAGCACGTTTAATAAAATTAAATACATGCAGATCGTAAATTAGCTGCCCTAAACATGCTAAAGCAAAGTTACGTGGACGTCATAAAGAACTACAGCATAATGGTTCTAGTCACAAATTTGAGACTTCTCAAAGGAGTCCCTCTGAAAAACATTTATAACACTTTTTGACCTCAGTGCGGCTTTGTCGCTGCAACAATTAATTTGTGATTGGTCACTTTGTGACATTATGATGCCGTCACTGCAACGTCCTTTGGATTGTTACTGACGACTGTTTAATTGATTTTTTCAATGGTCATTTTACGGTTCAACGTTATTTTAATGGCTTTTTCGTCATTTGCAGGGCCTGATTAACGCACGGTCCGGCGGGTCCGCGGACCTGGGCACCACAAATTTAGGGGCACCAAAATAGCCTAGCCTAAATTCACTTACTTACTTTTTTTTAAAAAGCTTATTTTACTTTTTCTCAGCTTTAAGGGAAAGGAGGCTCAATTTTTTTTAAAAATCAGCTCAAAACCTCATAAAGTTAAAAACATTTCGCGTAAAGAAGTCGTTGTCCCCTAGCTCCGGAATTTCAAAATAATTACTCAGATGACAAGTATGAACGTTTTCCAGAAGAATAACACACTTTCAAATTTTTGCAAAAAGTAACCCTTCTGGGAATGTTGAATGTTCCTGGAGAATGTTTTAGAAGGATAAGATCATTAAACATTACACATACATTTCCGAATGTGGATTCAGCCCTGCAGCTTCTTCTTACCTTGCCTATCAGCAGTTCTTCCAGTGAATGTTCCTTTTCCTTTTTGAAAAGAATCAAAAATCATTTGAAAAGCTGCGTTTCTCAGGGTACTTTACAGGCGTTTTCCTTATTGATCATTAAAAATTCTGTGACATCAAACATAGATTTCGATTATTTGATCAACACATTTGCCTCTGTTAAAGCCAGAAAGAAGACTTTTTAAAGCTTGATGTCAAAATTAGTAAGATTTTTTTTTTTTTTTTTTTTTTTTGCAGTTTTAAATTGTTTTTTAACTTTTTTTCGTCTTAAGGTAAGGCAATTTTAACTGTGATTAGTGTGGTGACCATCAAGTGTTTGGTATTCAAATCCCAGGTTTCCTTTCAAATGTAGTAATGTTCCTTTAAAATGTAGTTTCTAGTATATTAGGTTTCTAGTATGAAATATTGACTTTATTATGGTGTGCATTTTCTCATGGGGGGGGGGGCACCAACATCTACTCAGGACCTGGGCACCAGTTAGGCTTGATCGGGCCCTGGTCATTTGGAGGCTTATTTTAAATTTTAATTTTTTAACGGAAACAAAAGTGGAATCTTTATGATTTTATATTTGTTATTTGTTCAATATGATATAAATTGTTTCTAAGTTATGCTTAACTAAGTTAACGAAATGTATGGTAAAATTTCAAACCATAAAAAAAAAAAAAAAAAAAAAAAACGCAGTCTTTCGTTTTTGTAGAACTAACGTCCCTTCCAGATAGATATAATCTTAAACTTTTAAGCTAGCTGCTCTATTACTTTTAGTCAAATAATCTTTATAGGAAATGAAAGCAAAAAGAAAATTTTTTAAACTTTTAGTTTTCTTCCCTATATTTCATGACATGCTATATAATCCTAAAGAATAAATTTAAGTGGTTCTCGGTAAGTATTGCATTATACCGAAAGAAATTCCCGTTTTTTCGACAGTATTTCGGCTTTTATGTCTAAAAATATGACTAACACGAAAATCGCATTTGCTTCAAAAAGTAAGGGAATAACAAATCCGCATCCGCTTTCTTTTTAAGGAGTCTTATCAATAAGATTAAAATCTCTACTAAATTGCGCAGTCAACTACTAACATACTATGAAAAATTTATAATTTTTTGTTTAGGAAACTAAGATGAGTTATGATAATAACTGAGCGTTTTCCTGAAAAGAAAAGGAAACGATCTTGGCGTATCACACACTCACTTTTTTAAGATTGAACAACAATTTTAGTTCTTTTTGGTTTATTCTGTGCTTTTTGAACTTAAAAATATCCTTTAAACGTGTTACATTTCGATACGCATATTTCACTTTAGCGAAGAGATATTGGGGGTGTGAAATTTGAGTCCTGGAGGATTTCTAAGAGCATCAGTTCCACACGAGGGCTTGAAATAGGAAAGGAACAGGAAAACTGTTGTGTGTAACTCGTTGAGTGTTGGTAGTGGAGAAAAGTACAAACGGAGTACGTACTCATTAAATCTGGGGATACGTAAGTTTTGCAGTCGGTTGCTAGCACTTGCAGTTTTATTTATTTTAATCTTGAATTTAAATAATGTTAAAGGCAAGAAATGAGAAATTTCCTAGCAGGATTTATCATTCAGTTTTCTTAGATTACCGGGATAAATATTTTCCAATTTGAAATTTATCTCTTACACGTTGAAAATAGACGAAACTAGTGCGAAGTTATTTTTACTGTTTTTTTAGCTTCTACATTAATATGGCAGTAATAGAATTACACGAAGGTAAAAAAAAAAAAAACAAAAAAAAAGAAAAGGTCAACTTCGATCTGTTCGTGTAAAACCACATACATCTGTATTTCCCCCTTTTTACTTCCTTTTACCGAAAGGAATTATTGTATTCGCGAATAAAATTCCACTCAAAAATCGGCCTTAATGTCCATTTTGCTCGCCCCCGAATGAATATTTAGTTTTTTTTTTTTCAACCCAACCACAAGTAGATATATGCTTAAGAGCGTATAGACACCCGAAATATCCATTTTGACGATACCCGAGTTAATTACAAGGAGTTTTCTCGTGACGTCTGTATGTACGTATGTTCGCAAAACTCAAGAACGGTATGTCCTAGAAAGTTGAAATTTGATGCGTAGACTCCTAAGGGAGTCTAGTTGTGCACCTTTCTTTTTGGTTGCATTCGAATGCTCCAAAAGGGGTCTACATCTTTTTGGAGGGGAATCATTGTTAATTTCAATGCAAACTCAAGTGGTGTTTGGCAAACACTTGGCAATAAATCGCCAAGCATTTGGTCGCCAAGTTTTGTCGCAAACTTTTCCACAAAATTTGGCGTTTTTTTTTTTTTAAATTTAAATCTGGTTTTAACTTGGCCATTATTGGCGATATTTAGAGGTTTAACCGTTGAATCATATTAAAATTGCCAATATTGGGAAAATTAATCTGTGTAAAACTTTTTTTTTTGTTTCAGTTCGCAACAAACTTGGGGTGAAAATATTTGAAGTGTTTGTTTGCTCATTCCAAGTCTAAGGCACTATTATCACTAAATTGTTGTAAAAGAAAGTCGTGATGCACACATCAGTTCGTTTTTGATTATGAACGTATTATCTTCTTCATCATTATAGCAGCAATTCTATATATACACTTTTTCACTGTTTCTCTTCACGTTTTCTTTTTTCTTTAAGTTTTAAACGTGTTATGTTCACATTAATGTTACCATATATACCTAAATATAAAGTGTGCTGCATATTCATAATGTAAATTTGCTTTCTTTGATGTGTATTTTCTAACAAAAACTGACATTAATTATGCTGAATTTGAGTTTAAAAGTGATTGAAAAAGAAGAAGCAAAAGGCATGCTCATAAATTATTTTAAGGAAAATTTCTAGAGAAATGCTCAGAAAAAAACATCAGTTATTTAAGCTGTTATCGAACTGCTATCATGATTTATTATGCATTAGGAAATACTTACACTGACGTTTAAAATTAGCTAAGAACAGGAAATTGGGAAGACGAAAGTGAATTATTCATTTGGATAAAAATCATTCGTTTATCTTTTAAGTTTGTAAAAATATTTCGACAACGAAGTATGGTTTAAAGAAACATCGTGACATCAGTTAAATATTTAAAATGAACTTCAGGTACTCTTCCCTTTATACATATTTAAATACTCATTAGTGTTATTAGCGTGGTTTTCTTACGTTTTTTTTCAAGCTACGTGGTATAATACACAAGTTAAATCACGTTTATATCCATTTGAGTTTATTTAAATAAAATGTGAGTATACATTCATACAGAGTCAAAGAGAAAATCGTCTTCTTACATCTATATATATATATATATATATATATATATATATATATATATATATATATATATATATATATATATATATATATATATATATATATATATATATATATAGAATGTTTGTCTGTATGTCATCCATGAACTCAAAAACTACCCGGCAGATTTGGCTGAAACTTTCACCGTTTGTTATTTTTGGTACTGCGAATGTTTATAGATCAGTTCGAGAAAAATCCGATCGATAGTTCCTTTTTTTATTCCAATTTAAGTCACAATCCATTGGATAAATACGAATCAAATCATCGGCTGCAGGAATTAATTCGCGTGAAAGATCTCATTGATACGAAGTTAGCTGTTGCCATTTTTCTTGAGTTTGAACAAATAAATTATTTCTTTATTGTTTTATGGCTTTTCATGCAACGGGGGGATTTAAAACTTTTTCTATTTGATATTTTTAGCGATTGATTGATCTTGCAAACTGCGTGAGTACAAAATTTGAGTATAGTCACGGCTTCACTTGATACCTGGACCGATTAATATGAAAATTGCTATATATATGTATTTTTTCACGGAGAAGGTGCATAATATGCTCATTGAAGCCACTCGCCACCAGGCACTGCAGAGTAGCAACTTCTGCCCCGTTCTACCGATTGTCATGAAAATCAGTATAATGATGTATTTTTTTGTTGGCGTAGCAACGCGCTTCGGGTACAGCTAGTTGCATATAAGGAGGTATTTATTGGAAAAGGGGGGACGTGTAAACAATTTTTTTTATTCCTATATTTTTCAAAATTATTATCAATTTCTGAAAGGAATAATGTCCCCATGATTGCATAGACTTTTCTTTGTGCCTTGGAGTTTTTACAGATTTTTAAGATAATATTTCTTTACTTTATGGTATTAAAAAAAACTTCATCAATTGTTTATGTGTGTCCGTTTAGGGGACATATGTGAACTGCCTGTGACTGACTATGAAGTATGATGGTGGTTTTCTTATGATGTGGGGTGCTATATCTAAGGCTGCTTGTTACTCTACATAAAACGGTAAAAGCCTTTTACTATGTAGATATTCTGAGAGGAATCCATTGCACCCTTTTATTCAAACTCGTTCTTCAGAAAAATTCCCACTTTATAAAGACGGTAAGGAGTTCTATACAGACTTCTAAAAGTCTTGAAAAGCATAAAGACGGATTAGGACGTCTTGCTTGGTTCTCTTAGTTTCCTGACTTGAACACTAACAAAAATTTGTGGAATTATTTGGAGTCAAAATTCGGTGATCAACTTTGCCTTCTATCTGACCTTTTGTATTTAGAAATTGCTCTTCATGAAAAATGACTTTATATCAAATTAAATGTTATGCATGACCTTTATAATTCCATCATTCGTCGCATACATTCCCCAAATCAAAGGGTGGTTCAACTCCTTATTAATCTAGCTTTTCTCCTACTTCACAGGTGGTCGTATTATTTTGTCACTCATCTTGTACTACATTAGGGTATGTCTAGAGATGTAAAGTTTCCGGAAATTTTGAAATGGTGGAAAAAACCGTTTTTTTCGGGGGAAAAATGGATAATTTGGTTTTTTTATGAATAAAATTAGGATTTCTTAATAGCTCTGTGTTTCTTGAACCATATACAGGGTTAAGCATTAAGAAATATATGCTATCCACACATCTACTTGACAGAAATACACATAAAGGTAAGATTAATTAGACCGAAAAAAAAAACCTTTTTGTTTTATAACTAAGAGCTCTCATGATCAAACACCAGAAATAAGTCAAGTCGTCATTCAACCAATAATATTGGGTAATGTGTGTCTAATCGTAACAATTACATTTTCTATTTTAGATTGCCTTTGAAACTTGAAGTATTAATTGAAATTTTCGACTTTCAAACATGACTGATTTTTTTTTTGAAAGAAAAATAATACAATGTATATTTACTGTCTGAAAATGAAAGGTATTGATTCTTGGTTTTTTCCAATCCAGTCTCAAACAAAGTCAAAACTAAATTGGTGTTTCTTAAGTTGAACCAAAACTACAGTTTTAGTTCATTCATACGACCGTGCTAAGCACAGCAATAAAAGTAGTCATACCAGCACTTTTTTGAACAAATTTAAGTTATTATAACCAAGTTGTTCTCTGATTTGTATTTTACTTAATAAATAAGATTTTTTAGGGTCATTTGATCAAGAACTATTGTTTTGAAAATTAAAAAAAAAAAAAAAGACATCTGAATCAAATATAGGGAAGAGCCACACTTTAAAATACAATGTCTCAGCTTGAGCACAACTGCAAATTCCCTTTTTTGCTTAGCACGGCAGTATACAGGGTGCGGCAAAAAAAAAAAAAAAAAAAAAACGGACAAAATCTGTATCATCGAATGGAAGAAAGGTAATTTTATTTTAATGAGTGCCTAGTTTTTGTTTCTCACTTTATTAGAAAATAATTTACAATATATTACCTAGTTTATGTATTGTTTTTCGGTTTTCTTACAATTTTAAGCAAACTACCTGCTATTTTAAGTTGTTTAACCAAGTAGAACGACAGTTCGTTTGCTTGTTGTCCCTCGACAAACAGTATTTGAAACAGCATGCCGTTTCAAGTGGCTTGGAAACGATAGTCGGGAATGTGTACAAAAACGAACAGTGAACATTTCAGTTAATCGTCAGATCATCCAAAAGTGAGTTCAATGAAATCCTTGGGTTTCCACGAGAGAAGTCGTCCGTAAGATGGAAATTTGTGACCGATAAGTGGGACTAAGGGAAAAAACAGCTCAAACAGAAGTTTTACGAGTTCCAAAAAGTTCAGGCATTTGTATGACTCCAAAGATGCCAGAAACGTTTGAGACGGGCTCAAGACCGCGCTGGAAGAGATACCTCTCACTGATTTACCGTTCAACCGGCTCACATCCCCCAGAACCGTAGGATTTGGTCTGTAGACACTCCAAGCACCTTAGAAAGTGTTAGATATCGGCAAAATCCGAAGTCAGGCTTGGTCTGAGATGGAATCAGCACAAGCGATAAAAAATCTCTAGTTTTTTGTGAATGACGGCCGTAAAATGAATCAAAAAGTGAACCAGAAGGACATTTTAGAAGTTATTGTACTTCTGTGGCCTTAAAAGCACTTCAGCATTGTAGAGACTGGTCATTTTTCTTTAACTCCACACCGATTCATATGGCCAAAAAGACAAGAGTGGGGCAAGGCGCATTGTTTTTGACATAATATCTTTAGAGTGGACGCTCTACTCGCTCGACCTCAATTCCATTTATTACGCTGTATGGCCTATTTTAGAGTGAAAGGTCTACCCTAAAAACACATAAAATTGAACTCTCTGAACCAATTGCTTTATAGGAAATAGGATTGATTAACGGACTTGCAGAGAGCCCTTGAATGAAAATTTCAACAAGCAGTTGCATCTCTGTATTACTGCAAAAGGATGCAAGTTTGAAACCAATTAAATTTATTGATTGCTAAAGGTCTTCTCATCTTTTAATTTTTGTGTTTTGTTAATTTATTTATTTTTTATGAAGTTTCATGGAAAATTGCTTGCCCGTTTTTTTTTTTTTTTGCCGCACCCTGTGCATTTGGTTCGCACAGTCAGCAAAAACATAGTTTTGTTATTAAAGTTATGCTTGTTTGTTTTATGAAGAAGGAAAATAAATTCTTCACTAAGGTTATTGTTTTAAGCGTTTTTGCAATACGTATTATAAATATTTTTTGATCTATATGCAAATTATATTGTCATACAACAACTTGCATTGATGTTAGACAGTATTTAAACATAAAACGGGGGGGGGGGATTACATCAGAATTTAAGCGTGTGAAATTTCTAATCACTTTTTGCTGAAAATTTCCATTAAATCCCTGAAAAGTTGAAAAAATTCTTTTTTTTTTCAATTTTTCCGAAGTGGAAATTTACTCCTTCGGAAAAAAACGGGGTTTTTTCCGATTGTTTTCATCTCTAGGCATGTCATTTTTTTTTCTGAGTATTGACTTGCGCAAATAGGATGCCCTTTATTTGCCCCAGAAATTCATTTCTAATATTATTTTTGAAAAATATTCAGGTTTAGCTACCGGGAAACGAGCTACAAAGTTTGGAAAAAAGGTAAAAAATTGTCAATTTCCAGAAATTTTAACGAAAATAAAATGTATGAAATTTTTGTTCTGATACCATTCAAATGCTTCTTTACACATGACTTTATGATTAACTGCATTCCTTTAAAGTTTTTAGTTAGCGAATAAGCAGTACATTTTCGTGAAATTTACCGAAATTGGATTTTTTCAGCTTTTCTTGTACATTGCAGTATTTCGTCAGAAAAAAGTCCCGAAGTATTTCTTTCTCAATAAATGTGCCCTATGCAAAATATTTCCTGTTGAAATCGATGACCGGTCAATTGAAACCACTGTCCCCGTTACGCAGCTCGGCGATCTGCGGGGTGTTTTGAAGCCACCTGCATCTTGGGCAGCGACACCATTTTACTCCCCCAAGATAATCTTTGACCAGCGAGCTCGACTTGGTAATAATTCTCTCATCCTTCCCAAGCTTTTTGTGCCAGCCGCATTTTCCGACAAAAGACAGTATGGCGTTTCTTTTGTGCTTTGTCAAAGGGAGGGGTTGATTTCCACTAAAACTCCTGAGAGCGAAAGACACTAACTACACTGTTAAAAAAAATGTATTCAAAAATGAAACTCTGAATGTATTCATTTTTTTTGAATACAATTGATTCAAAAATGAGTAAATGTGGCATCAAATACAAACATACGAGAAATACGAGTCATGAAATGAGTACATGTGTTTCTCAAAATTGAACCTTATTGATTCGGAGCTATATTGAGTAATGAAAGTATTCAAAAATGAGTAAATTTTCATTATTTTTTAATACCCATTTTTAACAGTGTAGCCTAGCGATTTTAAGCTTCGGAGAAGTCGGACTTAACTTTTGACACTCCCGAAATCTACTCTCATCGTGTTATATCATGATCCCAAAATATCCTGTGAACTTTTGTGAGGTATCGGCACAAAGTATTTGAATATATTTCATTAAGCTTTACCCCTGATAAATTTCCTGCTCAGTTGAACACTCATCTGCACCACTTCAGTATGCTACACCGTGAACTTCAAACTTCAAGTACTCAAGACGCCTAGAAAACTTCATATATTATTTTTATTTTTAGACACAATGGCACCTTCTGCGGCCAAAAAAATAGACATGCTTTAACCACTAAGTTGAGTGAGTATCTAGAAGGTCTCAAAAATTTTCTACCAACTGAGTTTCCAACTTTACGTGATTGTTTGCAGAGATGCCTCGAGTAACAGCAAGATGAAATGCTCATGAGCGATTACGACCCACGCAATATTCCAAAGAGAAATATATTTTTCAGTGTTGCTGTTGAGAGTACAGAACGATGGTCAAGTTCCAGTCGCGAGTTAAAGGAACCCATTGTTTATAGCATAAAAATTACAGGACGAAGACTTTACCGGAGCTAGTCAGTACTCTCTGAGATAGCTCGAAACAAAGCACGGAAAACTATTAAAGAACAGTGTAAGCTTAAACTTGATAAACTTTTCAATATAGCTTTGTGCACATGCAAAATTGTATTATGCGGTATGCGGTGAGGATGATGCTCCATGCGAGCGAACTTGTAATGCCCAGGCCCACTGTCTTTGCAATTGCGACATAAAAGTAAGGCTACTCTTCTCTACTCTCATGACACAAACGAAAGAGCTTTTGCAGCTGACAAATTAATGTCAATTAGGGTAGGAAATGAGCAAGATGAACATCAGTACGGTCTTTTAGAGTTCCGCAGTCGATAAATCTTGATGCTTGCAATCTTACTGAACTGATAGACTGGGACGCAAAGATCCTAACTGAACCAATTTTCACAGCCAATTTATCTTTGGAACAGCTTAAAGTATTGAATGTTTTCCCACTGAAACTTTCTCCATATTCAATACACACTCAAAGTTGCGAGAGAGCGGTGAAATTATTGACCGTGGCTGCAGAATCAGTGTGTGATTGGGCCAAGAGTATTCATGCGAACGCAGTTCGTAATCGAGAAGCAATGCCTTCTTCGAGAACAAATAAAGATCTCCTAAAAGTGTTCCAAATTTGATGGAAAAGTAATTGTATCAGTGGCTGATTGCAGTATTGTGTTTGGGCACCAGAGTGAAAAGTTGACATACGGGTCATTTCATGCGAAATCAGCAAAATTCGCAAAAAGTGGTGGCCGCATGGTAACAGATTTTTATGAAATTTGGTTCAACAGGTTCCTTTTATGCCTATATAAAAATATCTAAAATATTTTTGCTTAAAATTTTTTATTTAAATATTTACATGCGATTGAAAATTGGTCAAATTGAACAGCATTCTCATAAATGCTAAATGTTGCACTTTTGAAGGCTTGTATCTTAATAACTATTTAATGAAAACATAAAAGTTATATGTTTTTGCAATCTATGGAGTAGGGTAATCAATCTGATATCAATAAAATTTTCAAAGTTATTCTAGTTAACTTTTAATCGAGTCTCAAAAACTGAAAATATTTCAATTACTCATAATTAAGTATTTTATTTTTAAATCTCAATCTTTAAGGAATGCATTAGCTTTGACGAAATTAATACACAATAATGTGCTTAGTATCATAAAAGAAATACCTTACTTTTGAAGTTGTATTTTCACTCATTTGTCTTCAAATTCAGTTTTAAACTTAGTGACATTTTGCAAAATGATGATTTTCACATTCACGTACACACAAAAATTTATATGAGGGAAAATTCAGACAACTTTAAAATTTTTCAAGAATATAGGGCTGTGTTTCTATTATTTGCTTGAAGAAACTCGAAATTGGTTTTTGATTTCCAAACGTAAAATAAAAATTAAAAAAATAGCATTTTCTTTCTGTTTTATGGGTTAATCCATACAGGTTCAACGGATGGTTGCGCTTGACCATTTTTAATTTTTTTGAAATTCATATCCCTAAAAGCTACATATGAAAGATGTTTAAGACCTCTTCTATTTTTTCTCTCAACTTTGATTTTTTGGAGGTCATCAAAAGTGATTTTCGTAGTCAAAAATGGGACTTTTAGACCTTTGCATTTTGGCCAAAATCTATTTGAATTATATTTATGACAGTTAATTTAACGATTTGATGTTAAAGTGCATAAGTTGAAAGTCTTACATGCTGAGTTACGTAGCTGTACGTTAATGATTAAAATACTGGCAACAGGTTAAAGTTCAAGACCAAATGTAAAATTTTTACTCATTTCAAAGGGGGATAACTCACGTAGGGGACGGAAACACAAAATGAAATACGGCAAAAACTAATCACTGGAACCATGCTAAAAAGAGTATGTAACTGTTGCTGTGTGTTTGTGTACCCTTTATAGATTACAGCCCCTCAAAATTCGGAAAAATGACAAAAATGACATTTCTAGACCCCTATAAACCAAAAGGGGATTGAATTAAAAATAAAATTTCCTGGCCAATTGATTATTCCATTCAAGTACTATACATGTTATACATATTGTATTTTGTATTTGGTTTGTAAAAAAGATACAGGTCTTTGAAATTAAGCAATTTCGCTAGACAATTCACACACTAAAACAGAAATAAAAAGTGTAAAAACTTCATGGCACCTTCTTAAATTACGTATATTGTGCCCTATATAATACATTATACTGAAAAAACATATTGTAATTTCCAAAATAATTATTTTAATTTGATAACTTAGAAATATTTGGACATGAATGAGTAGTTTATACTGTGTGGAACCTGTATGGATTGACACTTATGTGAAATTACGAGAATTCAAAGAACTTGATAAACGACTAAATGTTACAAAAGCAAGTAAAATTGACATTTATTTCAATTTAAAAAATGTACATTTCAGCATGTACTTCATAAACATGCTTTTGAGAAAATGAAACACGAAAGAAATGGTTATTTTTGCTAAACTTACAAAATAAAAAGAAATAACTAATGAAATTTTACCTTAGTTCAAGTTACTCTAGTAACAAAAATACGCTGGTACCAGTGATTAAAATTTAGTAGCATCTAAAAGACACTTCAATATATTATGCAAAAAAATTGAGTAAATTTAGAGCATTCCCTCATTTTCAAAAAAACATCTGAAATAGAGGAAAAAATGAAATTTTGGGAAATTTTCGATTTTTTTAAGTACAATTTCGTCATCAAGAAATTCATAAACAGTCATTAAATTAGAGCAGATAGTTACTTATAGATAGTTTTTCATTCTGAATCATTTTTACTGTTATTTTTTCATTAAAAGAGCTAGAAGAGAAATTTAAAATCTGAAGTAAATTGGCAAAATTTCAATCTTTGTTTAATATCTCAGATTCAAAAAAAGATCCGAGTAAATTTTACTTTTCTCTTTCTCAATAGAAATTTGTTCATAGAATGCGGAAATATTTATTTTTTAAGTGTACGTTTATAACTTATGGAGTTATTGAGTCACAAACTGGCAGCAATGAACTCTGAAAATTTAGGCTTAGCGTAAGCATCAATTTCTAATTTCAATAACAATGCAACAAACAGTTTTTAAACTTTCATACTTTGCATTTCCTTATAGATATGCATGGTTTACCCAAATAAAAATTTTCATTGAAATCTGTGACATGTCAGCCACAGCTGATTTGCTCATTTCGCATGGAATGAGCCATACGGTAAGTAACCTTTTCCATATATTCAAATTGTCGTAATTATTTGATGCTTCACTTCTTGCAGTAGATTAAGTATGTTTTGTTTCACATACACGGTACTTTTTATTTATTAAATAAATGAGTTAATTGATGATAAACGTCTGTAGTCATTAAATAAAAGACCACTTAACACGATCATCATCGAGCATTTTCAAATTTCAGAAATAATATCAGAAACGAATACCTCATGTGTAAGTACATTAGATCCCAAGTCTGAAAATCAGAATTCTAAATCATGAATGCATGACATACTCTACGTTCATAGTGGAAACTTGTTGGGAAATAAATATTCCAGGTCTTTTTCAGACGAAATACTGCATTGTGCAAGAAAAGCTGAAAAAATCGAATTTTGGTTAATTTCACGAGAATGTACGGTTTATTCGCGAACTAAAAACTTTAAAGGAATGTAGTTAATCATAAAGGCTTGTGCAAAGAGTGTTAAAAGGAAGAATTTGAATGGTATCAAAACAAGAATTTTTAACATTTTATTTTCATAAAAATTTTTTGTAAATTGACCATTTATTATTATTTTTTTTCAAATTTTGTAGCTTGTGTCCCGGTAGCTAAACCTTAACATTTTTCAAAAATAATATTAGAAATGAATTTCTAGGGGGAAAATACAATGTATCCTAATTGCGTAAGTCAATATTCAAAAAAAAAAAAAAAAAAAAAAAAACAACCTTACTGTACATGCCTGGAAATAATTTACTTTTTCTTAAGTTGAATACATGTCATACTCAAAAACTTCCGAGACTATGAAGTAACTTCCTGCCTGGATTGACATGGACTGTTCCAATAGTAATTATTAATTGATCAGAAACATGCAGACAATTAAAATCACGTTTTTAAATTGTTTTTAAAACATTTTACATTTTATATAAATGCATACAGTCAGGCCCCACAACGCTCAACTACAACAAATTGGGCCTAATGCCAAAAATCTTTTTTCACTATAAAATAAGATATGACATGATAATTACAATACTGAGGCATGGTCTCCACTTTCCAAGTTTAAAACACTCTTATAACATTTTCCTCCTGGCTTTACTCTTCGGTGATTTTTATTTTTGCTAATAACATTTGCTTTTTGATGCTTTTAAAAAGTTAGATGCTTCTAAAAAGTTACCTTTCTAAGCTCTAAAATTTCTTTGTCTTATTTAATTAAGAAATATTTTTCTGGGTATTTTTTAAAGATTTTCAAGGAGGAAAGAGGTGCATTTTTATCATGAAAATTTCTCATACGCTTCAAAGTGTCGGCATCTTTTAGTATTCCTTACGATATTTTTTTTAAAATCAAATAATAATTCTATCATGTGATGTCGGTTTGGAAGATTATTCTTTTAACTCAGACAAAGCTTTTGGCAGTATTTACATGCTGATACGATTTTTTTCTTTTAATTATAACTTTATGAAATTCTATTTTCAAAAAAAAAAAAAAAAACTAATTTATGTCAACGAAAATATTTTGTACATAAACTTGAAAATGTTAAGTTAAAAATGAGAAAAAAATCAATATTTGTAATTAAAAACAGAAGCTCATTATAAGTAAATAAAGATAACATGCTTCTTAAAATATGTTTCGTTCATATTTCAGTCTTGACTGCTGACTCGCAAGTAGACTTTCTCAAAATGAAGCATAACTCTTAAAGTAAAATGCTTGTGACACCCCGACAGCAGAAGGATATACCTTATTGATTGTGAAGAAAAAAAACATAATACTTATTGATTTGAAATAGAAATTTAATACTTTTTTCTTTCCACAAAACTGGTGTAAGTCAGTTTGCATAACTGGCACGTGGTAGCAAATAAAAAATATGAAAAAATATAATTAATATTAAGACATCATTTAAAATTTCAAAATTTAGAAAAAAATGTATTGAAACTTAATACTAGAAACACTGATAACTGTATACCCCCCCCCCCCCCAAAAAAAAAAACTGATTGCACTAACACCTTCTACTTAATGGGTGAATTACTTTAATATTTCTTCTTGAAAGTGTCCTAACGGTCCATGCCTCTTCTCTTATGACTAAAAAAAACTTCATTCATTATAATGACCCTTACGCTGTCTCTGCATGTCAGGATGTAAAGAGTTATTTTTCCTTCTGAAGAGCAGTTTCTACTTTTTGGGTGGAAGTCAGTTAGCAGTATTTAGCACTTGACGGCTCATTTTTCTTCCATCCAACTGCAAAAAGTGGAAGATGACTGTTAAACTATAGTGAGTAGCATGTTTTTTTTAATGTTATTGGGCATTGGAGAAAGGGAAAAAAAACTTTTTACTACAAAATATCTCAGGAGTCTCTTTGGCCAATCTCGTCTTTCTAGGTATAACATTCGATATTTCTACTCCAAGCCGACTAATTACCGATCAATCAAATAAACACCCTAGAAGGATCACATTATGAGCAGTTAGAATGTTCAATCACGTTCTGTTAGTCATTATCAAATTTATTGAAAAATAAACTATAACAGAGGCTACACAGGCCTCCTCCGTCTTTCTAGTTTTCAGGTATACACTATTAACTTAGACTACGGAAACCAATCGGTAAACACTACATCACAAATGCTTTGTTCGTATTGGAGAATTAATAAGTTAAAAGTAGTATTGCATAAAACCTTTATTTTCTCCAATATAGTTGTTCTCTGCAGCCCCGGTGCGACATATCTATTGACAAAAATCATGATTCTTGGTTTTAGGAAAGCTCTCAGTTCATTATGTTCATTATTTAACAGCCCTCACACTCACTCTTTCCCTCTCTTTCTAACAGGTTTTTAATTTATACTTTTAGGGCACTTATTCAAAATCTTGATACACTGTGTACTAACCATAACATTGAAGTTTTATCTTTATTATTGTAATTATACATTATTATTATTATCATAAAACTTTTTTCAATATCAGACGTGTTATCTATTTGTCATGCTACCAAAAAATTTTATTTTGTACGTATTAAATGAAATACTGACTTACGTGTTTACAGACTGCTAGTTATTGGTTGTATCGTGTTCTTCAAATCTTAATTCCAGCAGGTAAGGAACCAATTACGAATGCTCGTTAGTAATCAATTTGCTTTTGAGCAAAATATTTAACCTTTTTAACCATTTCCCACCTTTTCATGTTTATTTTTGTGACAGATATGTCGCTTATTACGTATTCATACAATTCCCTCTTTGAAATTTGAAAGATTATTTAACAGTTTGTTCCTTCTTAAAGTACTAAAAGCTTGTTATTGATATAATTGATAGGTTTTTCATTACTAATCTACTCATGAGTAAACACTTCCACTTAAAAATAAACATTGACTTCAATAGAGAATTAATACAGTGATAAATGCAAGCCGATTGTATAATAAGCAAAATAAATAATTTAAATTCCAATTTGTAGTTTTAATCTTAAAAAAGATTTAAACACGCGAATGTAATATTGACGTTTCAGTTTTGTCTTGTAAGACACAACAAAAAGCTTCGAATTTATATCTAAATTAAACATTTAGTTAGGTTACGTATTTAACTTAAAAAATGCAATCTTTGTTCTTTTTATCCTTAAAATAGCGATAAACGAGCTGATGTGTGCATCATATGACTTCCTTTTACTCCAATTTTAATGTCATTTTCCTATTATTGGCAATTTTAATGTGATTCAATAGTTTACTCTCTAAAAAGCACCACCAGTGGCCAAATTGAAACCAGATTAAAAAAATAAATCACCAACCCTTTAGAAACACCCGAATGCTACCAAAAGGGGAGGTGCACAACTAGACCCCACTAGGAATCTAGTACCAAATTTCAACTTTCTAGGACATACCGTTCTTGAGTTATGCGATATACATACGCACATCTGCACATACATACGTACATACGGACGTCACGAAAAAAGTGGTTGTAATTAACTCGGGGAATGTCAAAATGGATATTTCGGTTGTTTATACGTTCTTAGGCACTTATCCGCGTGTGGTCGGGTTGAAAAAAAAAACTCAACATTCATTCGGGGGTGAGCAAAATGGAAATTAAGACCGAATTTGGAGTGAAAATGTTTTTGCGAATACAATACTTCCTTTTTTCGAAAAGTACGGTACTAAACAATGAATTTCAAAACTGCTGAAAGTGTAGATCATTCATTTGTGTCCAAGTAAAATTAATAAAGGTCTCGGGGAAACAAAAAAAGTTTACCGAGCACAGTAGAAACTACTTCAACTCTAAATTTCAATTTACAGGCGTCATTTACGAAAAACATGATGAATTTGACTCATATGTCGTGTAGAAACTGCATGAAGTACTACAGCTGAATAGAAACTATACTTCATCTTTAAATGTTAATTTATAAGAAATGATTTAAGAGGAATTTGATGAATATGACTCACTTTTTATATACCAGAAAGTTGTAAATAATTCTGATTTATTGTTGTACTTACTACAAGTAAAACAGTGTAGTTCACGAATAAAAATTATCTAGAAAATCGGCCTGTCAAGGTATGACGGGTGAAAATTGCCTCTTTGGTGATATTTTGATAGTTGAAGTTTTAACCGTAACTCCAGTGAATGAACCCTAAACACCGGTAAATAGCATTCATTGTTAACCACGTTTTCGTTTCTTCATTCTCCTAAAATGACAATTTTACGAGTAAAACAGTTAATATATCAGATACAGTTCCGCCTCTTCAAAATAAAGCATTTCCCCGCATGTCAAACAATACTTAAAAATATTATCAAACTATCATGACGTGGAGCGAGTTTCATTGTTGATAACGACTGGAGTGTTACTCGATCATTCGCTATTATATATATGAGGATATGAAAAGAAATTCTGGTGAAATAATTCCAACTTTTCCAATAGATTTGTAAAGTCCGATATTTGTTTTTTTCCTGATTTGTTTTTCTGAAAGTCTTTTTGCAATTTCCAGTAAACTGTATAGGAGAAGAATGAATGACCCATTATAAAAACGATCTTCTGATGAAGGTTAATTATGTTTCAAAGCTTTTGAGAGGTTAATTAAACAACTTTTTTTCGGCATTAGGCAGAGTTTTGTTTTCAATTAACTTGACTTTTGAATGCCAATCAATTCACTTTACATTGTATTGCTAAAAGAAATTTTAATAACTTTATTTTCTAAATCCTACATTGCTTCTTAATGACAAAAATGTTCATTCTACTTGAAAACTTCGAAGAGAAAGAATGAAGAGATCAACTCCTTCTTCTAGTAGAATCCATCATAGTCTACTTGAAAGACCATGCATCACTCTTAAAGAGAAGTACGAAAAGAGCGTTTATCTCCAACTAGGGCACGAAGAAAAAGAAATAATTTGTCATCCGTGTCCTTGATCTAAATCAAGCAGAATGTTTCATTCACCTAAAATTCTTTATTTACTAACCGAAGTCTCTAGACTTCTCACATTTTAACTCAAATAAAAGGAGCTGTTGCTGTATTAGTCATCATTGTAAAATTTAACTGATGTAACAGTAAAAATACCTAGTTTCTACCTATATTCTTAAGTCCCTACCTATACTACAAAGATTCTACTTATAGTTTATACTTATAATCTTACCAACTGAAGTACTCGTCAGCTGATGTGTTAGTTGTTCTTAATTCTTCGTAGCTTTTAAAGGGTGTTTGGAGCATTTTACTTTCTAGGATAATAAATTTTGTGAAAATTCATAGTTAGTATGATGCATGTTTTACTTAGTTTCCCTTAGTTTATTTAGATCTAGTTTAAGTGTCACTTTTCTCTCTATTCAAGGTGTGTTTCTCTAAAGGTTCACAGTTATAAAAAAGACCGGTCGAGCATGTGTTTATGCTAGAGGTGAAGTATCAATGGGAAAACATCTAGGTTTAAAATTCAACTATCGATGGCATCAATACATCAAACAAAAACCCAGGGCTGCGGAGTCAGAGGGAAATGACCGACTCCGACTCCTGGAATTTTAGAGCCGTTGACTCCTACTTCGGTACCCCAAATCCAGTCCGACACTGACTCTACTAGCACTGGCAGAGTTGCGGATTCAGTGGGAAATGACCAACTCCAACTCCGGGAATTTTAGACCCCCCCATCCCCCTTGGACTCCGACTCCTTTACCTCTGAATCAGTCTACTTTAAATCTCCGACGCTATAAAAAACATCTGTATTTTGAATCCTCATTGTTCTACACTCCAATTGGTTGCCACTGCAACAGAGATATTAATTGCTTTTTTCTTTGCTATTTTGTATTTTAACGAATTTTTTAAAACTTTTATTCAAACAAATGAAAAACTTTTGTTTTCATTCGTATTTATTGCTTATTTTCTGAGAAGCAGTGAATTCGAAAATACGTGGATGCTACCCTCTAAGAAACATTTTGAGCATTGAATTGTTCTTTAGACACACAAACTATATTACGTAAATTTCTTTCCAATAAACTTTCTGCTGACATGACAAAACTCATTACTTTTGTTCAAACTACTTATACCAGAAAAAGGTATCAGTTATATTTTTACTAACTTCGGTGAGCAAATGTTTCGCTAGATTTTTATGAAGACAAATCGATTGGTTGGAAGGGAGAATCAGTCTGGTTACAACTAAACACTTTATTTTGTGGTTGTAATTTTCACTGGTGCAGAAAGGGTGTAAGTCACGCATGGCGATATACGTCGTTTTTCTCTACATGTGTCATTTCTGCTCTCAAACATATCGATTTCATCAGAAGAACACATGCTTCCTCTCGTTTACTTCTGTATTCCATAACTGTATCGAAAAGCAAAAGTGATCTCGATTTGTTTAGTAAGTAAAAAAGCTAGTCCTTTTTTTATATAATTGATAAGTGATAATGAAGAAACAACAAAATCATGGCACAGTTGAGCTCCAATTTTCTTTTTTGTAATGGACCAATAATTTTTTTAAAAAAACGTACCAAGCGGGATAACGTAAAATATTGAACGGTGTTAAAAATTTGAGCACATTGTTTAAAAATTGACTATCCTTCAACAAATTAGAAAATTGCCCGTCAAGATATGACGGGTGAAAATCGCTTCTACATTTGAACGAAGCAATTGCCTGTTTGGTGATATTTTGATAGTTGAAATTTTAACCCTAACACCAGTAACCCTAAACTCTATTGCAGAGCGTTCATTGTTGACATTTTTTCGTTTCTTCATTCCCCTAAAATGAGTCTTACCAGCAAAACAGTAAAGTTACAGTATCCATTTCAGTCTCGTCACAACAAATCCTTTCTCTGAATGTTGAACATAACTAAAAAATATTGTCAAATTATCATACTATGACTCGAGTTTCATTGTTGATGACGCTAAGAGCGTTACCCAACATTGACTATTATATGTAGGAGGATTTATCTTGGGGGAAAAAATTAAGAAAAATAAACTTTATGTGCGTTTTGTCGTAGTATATGGAAAATAATTTCAACCTGTTAGTAGGAAAAACCTATTAAGCGGATTTTCTACAGAAAAATAACATAAAATCCGGTAAATTTTAACGGTATTAGAACAGTTTTCTTCGGGGACCAGCAAAAATGATGTCGGAAGCGGGATCACGTATGAAACGAACAACGTAAAATCGGGGTTCCACTGTGTCAAAAATAAAGTTTCACAAAATGGAAAAAGCGTCAATGTGCCGATAGATTCAATATTTACTTTTTCTACATTTTTTGCAAACGCAAAATTATCCGAAAATATTTTGCACATATTTTACTACACATCTTGCAAGAAAAATAATTTTATTTCTTAGAGAAAGGTTATATATGTTAGCTACGTTTGAACAGAGGTGATAAAAACTTATCATTCCGCCATCCTTTTTGGTAAAAAAAGTGTAACATTCATAGACTCATAAATGCCAATAAAAAATCTTTTTAATGTATTTTTCTTGTGAAGTCACGTTCCAAAGTGTCCATGATTGACAGCATAAGTAACAAACTCAGATTTGTCTTATGGATTCATCTTTTTTTATCCTGATTATTTTTTATCGAATAGTGAATAAGATCGATCGTCTAGGAAGATTTTCAGAGCTGGTCCATTTACTTAGCTTGCTTCTCGATTTACTTCCCCCATAGAGTTACGGAAAAAAGCTGTTTTTGTAACTCAGTCATTGTCAGGTATTACAAAAAAAAAAAAAAAAAAAAAAAACAGGATTTTTTTTCCATGCATAAAAACTGACAGATCAAAAGACTAATTGTTTTTGGAAAATTTAAAAGAAGTGACGGAAAAAGAATGATAGTGTAAAAAATTTTGAAAAATAAATTTAGTTAAATTTTTTATGCCACATAACTGTCGAGAATTATGCGGAAAAGTATTGCTACAAAACAGGTTTTGAAATATGGGAGACAGATGCTTTTTTGCATTGTACTGAAAACAACATTTTTGATGCATATATATATAATGTCTCAAACAACAAAACTAAGAGCAAAGTTTAAAATGCCACAAAAGATTTTTATGTTTGAGGGAACAATAAAAACTGAATAAATTGCAAATTAATCGAAAAGAAAAGCTGTGTACTTAAAGTTATGAAAGAAAGTTGCTTTAAAAAGAAAACAGAAGTATCAAGAGCAGTTACTCACTGCAGAAAAAGTTTTATAACGCTCCGCACAAAAATGTCAGTATGAGAAAAAAACTGCTATTTATTGGTGAATAGAAAGCAAAAATTTTAAATTATTACGCTAAAATATTTCACTGTGATGTGTTTTTAAAATAAAATGGCTTTGAAGATAACTGCTTATCATTCTATCAAAATACAGGGTGTCCTTAATGTCCTTGACACATTTCAAAAATTCCCAAAAAAGCAACTAATGTGCCAATTTAATGCGGTTTGCGCCATAAAATTTCACTTATTGAAGAATTTTTTTTATGACATCATTAAAAAAAAAAAAGAAAAACAAAAAGAAAGGGGAAAAAAAGAAAATAGTGTAGGAATACAAAGAAGAAGAATTGTAAGAAAAAATAAATGTGAAACATAAACGAAAAACCCGACTGCCAAAACCAAAAAACTAAATAGAAAAAACTGTAAGCCCAGTAGTTTAGAATTTTATTAAGTACTAGTGGCACCCGCACGGCTTCGCCCGTAATAGAAAAATTAAAGGTCTTTTGGTTTGCCTGTATATTTACTAACAATGTAGGGTGAATTTTCTCGCCAATTGGCATGTACCGACGTTACAGTTCCACGTTATGATAATTTCGTATCTCGCCAATTGGCTTGTGCCCATGTTACGGTTCCACGGTATGATAATTTCGTAATTTATGATAGTTTTCTTCTTAAAATAGGAATAAAAAAGAACCACATCGAATTTTCGAAAAATCGCTTCTAGGTGCACACTTCCATGTTACAAACTAACTGTGTGCCAAATTTCATGAAAATCGGCCGAACGGTCTAGGCGCTATGCGCGTCACAGACATCCAGACATCCAGACAGAGAGACTTTCAGCTTTATTATTAGTAAAGACTACTGAATAATTTCATCATTGAAATAGTTTTGTGATCGATATACACACTAAAGATAAATCATAAATTGAAAAGCAGAATAGAAGGATCAACAGTAGGGGCCCATTACTTTTTGACCAGTCAAGGAACCCGTAAAATTTGAATGGGCCCCGACTGTTGATCCTTCTATTCTGCTTTTTAATTTATGATTTGTCTTATGTGTATATCAATTATAAAACTATTTCAATGCAGTAGTTATTCAGTAATAATAAAATTCTAAACTACTGGGCTTATATATTTTTTCTTTTTAGTTTTTTTCTTTTATTTTCACGCAGTCGGGTTTTTTGTTTATAGTTAATAATTAATTTTTATTTTACCCTCTTTAGTCAATTTTCATTGACTTAATCATTTTGATCATTAGACGGTAAATTTCGCAATCTTATCATTTTACAGTGAAACCTGTGTAAGTTGACCACTTGCGGTGCTATACTTTAGTTGTCAACTTATAGAGGTTGAATTATATGATAAGATCTAATTCTGTGCCTGAAAATAGCGGTCAACTTAGACAGGTGGTCAACTTTACAGGTTTTACTGCATTGAGAAAGTTCGTATCGTGAACATTATTAAGTTACTTGCGGTGGTCTAAACTACTAATTATCGGTCCCTCTAGGGATCTTATTCGGCTTAAAGCTACATATGCTTGACCTTTAGCAAAAATGCGCGAACTCAAGTCAATCACAGCTATATTAACGGCGTGGAAAAGTCGTCAGTCAAATCTTTCTCCCAAAACTAAAAAAAGCCCGTCAAGAGAGTACACGTCGCGAAACTCAGTTCCCTGAATCAGAACAAAAGCAACATGTTAGAGATGAAAATTTAATTAGTAGACTTAGTAAACAAAAAATTAAGGCAGTGAAAACGCTACCTGCATTTGTCGCAAGCTGTGTAGCACGCAGGAAGTTTGCGACACGATCCCGATCTGACAATATGGCGACTGGTTGCTGATATGGTGAATTTTGATTACTGTCATGTGCTTAGTGACACTCCCAAGGTTAGGACAAATCGATTGATGTAAGATTTATTAAAATCGGCCAAGGCGTTTAGCCTGTACAACGTCACATAGGAACAAACATAGACTCATAAACACATTACTCTCCTTCGTGTCACGCACGCGCAGTCGGGTAAAATGAATCTCTTACTGTGACAATCGATACAGCCGTCAATGAAAATTACGTATATATGTATGTATGTATGATATACACACACAAAGATATATATATATATATATATATATATATATATATATATATATATATATATATATATATATATATATATATATATATATATATATATTTGCACACACTCACAGTTAGTTATGAAAGTAATGGAAACACTCTGTGGCAAGTATGTTGGGAATAATTACTCTGCAGTAAATGTTCTGACCGTCTATCGGTATATAAAATAATGGAGGCAAGGCACTTTGTATGCAGTCCTCGACATAAATACAGTTGTAGTCAGTTGTGACTCTTGAATAGAATAGAAATGTTCTGTAAATAAACGTACCTTCTGACTGCAATCACTCACACTGGTAAATTCAGATGGTGATTGAGTTCTGTGGTCACCTTTGCTGCTGTTTTTCGCTTTTCAGACATTACATTCCGCTTCAATACCCGTCGGTTTCTTTCACTAAGCTTCTCTTTCCGTCCCCCAATTTTACTTTGCCGAGCTTATCGTACCGCGTTGTGTGTATGCTTTAATGACTTTAGATACTGTACCTCTAGAATCACCAAAAAGTTGAGATATTTCAGTTGCACTTGCTCCAGTTAAACGCGCTCCAACAATTTGGCTTCTTTTAAAGTTTGAGAGGTCCGCCATTTCACGTGCTTGAAAAAAATCCCAGTCTTCCAGAAATTCAATTAAGTCACCCTGTATAACCAGAATATGTATATTGCTTTTTATAAAATAAATAAATAAAAAACAGATGTCTGATTTTGTTCTTCATTACTTACGAAGCACATTCAAAAATGTCACTTTTATTCATAGGTGTTTCTATTATTTTGATAACTTCCTGTATATATATATATATATATATATATATATATATATATATATATATATATATATATATATATATATATATATATATATATATATACACACACAACCCAAATTCAAAAGAATAGAATATCTGAACTGTTTGAACAAAACTTGTCTCTGAGCCGTAAAAAATGAGCGCATGCAAATTAAAAAGAATAAAACTCTTTATTCATGAATGGGTAAATCAATTTGAACAACTTTTCATATATTATTTTAACAACTCATGGATCATTAACGCATTGGAAAAATAGAAAGATTTTTATATGGATCAAAAAATTAGAATAATCTATTCATTCAATGTTAATTTTAAAAAGTAGCGAAAGTATTTGCATATCAGTTAACCGATATTTTGTCACTAGTATGGAGCGAATTTTACGCTCTTCTAAAAGCCTTTTATTGCTCAAAATGGGTGTCAAGGTGATGAATAGGAAAGAAGCGAAATAACATATTGTATCATTTCTTTAAGTTAGAAAAAATATATCCAACTCAATTCAAATGAACGTTTTACAATCTATGGTATATAAGATTTTAAAGGAATATAGAAGGACTGACCGACTAAAAAGTAACCGAAGTAAACGAGGTAGAAAATTTGTAACACCTGGCAGAGATAAACCTTAATTAAAGTAACTCGTCCAAAATAATCGTTGAAAAATGATTCTTACGTCCATAAGTGTTGAAAATAATGTATAGTTATCTTGTCCACACTAACTACACTGCAAATAAACCTGCACAATTTGGAACACTTTGTTTCAGAAAAAGTGATCCTAATATGTGAATGTGCGCTATGAAGTATTCTGAATAAGCTCCGTCAGAAGGAAAGTGTTCCGAATGTGTTCTGGATACTGAACCTCTAGTGCCAACACACGAGTCCAGGCAGCAGATGGTTCTGCAACACATTTGAAAACATGTTAGGTCACATTTGGGCACACTTGTAAAATCATTGCTTTCTTTGCTGCAATGAGAATGGCTAGATGAAGATTGGTTGGTTGTACTATATACTGTATGTATACACTATTAAATTAAATGACGTTATTTTTACTGTAAATTTTGTAATATTTTTTCAATACTCTCACTCATAAACTTAATTGAAAGAACTTTGTGCTACGAAATTGTGACGTATTTCATCACGTGTGCCAAATTCTGCGAAGCTACACAGAAAGTATTAGTAAACATTGATGTCGATTTCAGAATTTTCATCTGTAACTGTTTTGGTCTGGTTTGGAATAATTGAACGCAAGTTACTTATTTCAATTACTATTCATTACATTATGCTTAAACATTTGAAAATTGATTTAGCACTCGCAGATCGTTGAGCTCCATATTTTGTGTACATTATGCGTTAGCATTTGTACATTAAGCACTTGTACATCTCTGAGCATTCGCATTTTGTTTTAATTAATTTTTTATTCATGATACTGTTTAAGTTGTAGAAGAATCTAAATTACTAAATTTAAAAGTTATACAATTTTAATCCAGATGCTTGACCATTGATCATGCTTGGGACAAGGATCCCTAACCTTTATTGTTATTTGTTGCAATTTATAAATTTCTGAAATTCGAGTCTCACAATTTAAATTTAACACAAATGCATAGTAAAGCAAAAAAAAAAGTTTCAATTTCTACTCTGAGCTCGAAATATATGCAAAAAGTTATATCAGCTATATTGATCTGATTTCTGAAACTACTAAAGCTTATATAGGCTTGTATAAATGTATGTGTGTCTCAGTACATATATCGGGCCTGAATTTGTTTAAGAAAGGACTGGGAAACAAAATGTTTAAAATCACCGGTTTAGAAGATAATTTTGAGAAATTTACCTTTTTTTTGTGCCCTATTTAAATAAATTTTTCAATTTGCTGTTCGACACGTTAATAAAAAATTTTATGTTTTGAAAAATGACCGCGTCCTATTTAAGAAAAATGTACAACTTGGTGAAATAAAATTAAATAACATATGATGAAAATTTTGACGAAAAACGTGTAATTATTGGATAAGTAAAAAGTTCATTCTGTTGCAGATATTAAAGGAATATTTCAATATTATACATATATTTCATGCAAACTATTTAACACTATAAAAGAGAGGCTCAGGGGGCCACAGACTGGAATACTCGGAATTTCAGGGCTTTTAATTTTTTTAAAAAAATCTAATTTTAGCTTTAGTAACGCAATTTTAGGCCATATTTTTAATGTTCGGGCAAAGGTTTAGGGATACCTTCCCGAGATATTTGTTGGAGGTAATGTTTTGAAAATAACGTTTAAGCTGTCTTTGGGTGATGTAAAGGTGAGAAAACGAAGGGGGGGGGGGTTTAAAAAATGAATTAAACTGAAGTTTTAAAATTGCAAATTTAGATTGGTCTTTAGTAAACTATAAGGGTAAGAGTTTCCATGAATGATCTCTTCCGAAAACGATTCAGAGGTGAAGAATTAAGAACATTTTTAGGGGACTTAAGGGGATATCCAACCTCAATGTTTCAAAATTTAATTTTCAAAGTATAGTTTTAAGCTGAACTTGAAGACGTTAGAGGAAGGAGACTCGGAGAATCTCGCAGTAAATTTAAAAAAAAACTGATATCTTAAAAACATTTCAGCTATATTTGATGATAAAAGGGAAGGGAGGAGGGAGGGGGGTCTAATTCTACAAAAATATTTTCCAAGAGAATTTAGTGTTAAAGGGGACATATATTATTTGTGTTCAACTGATAAAGTTTATAAATGTAAAAAATAGCTTTAAATAAATTTTTATGGAATTTTACAATAGAATCGATATTCATGTAAAAACGGGGATTCTGCAATACAACTGTCCAGCAATGTGATATAAATTTTAAAATCTGTACATGAGTCAAATAAATTAATTAAAAATAATTGAGTAAATGACTGTTAAGTAGTAAAACTGTAAACGATTTCTGCAGATGCATTTCAAGATTTCCTTTTATTGAAAAGAAATGAACATACTTTTGCTGACGTCGTTTGTATTTAAATTTCCAGACATTTGAAACTGAAATTCATTTTTTTCGTATTTTTAAAAGCTTTGAAACAATGAACCTACCACACTAAATTAAATTAAACGTTCGAGTGAAACAAAATAAGTCAAATTTTACCAAAACTGAATTAATTAAACTTTTGCCCAAAGACGATGAGGATTCCGCAATACTACTTTCAGCAATGGGATGTAAATTTTAAAATGCGTATTTATGTCAATTAGGTTAATTTTAAAAATATTTTGTTTTACGACAAGATTTGTTTAGTAAACTGCAAAATAGGAGTTCCGAGCTTTTAAATGCATCAGTTTAAAATGTGTTTTAATTTTTAGCTGCATTAGTGATCTTATTTCTTCCTTGAGACAATTTAACTTTTTAAACAGCACTCTGTATTTCAAAGTATAATTAAGTGAGTTTGACCAGGAATTTCTGTGAACTCGCGTTTTTATTTAAAGAAAATTGCACTATTGAAAAAATTCAAGTGCAACTGAAACTTTTTAAGTTGAAGTGGCCCATTCAACTCAAACATAATTCCATCCAATCGAATAAGATTGTATCTGCCAATAGCACAGCCAAAAATTTGCATTGCCTCATCCAGTTGAAATTTTGCACTACGCTACTGGTAGATAGCATTCTATCGAGTTAAACACAATCGAGTTGAATGTGACATTTAAAAAAAAGGCAAGTTACGTTTAATAACTTTTGCTCAACCTAATAATCGGATTTTCACAAAATTTTATTCCAGAAGTAATTTTCCCAAAAATTCATACTAAATAACAATTTAGAAATAGTACCTAGTGAAATGTTTGTCGCTCAATTTTTCACCAAGTAGACGTCCATTCATAACATGATTTTAGGGGTACATTCAACCAACATAATTGATGATTCGATTCGAAAGAATTTTATCAACGAAAAGTGAAGCCAGAAATTTCCTTTACTCCACCCAGAAGGAAATGTCCCGCTACGTGTGTGGTAGATACTATTCAATCGAATCGAACATAATCGAGAAAAATAGCTTCTTAGTCGTCATTGAAATTTACATCGATTTGGCTCAAAAAAAGAAAAAGTGTAAACGCTTCTTTTGGAACCTCTGTGCACACCAAAAACGGAGGTGCACAACCAGACTCCACTTAGTCTACACACAAAATTTTAACTTATTACGGCATACAGTTTTTCAGTTATGCGAGATACATTAAAACCAGGGGTGAATTTGTGCTTGGTCTTACTGGAACGCCGTTACTTTTCATGAAAAATAATTCCGTTTCCACACAAAACTGGCCAAAAATCGCCATTCAATCATTTATCATTAGCGTTTCTGGTACTGGAACATTTACGATTTCACCTCTGATACATACGTACTTACTGACGTCACGAGAAAACTCGTTATAATGAATTCAGTAATTATCAAAAATGGGCATTTCGATTGCCCGTACATTCATATGCACTTGCAGACGGGTCGAAAACACTAAACATACATCTGGGAATGAGTTACATGGAATCTTTTGGCCTAATTCAAATGAAATTGGTTTTCTTTAATGTAATGCATTTACTCCTATAGTTTGCACAAGGAAGAAAAACTAAATACTAACTAATTGGTAATTCCATCTTTGCAGTGAAGTTTCACAGAAATGATTAGTTATTAAAGAATTTCATTGCATTTCAATGGTATAAAAAACACTGCTTTCTTTAATGGTCATTGATCATAAACTGAGCAGTAGAACTACTGTGTAGCTAAGTTGTAGGAACGTAAACAAATTAGATTTATAGACAGTAATAAAAAAGTTTTTGTTCTTGAGGAAATTTGTTTTGAAACTAATTTATATAACCATTTGTTTTTGACACATTTTTGTTTACTTTTTACACTATTGATTGGATTTGAAAATTTATTTATGGAAATTTATATTTCAAACTTAGTTGTCATTTCTGTAGTAAATATGATTTTGTACTACAATTTCCTGCTACTTTTTTTTCTCGTTTGTTATTTTGCTGTAAACTATTCAATTGGTTTTGAAATGCTATTAGATTTTAAATTTTCATACTAATAATGCAGATTAATAATCATATTCGCTCAAAGTCTAAACCCATCATCAAGCCTGCAGTCTCAGCAAAAATGAATTTAGTGAGTATTTTTTCTTTTTATAAGCTTCCTTAATACTTGGGTAGCACACATTCCGGGAGGATATTAGTGATCGGTAATTGTTCCGAAACATATCCTAAAAACTGTACTAAAACGTGTGCCACAAAATGTTTAGCGCAAGTGTTCAAAAACCATTCTTTTACAAGTGCGCTAAAAAGTATATACATGTTCCGAACAGTGTTTCTAGAAGTGTTTTGAAAACTGACCGGAAAAAGTGTTCTAAAAAAGGGGACACGTGTGCAAATAGTGTTCAAAAAGTGTTTGATTATTTGCAGTGTACACTTGGACAACTGCAGTTTTAATTACGAATCAACGAAATAAGACCAAAGATAAACATGTGCACGACTCTCGTGGAGCAAAGGGAAGCTCATACAGGGGCAATAAGGTTGGAAAAGTATTATATTCAGTGATGAATCTTTTTTTTTTTTTGAAATATCTCTGAATAAAAAAAAATGTGCTCGGCTTTGACGTTTAAAAAGAAAAGCGTATGAGAAATCTTGTGAAAGACGTTCTCTCCAATTTGACACATCCGTTTTGGTTTGTGGGTGCATGAGAGCTGCTGGAATTGGGAAATTATATATATCTTAAAATAAAACAATGCGTGACTTCCACTGTTTAATCATAATACTGCATGATACTTCATCTGAAGCACAGCAGGTACACATTTAGTGACATACTTTATCTTTCAGCAAGATTCTACTCCGTGTCATGCATCTAAATCGACTTATAGATTTTAAACAGGAAGTGGAATTTCGGTACTAAACTTGTCAATCAACTCTTTCAATCTCAATCCGATCAAGAATTTGTGGTATATCGTGAAATCTAAAGAAAGCGGTTCAAGACCTGGTGCCCGCCAACAAATTTGAGCTCGGTGCCGCATTCAAGAGGGTATGGAAACAGTGTCGGAAACGATAAATGTAAACAGGTGGTAGAATCTGTGTGTGAAAGGATTTTAAAGCATTGAATTCAGCAAAAAATGACGCATTCTAGTATTGAAATTACTTCTTTTTGATAATGTTTTTCTTTCCTTTAATTTGAATATACTAACTTTTTGACTCAATGTAAACCTTCATCACTATAAACTTTAGGATTATTCTGTCTAACATTATTTTTAATTGAGTACATTCGAAATGAAATGCACTCTTTAAGGTTTAAGAATGGTGGCACGTACATTTAAATACCAAACTTGCACTTATATTTGGTTAAACTTGTTTCCAATAAGTGAGAAGTATTCTATTATTTTGAATTTGGGTTGTATATATTTATTCCATAACAATTTTTGATACTGTGAAGAATTAGGGCGCAAACTTTATATTCGTACGACAATTTGTTTTTTTATGGGTTTTTAAAATGTGTCGAGGATTTTTAGGACAGACTGTGTAATTATGAGTTGTAATTAGATTTTACTTCAAAATTCATTTTTTAATTTATTTTTTTATTTTTTTTTAAACTTTTAATTTATTTGAAAGCATCGTTACTTCTGAGTAAAATATAGAAATGTCCCAGGTGAAAAATAGAAGACGCGATCTAAAGTAACGAAGTGAATCTCCTGGTAATTATTTCTTCATCATCTAAATTATTTTCATTCTTCTATCTGCAATTTGTAATCTTTCAAAGCGGGTATAATTAAGCAATGCCTAAAAAACCTAACGGATATTAAATTTAATTTGCGTTTAAAGATGGCGTAAAACTAGTGTAATTTCATTTTGTTGTCAGAATTACTTGGGAGAATAATACATTTTATAATTAGGCAGTAAAATTCACAAAACGAAATAATTCGATTAGTTTTAGTCTTTTTGAAGATTTAATTACTTTCTCATAAGAGACGAATTTTTGTTGCTGTTCTTTTGACAGATTTCACTTTCAAGTTGCATCCTATGGGAAATTAGAAGAAACTTTTGCAAAATATAGCATCTTGTACTCGTTTGGAATAAAGTTGTCTTCGATAAAATTTTAGAATATGAAACTACTGGCAAATTAGAATTTTGTCTGATACGAAACTAATATTTGTAAGCTGGAAATACTATTAGTCACACTGAGTCGGGTAAAATGTTGTTTGATATTTCAATTTATAATTTCAATGCAATAATATTTGTCAATCAAAACCATTGTATTAATATAACAACACATCAACACGTTCATACTTTGAACGTATGGACAACCGAAGTACCCGCTTGGTCCAACCCCAAATTAATGAACACAACTTTTCTCCTGACGGCTGTGTGTATGTAGGTGCGTATGTATATATCTCCGCATAAATCAAAAATTATATGCTGTAGAAGGCCGAAACTTCGTTTAGAAAATATTTATAGGGTATTGCACTTACGTTTTTGATTGCAAAAACATGTTTTTGGTTGTTATGAAAAGGCTCTTGACTTATTTATTGTGTAGCAAAACAGTGTTAATTTCAATGCAGACTGAAATATTGTCATAAATTGACCAACTTGGAAATAAGTTTGACGATAAACAAGATGTCAAATCTGGTGTCCGTTGGGATATATCAACTAACATTTAACAATACTTCCGTAAAATTAAAGCTAAAATTTTCAATTTTCACGGTTTGAAATTCTGTAAAATTGTCTTAGCAGCATTGGTTGGTAGCAAACTGAGGTTGTGACTTTTGTAAATGATTTTTTTTGCTCACTGTAAAGCATTATTATAACGTATTTTTTCTTCACTTATACGCTTCATTTTTCTTTTTGTTGTTATTTCACAGATCTCAGAAGTCAAGAAAAACCATAAAAATTCTTTAAATTTAAAAGTGTCTGAAGGTGTCTTTGAAGAACTTCTTAAAGAAGTTCTGCTTTTCTTACTCTTATATGCATACATAGACATTCTTCTTTGAGTGTTTAAAAAACATAGATACTTTACTAGGTGCAAAAGTAGTGTGGTGTCAACTGCGGAGTGGATTGGGTGCAATATTTAAAATCAGCGTAGCGAAATATATATCTTTTGAATTTTAGTGCTAACAACATATGCGCTGTAAAAAAAAAAATAAAGATTTTCTTTTTAAACAAAGAGTTCGTTTTTTAAAATTTTTAAGTAAAATTATCCCGAAAAATTCCCATTTTAGAGGCAAAAATTTTCGCGCGCTATCAATTTTCTTACCAATCGAAGGAACTGATTTTCTTACATCCAATGACTTTTATTAGAACTTCTTAAAAGCTAATTATAAGGTACGTATTTTACGTATAAAGCATAAAAATGTAAAGAATACGGTGTTGTTTCGATTGTTGAGTACATTATCTTATTTTGCTTATTTTCATGCTTTTTTTTCGTTTTTGAAACCACATTTGGGTTTTTCGTAAGCATTTCCCTTTTTACTGATATTTTTTGTTTTATCACTGGTCCTTTCCTTTTCTCTTTCCTTCATTAGAGTCATGTATTTTGGCCGAAGATATATTTTATGACCGAAGAAATCTTAGCACAATATTTATTTTAAATAGTTTAAAAAATAAAATTCAACGTTTCTGTCTGAACACTACCGCATTTAAAAGCAAAATGATAGAGAGAAACCTAAATATAATTAGTCGATTTCGATCAAAAAACGATGTTAATAGCACTTAAGCATTTATTTCCAAGTTTTTCTGTATTATTGACCCTTTTTCATAAAAAGGGCCACTAAAAAACAAGACATTATTTTTTTCGTAAACGCAGTTATTCACTCAAAGACAAAGTAGCAAAATAGATAAAGTATTTTTTGAATATATTTCCGTCAATTTATAAAGGCAGTCTTGTTGAAAGGCTTTTTATAATATAAAAGCACATAATTATGTTGAATTTATGTTTTAATGCAGCTAATGTTTTCTTAGTCGTAACAAAAAATAGAGTAGTAAGATGAGGTTTTATTTCATGCCTCTGTGATTCTTTTGACAGTATGCATTTTGTATGTCGTTCGTGATTTTTCGCCTTTTAAATTTTCAAACGAAAATGCATTGCTTTTCTTTCACATAGCTTTCTATAAAATATTTTCGAAATAAAACCAAGCGCATAATATAAATAACTAAATTTCGTTTGCAACTTTATTTACTCTCTATTAATGTATAACTCAGTTTTTATTTCGTTGTCGCAAAAAAGAAAACAAATTTAAACATACAAAAAGAAACTGTAGTTGGGGAAACGGTAATTTGACAGCATTGTGAAGGGTACGCAAAGCCATTATGTATGCCATTATGTAAACATGCCATTATGTATGCTGACAGGTTAGGTTTGGTCCCACTATAAATATGTTAGACATTTCAGGTTAGTTTGAAATTGGACATGGAATTTATTATACCCTTAAATGTTGTAACGGATGCTGTGTAAGTAAAAAAATATAAACATATCAATCAACATTTTTTTTTATTATAACAGTGTTGCGTCTCTGTGGTATCAAGTTTAAAGTCACGCGATTCTCTGAATTAATTTTTATCTTACTTGAACTTTTATCTGTTGAACTAAAATAGATTGCGCAGTTGATTTGAAAAGAGTCATTATCAACCTCTCAATTCCTAGATACATTTAAAATTTGAACATAAAAAAAAATTTTTAAATTAACTTTTAAATTGTTTTTGTTGACATCGGAAAACGCAAAAAGGAATGAAAATTACTAAACGAAGAATTACAAGCATAGCATATACTGATACCTTGGCTGCGAAATGCCTTTTTTCTTTTTTTTTCCCTTTTCATTTTTTTTTCGATGTCATAAAAAATCTTGAACCTGTGAAATATTATAGTGCAAACCGGAAATTCATACTACAATTTGTTGGTTTTCTATGAGTATTTTAAATGTGTCAAGGACTTTTCGGACACCTTGTATTTACACAGATAAGGTAGATTTTTGTTTTAAGATATTCTATAGTTTCAAAACAGATTTGTGGTTTTGTGACTGAAATATTAACTTGTGTCTGTACCAACAACCAAAACGTAAAACAGCCATATTGCACCTCCCAAATCACGTAACTCAACGAAAGAATAAGGATTTAAAGGAAAAATATAAAGCTGCAGTTTTTTGAAACCTAAACGAAATGCAGCCATATTGCTCCATTCAAGTCACTCTAGCAAACAACGAATTGAAGCTGCTATAGATAAATACAGTGGCTCCCAAAAGTGTTCGTACACTTTGAAATTTTTTAGTAAAACCAAAATAACTCGAAACTGAATTCGAATATGAAGTCCAATATTTTTTCACATCATTCCTATGTCATTCTAAATACAACCCATTGGTTTTTTCAAAATATTGACGGATCTTTTTTCCGAAATGGGTCAGAAAACGAAGAGACAGAGAAATAACACGCCACAAAAGTCATCGTACACTCAAATATTTTCGAATAAATTCATGATTAAAATTATCATATGTCGTTTTATTAATATTTTTGCATTGTGTTGACCCTTATAAGTCATTTGGCTTTCATTTTTTGTTTATTTATTCCTTAATATTGTGCTTATTACTGTAAAAAGGCTGGTATTCGTAAAAAACAGCTAACACCATTCAAAATTCGAATTTTTTCCCCGCAGTAGTGGTAAATTGGTTTGAAATGTCTCTAAATTAGTTAATTTATTTGTTCGTATAGTAAAGTGCTCGATAAAATGCTTTAAAGAAAGGAATCGGACCGAAAACAAGGTAGGAAAAGGTCAACCGGCAAAGCTGACAAAACGTGATCGGAGATTTAAAGTTAAAAAAATTATGAAAAATACACATTTGAGTGTTGTAAAAGTTTCTGCAGAGTTAAATGAAACATTTTACATTTAATTTTCACCTAAAATTGTTCGCCAAGTTCTCTGATTAGCTGGAATAAGTGGGACCTCTTCCCGCAGAAATTTTCTTGGTCGTGCGTAAAACAGAAAGCTTACGCTTTTCGTCGCAAAATCAATGATAAATAAGCTAAAATCGTTTTAGAATCATGTCTTATTTACAGATAAACATTATTTTAACATTTTTGGTTAAATTGTTGTATAACTGTAAGTAGAAGAAAAAATTAGGAACTTAATCTTAAGAGCTTATTTGGATCAGTTTATCAAGACGGTGGAGGTGTTCTAGCGTGAGGGTGCATATCAGCATCAGGACTTGGTAGTTTGTAATTTTTTGATGAAATAATGAATCATGCTGTTCCTTTAAATATTTTAAAATCCAATTTTGAACTCTTAGCCAAAAATTTGGTTATTGGAAACAACTTTGTTTTTTATCAAGATAACGATAAGAAGCACACGGTTTTCAACGTTTGCGTCTAGTGCCTCGAAAATTGTCCTTAAGTTTAGAAAATACTCCCTCAATCTCCAGATTTTAACTTAATGTAACGTATTTAGAGATATCTGGAGGCTAGATTACGAAAATAGGGCTTTAAGACGAAAATAGAGCTAGAAACAGTGAGACTCGAAGTGTGGTTGAACACTTACTCAGAAATTACGCAAAAAAAAGAAAGAAAAAGAATGAAATCTATTCCCAGACGTTTAAAAGGTGTTATGAATACTGTATGATATTCTACTAATTAATAACTTAATCAAAAGTTAGATTATTCAATAATATATAGACATTTTATAAAGTGTACGAAGACTTTTGTGAGATAAAATTTCCGGCACTTTTTGGTTTTTGATTTTTAAAAAATTAAGTTTTAATATTTTTTAAAAACTTTTCATGTAGTTTTGTTAAAAATTCATCATAGATTTCATATTTAAATACCTATTCCGAAATATTAATTCTAACCAATGGATTGGGGCCTATTTCGTTGAAAGTCGTAGGTGTACGAAGACTTTTGGGAGCCACTGTATGTATGATGAGGAAGTTTGCTTTAACCTAAACGTTAAGTAGCGAACAACGGAATGACGCTCCTATAGATAAATATAATGATGAAATTTGATGTAACCTCTGAGTCTTGGCGGTCAGTAAAGGGTTAAACTGAATATATTCTGCAACCCATTCAAGATTTTTAAAGTTCAAATGAAAAAAAAAACTGAATATATTTAGTGACGTATTCAGTATTTCAATTGAGGCAGTGAAAAGCAAAAGGATGTGAGTATCAAAATCAAAAACTTGAATAGAATCAGTATAAATGGTAAGAGAATGTCTCCTCTGTTTTAGGACGAGAGATGGTACTAGTAGTTTCGGTAGATGCGGCTGTACAGCATGATTTAGAAAATAACATCAATGAACGGCTATCTAGGGTCTGATCTTAAAACGCGTTTTGTTCGAAACATTAAAAAATTGACTTATATCCCTTTGTCCCTTACTGCCTCAATTTTACATTAAGGTTAATTTCAAAAGTAAAGTAGTTTTCGTGGAGTATTATTTAATTTATAAATGTACATGTGTGTTGTAAATGCATTACAGTAAAAAGGTCGAAAATGCGTCTGTTAAGTAAAAGAACGTAACTTCGTAAAATTAATCTTCACCGTAATTAAAACGAGTTTGAAAATGCCCTAGAAAGCAGACTCGAGGCGACGAATAAAATTGAGAAGAATTTAATTACTGTCCTTATGTGCGGAAGATTTCATCACAAATATGTACTTGGCGCAACATAATATTTTTCATTAAATATATGACTATGTAATAGGGGACTAAAACGTACTTTTATGCAGTGTATTAAAAAAAAAAAGCTTAATTATCTACGACAACGGTTCGCAAGCTCTTTTTGCCTATCTCCCCCCCCCCCTTTCCCTGAAAAAAAAAACATAAGTTGTCGTCAGTGAACATCAATGATATTGTTTTATTTTAATTTCAAGAAAAATCTAAATAATGAAGCAGTTTTATCCAATCACTCTTGAACAAAAAATGAATGAACGAAAGTACCTTTAAATGCAATATACCAGACAGCCCGCTTATCGCATCCAGAGACTGCAGTTTCGTTCTTGTTAGAACTCTTCAGTCTGGAATAGTGAATGCCCAAGTTGGGGAAGCAGATGTCATCTCATTGAAGCTGAGAGTGCCTACAAACTGGTAGATGAAGTAAATTTATCTCACTAGCGAGTGTCCACAGCATGACTATTGAAGGCATACCTTCAGTTCACGAGTCGAACCGTACCATATGCTGCGGACACTCGCTGGTGAGATAAGTTTATTTTATCAACCAGTTTGCTGGCGCTCTCAGCTTCGATGAGATGACAAATGCTTCCAGCTCGGTTATTCTCTATTCCAGACTGAACAGTTCTAATAAGAGCGAAATTGAAGTATCTGGATGTCATAATTGGGCTGTCTGGTATATTGCATGTAGTTCTGCCTTAGCCCTGGCTTAGGTGGGGGGCGCTAACTCTCTGCTTAATAGTACCTTTGTTACGTTTTTTTTTTCATTCATCTTTCTTTATCAATTTACCAAAACGAACTGATGGGTATTTGAAGGCGACTACTTAACCAATATCATTGACTTACTTATCAAAAATGGAGATACATTTTTTTGTGTTTTTTTTCTAAACTAGAAATTTTGGTGAGATAAAAACACTCTTTAAATTAAAAAAAAAGGAAATTTTGAAAATTCGCAAATTTGGAGATGGATAATGAAATAATTCTTTAAAGTTCAACCGAGGTGTGAGGAGGAAGTTCCTGAATTTGTTTGCTTTTTAAGTTGTGATTCCTTGTCTGAGCTCATAATAATCGATCGATTGAGTTAATAAATCAATGCATTTGTACTTGAAAATAAAAATAAAAAATAACAAGTTTTAATTGCACAAATTTGCAGATTACTGCATGCACATGTTTTGTTGTTACAAGGAAACCTATTTTCACTGCAAAATAAGTGAGCTTATAAGTGGAAAAGTAACCATAAATTAATAGAAATTTCAATTCATGAAGTTTTTTTTTTCCCTGTGCATCTAACACCTCATCACTAGGCAGAGAACTAGAATCTCTTTAATTTCTTCCATAGAGTAGATTAGGGTGAGTCGTTGCATTTTAAAAGATGCCGTGTCACGTTTTTCACTCACAACCATACATTAAATCAGCTTACCGGTCAGTTGGAGTCGCGTGCACATTAAGACATATACAAATAGTTTTTGTTGATTAATCAGTTTTAAGCTGTGTTTTTAAATGATTTTGTCATCCCGATTACTCTGGTAAGAACCCGAAATCATAACAATATACTTTATGTAATCGTATTAGTCATATTATGACTGGTGATTTTCTAGATTAGGTAATACGAGGCATATCCATAAGAGGAAAAGGAAATGATTATTAGGATGCAGAAAAAAGATATTGTTATTATGACCAATTTGCATGTGTACACTTATCATAATGATTATATTTACAGACTATACCGATTTGGTATTTTAATTTCTTATCAGTATTAAATGATGGGAATTAGTAATCTGGAATTTTTGAATTTAGATAAAGTTTTCCCATGTAAAATCATCTCTATAAGTGTTTCTCAATTAAAAAAAAAAAGCTACGAAGAAAAAGCACGTTTTTTTAATGTGAAACGGATGAGCGTCTTTAACTATGACGACGAAAGTGATTCTCTTTAAATAAGCTATCCAACTGCGTTAAAATCGGCATTTTCGATGAAATTTTCGAAAATATATATATATATATATATATCATTTCGTTTTGTAGTCTGATTTATTGGCTTTTCAAAACTGTCTTACTTTTTACTTTACGTTCAACTGGAGTTTTAGCTGTATTATTACTGAGTTGTTCCCCAAACTCCAGATCAGAAGTTGCATTTAAATGCGTTTTCTGAAGAATGATATTTTTCAAGAAAGCTGTCTGTTGTAGTAAAGATATATTAAAAAGTAATTCAACTATTGATGTAAATTTTTCTGAGATAGTGTTTTGTAATATGCTTGCTGTTTTCCTTTAAAAACTAAACTAAATTGTAGAATTAAGTAACATTTTTATGTGCTGAAGTTTATACAAGAGCATTAAAATAAAACAGTGAACGAGCTTTGTTTAACTGTAATTCAAAACTGTTTTGAAAAACACACATACTTGTCATAAAATGTGTTCTTACAAGGATTTATGTTTGATTAGGAGCTAATTTGGTCCATAGCTGTTAGCACAAAGACGTAAAAACGCTATTTTTCTTTAAGTTTGTCCCATTTTTTTAAAGTAATGTTTTGGAAGCTTGCTTTTACATTATTTTCATACTTTTGAATCATTTGCAGCAAAAATATAATAATAATAAAATAAAATAAAAATAGCACTAAAAATTTGTTATATTTTTAAAAAATGCCTTCGAACACAGTCGGATACCAATTTTAAAAATAACAATCTAGACTTATCCTTGCTTTCATGGTAATCTCAAAAATGAAAGAAACGTCAAAAATTGTCAAGTGAGGATAAATACCGATTCATCGTTTCTGCAATAAAATAAACAAATAAATAAAAAAAAAACCTCTTCAAAAGAGAATTTGCCGTTAGCTCAGACTACCACTAATTTGCTAACATGGCACGTAAATAATAATATTTTTCATTCAAGAAGACCATTATATTACTTATTATTTCAAACATAAAATTTGAAGTCGGCGCAAAAATTATTGCGCATAGTTCTCATTAACCATACTTAGTTGACTAATGTTAGTCCAGAGTTTATGAAACATTAGGCTTCACATTAGCATACATTACATTGCTGGCAAAACAGTTGATAAAGGATAATTATACAAGTTTCACTCTTTGTAACAACCCAAAAAGTTATGTTTCAACAGTAAACTCCTTCTCATTAAAACGAATCCAATTTAACGCCTGTAAGAACGACTTTCCAACAGATTGATTTGCTAAAAACCAAACTGTTTTGCCTTCAAATTTTTTGTAATAGAAACTTCAAACAAATTGTATCATTGAAAAATATTCTTTCGGTATGAAAGTTTTATTTGTGTAAAATAATTTTTTGTCTCCATTTTTGCGAACGTGTATAAAAAGTGGATAAATAAAAAAAATAATTAAAATAAAAAAATTCTTTAAAAAAAACCTCGAGTAAAAAAATCGCTTTTAATTGCACACTTTCCTTTAATTAATATTTCTACAAATTTCATAAATACTGGCAGAATGGTCTCTAGACCCTTAGATGATGTACGAAAAAGAAAGAAAGAAAAGACATACACAGACATTGCGTTGATTTTAAGGGGGGTTATACACTTTGAATACATGTATACCTCGTCTGCTAATAAAAATAGAATAAAATGATCGGCAATATTTTATCACACTACTCACTGAAGCATTCATTTTTCAATGAATTATCTGAAAAAAGCAGAAGTAGACGTTCGAATAAAAAAAAAAAAAACTTATTCAAGGATTCGGAGATTCGTAACAAATAGTATCCAAAGTACGTTTTTCCTTCAAAGTAATCTAAACCGAAAAGAAATAGAACGGAATAGAACATTGAATTGCTGTTTTTTCCCTTTCAACATATCAAGAATTTTCTCGATATTTTCCTCGGTTTCTATCAACCAAAACATCATTTTTAGGTATAAAAAGGGGAAAAGAGCAGCAGCTGCATACGAAGTGCGTGTTACTATGCGACGCATGTATAGTAAACCCTTGTGGTGTATAATTCTAACACAGAAGTTTTCGCTTCACTCTGTAGGTTTATGTTACATGGTGTTGTTTAAACTCACTCTCTAAATATTAAAATTACATTGTTAGCAACATATAAAGTTATCATTGCCTTAAGTCCTTATTGCATTTAGCATATTATTATGAGGATATGTTCCCAATACTTTTTCAAATGCACTTTTAGTTTTATTTTTGCTTTGCAACTTTCGTTAATGGTTTTACGAAAACAAATATTTGAAATATTTAAAATTCAATTTTTAAATCATAAATCGCAAGAAAACTACAGAAATATATAGAAATCAACATAGGTTAAATATGAACACAACTCTTATTTAGAAATTTTCGTTTGTTTACTTCTTTTTTTAAGTTTTCAATTTCTTGGTTAAAACTTAACTTAAAAATCATTGACAAAGGCTCGAACAAGGAATAAAGTTCACACACACAAAAAAATATATTTTAAAATAAGACAAAGCAAAAACTGAAAAAAAAAAAAAAAAAAAAAAAAAAAAAAAGAGAATAAAATAATAAATGATTATTCAATGTTCTACTCTATAAAAATGAATTAAATAATTTAATTCAACGAGAGGGCTCCGTCTCTTACTCGTTAGCGCTTACCATTGCTTCATGTAAAAACAAAATGAAAATCCCGCTCCCATTCCTGTGGAAAATAGAATTTAAAAAAAATGAGCTTATTTTCACTAGAATATTTAAATCTCGCTCCGCCAGAAGATTTTTTTTTTTTTTTTTTGCTAAAATACGCTATTCAAAACAAAGTGATTCAAAAAAAAAAAAAAAAAGCTTCGAAGGGCTATCATCTCGCTGGGTACAAACTTAAGCTCCACATGTCATAGCTATAGGGGCTAAGAGGCTCATGAGTATGGCAAAACGGCCGATTTGTGCATTTCAAAAATCCTTTCCAAATTCGTGTTCCTCAGTAACGTATTATTCTTTAGCTCCGTGCTTGAATTAAGTTTCGCCAAGGGCTTTTGCAAAATTAGAAAGGCTTAAGGTAAACACACCAGTAGTTACCAGTGCTTAGTAGAGCTTCAGGAGTTGTCACTTCAGGGTTTATATTTGAAAAAATAGCATTCCATGTCTTCCGATGGATTTAAAAGTATAGGAGGCAATACCCCCTGCACGTTTGATGAACTTTTGAACCCATTGGAGAACCTGGAATCCTCTTTTTTTTTTTTCAAATATAAACCTTGAAATAGCCACTACTGAAGCGCTGGCCACTACTGGTGTGTTTACATTATATCTCATGCCCTAATTAACTAAGAAAATAGGAACGAACTTCACCTGGTGCAGAAAAACGCTGAAAATTAATTATAAAAATCTGATTCAAAATAAAAAGATACTCCTAACTACGAACCCCCGGGATCCGAAGTTGTTTTGTGCTAGATTTAAATCCTGAAGGTATTAATGGGATCTCATGTACAAAGAACAACCTCAGATACTATTTCAAATGGTCACAATTCAATAGATAGAGAAACCTGAATGCTATTTGCTCCAATAATGTAATCTTAATTTCATTCATGTAGTAATGTATTCATTCCAAAAATATGCTGATCTTTCGCTTGGATGCTAATTGCAGGTAAAAATGTTAATATAGAAATATAGAAACTTTTGCTATGACGTCATTTCTTAAAAAGGGAATAAAAAGAAGGAGAGTGTAAAACGCATAAGTAGAGAACATTAGATTCCATAAAGAGTACGAAGAACAGACAAAAACACTAACAGTTATCGATTACTACTACGGCTTCTTTACAATACAAAACTAAATTACAAGATAAATACTCCAACATAGGAATTATTAAAACATACGTTATAATTAAAGGAAGAGTTTATTTTATTTTTTTTTTTTTTTTTGGTTTTAAGAGAAATTATTTCATTACCACTCAAAACTCTTCTGAGATAATATTACGCTTTCTCATTAAATATGCTTATTTCACGATGCTATCGAAATGTGTTAATTACGTCCTTTCTTTCGACTGAATTTTTATTTGTTCATTACACTATTTGTTTTTAACAAAATCCGTTTCAAGTAGAGTAATTATAAAAACATCCATACTTAATTGAAGTTATTTTTAGAATGGAATTGTAACTGAATGAGGCAAAAAAGGAAATGTGGGTCCGACATGTTAGAAACAAATCCAAACTCTAATTTTAATCGTGCAAAGAGATATTTTATTTTTAAATAATCTTGATTTTAGTTAAATAAACAAAAAAATGCATAATTTCTACAGAATAAAAAATAATAAAGCCGCTGAAAGTATTCAAGACGAATAGTTGTATTGCTTAAAATGCTCATGCATAGGGAAAAAAATATACTTTACTTAGTTTTCTTTCTATGCTTCCTACCCGTTTACCCGTTCTTAACTATGAGTTTTAATTTTAAAAACATCCTCCCTCCTTTCTCTCTCTTTATATATATATATATATATATATATATATATATATATATATATATATATATATATATATATATATATATATATATATATATATATATGTGGTGCCGACTCTGGTACACCCTGGTACACTTGCATAGCCTTTCATACATTTTAGCTTTCTTGTATGTAAAACTCGCCAAGAGATGACGACGTAGAGTCCGGCGACAAAACGAACAGCGCCAAGGGCGGTAAAACTTTTTGATTAGTGAATAACTTTGGGGAGACGAAAGACGTAAGACGTTTGTAAAGACGAGCAGCAAGACGGCTGCACTTCTGCATTGTAATCATTTTTGTAAATATTAGTTATGTGTAGTTTAGTTATCATTAAATGTTTAGTAGCTAAAATTATGTCATCAATGAGTGCTTTTATAAGTGAATACCAGCATTTTCATAGTTATTACCAGTAGCTCGGCGTCCCACAAAAAATTCAGAAGTGGGATTAAGGATCGATATGAGGAACGCCTACACCAAAATTCTTTTGGAGTATAATGTTTGCAAGTGTGATTAACCGGAAAACTAATTGATACTGTTTCCGAAAAAAAAAGAGAGAACTGAGTCAAATGTGACTGTGCCTTGTGAACTATCTTAAATTCTCTGTTGGATTATCTGATTTCAAGCATCCGGAAAAGGGGTGAGTGAATTTATTTTCTTCAAATATGCAGTTGAAAGAGATTAAAAACATTGACTTTGCGCTCAGAAACTTTAAGCGAGAAAAAATAGTGCTTCTCCACCGTTTTATATTTTCTGATAACGGGGATAGTTCCAATAGAAAGCGCTTAAGAAATTTTACGGGATTTGAATACAACCCAGAATCAGATGAATTCAAAAATAAATTAAAAGACATTGAGAAAAATTTTTCTCTTAACGAAATAATAACTATTGCAAATTTTTTGAACATTCCCTTGGAAGGAAATAAATCTGAGTTAGCAAAAAGCATTCTCTCCTTTCTGACAGATATTGCTTCGCTGTCAGAGCTTGACGAACAACATTCTCACTCAGAAGATGACTCATTCTCGGATCATCAGCAGTCCGGTCAGAACGAGGAAGTTATTAGTAACGATTTATCTGTTGGAATTGAAAACAAAGTAGCACCGCCGCCTGTAATTAATTACTCTGATTCAGGCAATGTTTTGGCTACGAGCTATCTTTTACATTATTCTGATATTGAACACTCCCTGCCGAAATTTAATGCAGAACCGCATGAAAACATTTCTTCTTGGGTAGAAACTTTTGAAAGTGTTTCTAAGTTATTTAACCTTACTGAAGTTCAAAAATTTATTTTTGCTAAACGCTGTTTTGGAGGAAATGCCGCATTATTTATCAACACCGAACAAAATATTAATTCTTATGAAAAATTAAAGAAAGCGCTAATCAGCGAATATTCCACACAAGTTAATTCGGCTTCGCTTCATAGTTTAATGAGCGAGCGTAAAATGCGACATTCTGAGACTACGCAAGAATATTTTTTAAAGATGAAACAATTGGCTCTTTCTGGACGTATTGATGACATATCTCTTATCAGTTATGTAATAAAGGGAATTCAAGATAAACCGGAAAATAAAACACTTCTTTATGGAGCGCGTGATATAAATGATTTTAAAGAAAAACTCAAAGTATACGAAGTAATGAAAAATGATTTGGCTAGAAATGAAAAACCTTTCGACAGAACCAAGCAAAAAATGTCAAATGATGATCGCTTAAAAAAGAGTGGGTATACTTCCAATTTCAAAAGAGATTTAAACAATAAAAATAAGATACACTATGAACAAAATAATGAGAAGACGCGATATAACACCAACAAGGAAAACTACAGAGAAAAAATTTGTTACAATTGCGGTTTGAAAAACCACATTTCAAAAAATTGTGTACACAAGGATAAGGGGCTTAAATGTTTTCAGTGCGAAAATTTTGGGCACAAAGCTTCTAATTGCCCTAATAAGAAACCAGACGTTGCTCATTTAAATGTTCCAAAGAAGAAAAATTTAAATAAAGAAGTAAAAATTGGTAACTCAGTGGTAAAAAATGCTATTGTCGATTCAGGGTCACAAGCCACATTAATCCGGGAATCGATTTTCAAAAAATTGAATTCTCTTGGTGAGCGATTTCAATTACTTCCTTTAAATACTGTTTTGTCAGGATTCGGTAAATGTCAAGTAAAACCAGTTGGAGTTTTTGAGAGTGATATTCAAATTGACAATTTTAAATGTAAAGCAGATGTAGTTGTGGTGAATAACGAAATAATGGCTTGCGATGTAATTATCGGACTAAATGTTTTGATGCAAGGAATAACAATAATTGATGATAATGGTGTTACGATTCAAGCTAAACCCAAAGATGCAGAACATTATGATGTTTTATCTGTCTTGCCAATTAATGTATGTGTTGAAGAAGTTGAAATGAATATTTCCCCTGATATTCCTCTTGATTTAAGATCTAAAGTAAAGACATTGATTTCCAACTATGTGCCTCAAAAAATTAAAACCACTAATGTTGAGTTAAAAATTTTGGTAAAAAATGACGTACCTATATCTCATCATCCCCGTAGGTTGGCATTCTCAGAAAAAATGATCGTCGAAGCTCAGGTTGCCGAATGGTTAAAAGAAGGTGTAGTGGAATCCAGTTCCTCCGAGTATTGCAGTCCAGTGGTTATTGTAAAAAAGAAAGATGGGACACCGCGCGTATGCATTGATTATAGAAAACTAAATAAGGTTATAGTAAAAGATCGATTTCCCCTTCCACTAATTGAAGATATGTTGGATAGACTGCAGGGCTCCAATATTTTTAGTACTATTGACCTCAAAAATGCTTTTTTTCATGTAAATGTAAGTGAAGAGAGCAGAAGATATACGTCATTTGTAACGCATGAAGGACAATACCAATTTCGCCAAGTCCCTTTCGGATTATGTAACTCTCCGGCGGTCTTTACAAGATTTATCAACACTATTTTTCGAGAATTAATTAATAAGGGTATTGTTTTGCCTTATATGGATGATATAATCATTTTGTCTTCCTCTCCCGAAGAAGGTATTGAACGGCTTGAACTGGTCTTAAAAACTGCAAGCGAATACGGACTTGAAGTCAATTTTAAGAAGTCCCATTTTTTGAAAAAACGTATTGATTTTTTAGGACATGTAATCGAGGGTGGAAATATTTTCCCATCTACTTTAAAAACTAAAGCAGTTCTTAATTTTCCAGAGCCGACTAATTTGAAAAAGGTTCAAAGCTTTTTAGGTTTAACAGGATATTTTAGGAAGTTTATCCCGAAATATTCCATAATAGCTAGGCCGTTAAGTGATCCCTTGAAAAAGGATCGAAAATTTCATTTTGGAGTCGAAGAAAAACATGCGTTCAACCAATTAAAAATGTTGTTAGCTGACACACCTGTTTTGGGAATCTACAACCCTAAATTTGAGACTGAACTTCATACGGACGCTAGCCTAGAAGGGTATTCTGCAATTTTAATGCAAAAACCACCGAATGAAAAGAATTTTCATCCAACCTATTTCATGAGTAGAAAAACGACTGATGCCGAAAAGAAATATTCTAGTTATGAACTTGAGGCCCTAGCCGTCATCGAAGGGATAAAGAAGTTCCGTGTTTACCTTTTGGGTATCCATTTCAAAATTGTAACCGATTGCGCCGCGTTTGAGAAAACGTTGTCAAAACGAGACTTATGTACCCGTGTAGCTCGTTGGGCTTTGTTACTACAGGAATTTAATTATGACATTGAACATCGTCCTGGAAGCAAGATGCCACATGTTGACGCTCTCAGCCGCTCCCCTATCGACGTGTTTTGCATTTCAGTCGATAATTTGTTGCCACAGCTGAAATCAGCTCAAGATAAAGATACTGAAATTAAAACTATTAAGGAATTACTTAAAATTTCAGATTATGAAGATTATTGTGATAGAAATGGAATATTATATAAATTTGTTGAAGGTAAAGAATTAGTCGTTGTACCAGAGAATATGCAAACAGAGATAATAAGAAATGCGCACGAGAAAAGTCACTCAGGTATCAAGTATACTGAAAAGGAAATAGAAGAATATTATTTTATCCCGAAACTAAGACAGAAAATAGAAAAAATAATAGGAAACTGCGTCCATTGTATACTTCTGAACCATAAAAAGGGAAAAAAAGAAGGTCTTTTGCATCCATTGCATAAAGAAGACGTCCCACTGAAAACGTATCATGTTGACCACATTGGACCCTTAGAGAGTACTAACAAAAATTACAAACACATTTTTGTTGTAGTTGACGCCTTTACTAAGTTTGTATGGATCTACCCAACAAAAACAACGACGTCTGTTGAAACCATAGCCAAATTAGAGCTTCAAAAGACTGTATTTGGAAACCCTTCACAAATAATATCCGATAAAGGACCAGCATTTACTTCCAGTGAATTTGCTGATTACTGCGCAAAAGAAGGCATTAATCATCATTTTATAACGACAGGATTACCAAGAGCAAATGGCCAAGTCGAACGAATTAATCAAACAATTATTGCAATTCTTTCTAAATTGTCCTTGGAAAACCCTGTTCAATGGTACAAGCACACGAATAAACTGCAACAAGCCATTAACTCAACATATCAAAGAAGCATTGATAAAACTCCATTTGAATTACTTTTTGGAACGAAGATGAAGGTTGCAGGACTTGAAAAGCTGAAAGAAATGATTGAAGTTGAATTTCAAGCCAGTTTTGAAGCCCAAAGAGAAGATATGAGAAAACATGCAAAGGAACAAATTTTTAAAATTCAGGAAGAAAACAAGAAGACATACAATTTACGAAGGAAAAAACCGAAGCCTTACGAAGTTAACGATTTGGTCGCCATCAAAAGAACGCAATTTGGACCTCACCTAAAACTTAAACCGAAGTACCTAGGCCCGTACAGAATAACGAAGGTGAAAGGAGGAAATACGTTTGATGTCATCAAAGAAGGAACTCACGAAGGACCAAACTGCACATCAACATGCGCAGAATTCCTTAAACCATGGAACAACTTTTCGGAATGTTAATTAAATAAACAAAAAAAAGATTAAAAGAAGCAAAGAAGTGTAAAAAATAGAAGAAAAGAACACCGACTTTTTGTAACCAACTGTCCATACTTTCAATTTAAAGACGAAAAACGAATACCAAAAGAAGACGAAAAAGATGAAAGAAAACACAAATGACGAAAGAAAGACGAAGCAAATGATAAAAGACGAAACGCACGACGACGAAGTTCTTTTTTTTTTAAAGACGAAGGTGAAATTTTTTAAAGACGAAGACGATATTTTTTAAAGATGAAGACGATATTTTTTAAAGACGAAGACGATATTTTTTAAAGACGAAGACGATATTTTTTAAGACGAAGACGATATTTTTTTTAAAGACGAAGACTAATTTTTTTCAAAGACGAGGACGAAGAAAAAATTTTTAAAGACGAACAATTTTTAAAGACGGACAGTTTTCATTTGCAGACGAACATTTTTGTGAAGACGAAAAATTTTAAGACGAGCAAATCAAAGACTGAACTTTTGAAGACGAAAAACTTTTGCAACCAATTTAATTTTAGTTTAATTGTTGTTTTGTTTTTGTTTTTTTGCTTACTACATTTTCAGGTTCGCCTGGAGGTCCAGTCGAGTGCAGGACGGCCGAACTTGTGGTGCCGACTCTGGTACACCCTGGTACACTTGCATAGCCTTTCATACATTTTAGCTTTCTTGTATGTAAAACTCGCCAAGAGATGACGACGTAGAGTCCGGCGACAAAACGAACAGCGCCAAGGGCGGTAAAACTTTTTGATTAGTGAATAACTTTGGGGAGACGAAAGACGTAAGACGTTTGTAAAGACGAGCAGCAAGACGGCTGCACTTCTGCATTGTAATCATTTTTGTAAATATTAGTTATGTGTAGTTTAGTTATCATTAAATGTTTAGTAGCTAAAATTATGTCATCAATGAGTGCTTTTATAAGTGAATACCAGCATTTTCATAGTTATTACCAGTAGCTCGGCGTCCCACATATATATATATATATATATATATATATATATATATATATATATAGTAGCTGCGTCGCCCGGCCTAGCACGGTCTACCTCTTAAATAAACGTTTTGTCAAGTGACGCATGATCACTAATCAGGCTTCAATTAGAGAAAACAAAATATTACAGAATTTTACGTCAAAACAATCATTCTCAAAAAAAGAAAACGGCAAATAAAAAGTTCCCGAAAAAATTAAACGCAACCCCCCATAAATACAACTAAAATCCTTAAAAAAAAAAGAAATAAGATAAATCGCCAAATAATAATCAAAAGGAACAAAACCAAAATTTTATTTAGTCACAGCCGACGAAAAAAAAAGTGGCAACCTGAACGCTAATTAAATGAGATCGCGCAAATGATAGTTTTCCGATTTAAAACTTCTATTCCATTAGGCTTTGCAGTGCTTTAATTTTTCCCGGTGATTTTACAGCCTTTTTTTTGAAATTCCAAGGAAATGTAAGAACTCTATGGGTATTTTTCGCGTGCTTTCGAATGGGACCTAAATCAAACAAATCGGATCATTATTTCGGGTAGAAAGAGACATTCAGTGCCATTTTCGGGCTTTAAAATTAAAGTTCGAACGGTTGGGTTCTTTTTTTAGCGTTAGAACTCCCCCACATATTATCACTATTTTTTTTACTTGCTTTTACAAAAAAGTAAGTATTGTATTCGCCAAAAGATTTTCACTCAAAATTCGGCCTTAATTTCCATTTTTCTCACCCCCGAATGAATGTTGAGTTTTTTTTTCGACCCGATCACACGTGGATATATGCCTAGGAACGTACAGACACCAGAAATATCCATTTTGACGACCTCCGAGTTTATTACAACGAATTTTCTCGTGACGTCCGTATGTACGTATGTATGTGCGTATGTGCGTACGTTCGTATGTGTGTATGTGTGTATGTGTGTATGTATCTTGCATAACTCAAAAACGGGATGTCCTAGAAAGTTGAAATTTGGTACGTGGACTCCTAGTGGGGTCTAGTTGTGCACCTTCAATTTTGGTTGCATTCGGATGTTTCTAAGGGGGTCTTTTGCCCCTTTTTGGGGGGAAATCATTGTTAATTTCGATGTAAACTCAAGTTGTCTTAAAATTTGTCGGATACTTGGTGATATATCACCAGTCTTTTGGTATTTAAGTTTTGTCGCCAATTTTGCGACAAATTTGGAGATATTTTTTAATTTTTTTTTTTTAATTTGGTTTCAGTTTGGCCACTGTTGGTGTTATTTAGAGAGTAAATAATTCTGTCACATTAATATTGCCAATGATGGGGAAATTACATTAAATTGGAAGTAAAAGGAAATCATGTGATGCACACATCAGCTCTTTTAAATAAAAGGTAACATGTTAAAACACTGAGATCAAAAGAAAACTACAAACCAAGGAATGCTGTTATCATTATTGCATCCTTATGTTATTAGAAATTTAAAAATACTATTAACAATTATACGTAGGTTCTTTTTACTTCCATTTACAAAAAGGAAGTATTGTACTCGCGAAAAAAAATTTCCCTCAAAAATCGACCTCAATTTCCATTTTACTCACCCCCGAATGAATATTGAGTTTTTTTTTTTTCGACTTGACCACACGTGGATTAGTGCCTAAGAACGTATAGACACGCGAAATATCCATAATAACGATCCCCGAGTTAATTACAACGAATTTTCTCGTGACGTCTGTATGTACGTTAGTATGTATGTGCGGATGTGCGTATGTATGTCGCATAACTCAAGAACGGCAAGTCCTAGACAGTTGAAGTATGGTACGTAGACTCCTAGTGGAGTGTAGTTGTGCACCTCCCTTTTTGGTTGCATTAGGATGTTTTTAAAGGGGTCTTTTGCTCCTTTTTGGGGGGAAATCATTGTTAATTTTGATGTAAACTCAAGTGGTGTTATAATTTGCAGGACACTTGGCAATATATCGCCAGTCTTTTGGTCGCCAAGTTTTTTCGCCAACTTGGCGACAAATTTGGCGATTTTTTTTTTTAAATTTCTTTCAATTTGGCCATTCTTGGTGATATTTAGAGAGTTAACTATTGAATCACATTAAAATTGCCAGTAATGGGGAAATGGCATTTAATTGGAGTAAAAGGAAGTCATGTGATGCACACATCAGCTCGTTTTGAGTTACTTTAATATGTAATCTCAAAATTTTACACTAGTTATTTTAAGTGAAATGTAATGTTATAAAGCATTACATTTCACCTAAGCAATGGAGTTTAAGAATATGGAAAATTAATGGAAATAAATAAGAATGTCACATTAAGGGACCGATTAAGATATCAGATGCCCTGGGCCATATGCTCTTTCAGGGACCCTGTGTAGTCAATCCTTACAATGTCAAACTTTTATCGCCTATGGTTGGCGGAAACAGTTTTAGCTACTGGTTAAATAAAATAGCCATTTGGGGGCCACTAAAAAAGTGGGGATCCTAGGCTACGGCTTAGTTAGCCTATTCAGTAATCAGGCACTGGTCACATTTTTTATTCTAAGCTGTTTATAATTATTAGAAAATATTTTAATAAATGTTAGTATGTACTTAAAATACTTTGAATCTTTTATTAGATATTTCGGGTATTTAGCTCTTATTCATTCAAATATGAAATCCGTAATATTATTGCAGCAAATAATTTAAGTACAATATTATTGAATACACTCTTGCATGAAAATATACTCGAAAATGTCATCGAAATGGTTTTATTATTACCGAGCATTTTTCATGCCTTAAAACGAGTGCTTCCGTTTTCAGAAAAACCGTACCTTAAACTTTTTTTTTTCATTTTTAAAAGTAGACACAGCTTACACAATTGTATTTTAAAGATTATCTTCAAAGTTCCATGTGTTTCTTAGCAAAAAGAAATTTTCTGAACATCGAAGAAAAGTTCGAGAAAATTCAATCATTCGGACAAGTCCTATTTCCTTCGGAACGGCCCTTTTAGTATTTTATTTTAAAAGAACTTCAAATCTATCAACAAGTTTTCGAGAGTCATTACCCGACAGTAGTAAAGTTTTATTTCAAAGTTAGCAAAAAAAAAAAAAAAAAAAAAAAAATCTGATTCTAAAGATGTTTATGTCACTGTGGGGAAAGTTGTTAAAGTGTAATGCATTTTTAAGTACCTAGTTGTTCCTAATAAATTTTGTACTTTTATTTAATACAAATTTTGTTGCAGGGATATTTTCATTTGATTTCTGAGATTGATACATGTAAAAATTCTTTGAATTATTTAAAACATTCTTATGTCATGTTCCGTTCCATTATTTTAATTATATGATACTAAAATTTCTGATAAATACATTTTTGAGCAATCACTAAATGCTTATCATCCTGTCTTGACCAAAGTTAACATTGCTCTGTTGATCTAGCTTGTTTTAATTTTTATTAAGAACGCAAATTTTCGTCGCCATGGTTACAAATCTTTTGCATTTATTCAAGGCTTAACTTAAGCATGAAACTTAACTCTGTAAACTCTACTATCCACCGGCTTCATCGAGTTGGACCACTTCTGGGCGCTGGCGTCTATGCTTTAAAAACACACAACCACACACACACATACGTCTAAACACATATACACGCCTACACACATACAGACTCCGCACACTCATACACACGCCAACACACATTCACTACGGACACTCACCTACACACACACACACACACACACACACTCGTGATTGCGAAAAACATAATTTTAATTCAAGATGTCAAAACTTTAAAGTTTCATTTTTTTTAAAATTAAACTAGGTGCGTCTGCCCCCTGCTCGCTTATGCTCACCAACCCCCGAAGATTGTTTCGCAATCTTATTTGATTCGCAAAGATTTAAACTGTCAATTAGAAAGAAACTGATTAAAAACGCATTATGTGCTTGCTCTCTTACGAACAAAAAACACTCCTTCCCCAGGTTTCCAAATAATTTGTACCAACTTGCTGCGCGATAAAAGTAAGGAGGCTCGCGAGCATTGCAAAACTGCAGTTGTGTACTTTTGAAAAGTCGCTTTCATATTCTTAGTCTCTAGTAATATATTTTGCTTTTTAGCTCGGGGCTTGAATTGAGTTGAGCCTAAGATTTTCCGTTAAAATTTGCAACTCCAGAGCTCGAATACGCTACCTTGCGGTGATTAACAATACTAAGGAGAAAGGTAAAACATTCCATTCCACTTGCTTTCTATGAGGTAAATTACAGACTTCAGACAGTTTGTGGTGTAACGTAATTTCAGAAAAATAGAAACGAAAGCTTCCCCAGACACGATGAAAAATTAGTCATTCACTAAGCGGCAAAGCAAGTTTTTAATAATGGCATTTGTTTGTTTTACCTTTTTCATCCGCCATTAGACAGTGGCGGCAGAGCCCCCTATAGTTTATTGGGGTTGCGAATCGAAACCCTTAAAATTTCTGAATAAGAAAGAAGAAATAAACGAATCGAAAAGAAGTAACCATGGCAACGGCAAATAAAACATTAATAATTTGAATGGAAACGAGTTTTTTCGAACTTGATTAAAGCTGTTTGTAACTTTTTTTTCTTTAAAATAGAAGCAAATTTTTTCCACCATAGATCGTGTTAGATCTGGAGTGAAAAAAGCCGTTCTTACCAGTGGTTTTAAAAAGAAAACTGTGGGACAATTCTTTCCTTCTTTACCGATAGATTAAATAAAGAAAGTAGTGCCTAAATTTTAGCAGAGCCTAAAAAATTCGAGCTAAAAATTCAAATAATTCCCGCCGTATTTGAGTTAGAGCATTGAAACAAATTGCGTAGAACGAGGAAAATTCTACCCTTTCCAACGATATATAATATTAATATGTGCAAGTAATTTTTTATACCTTTAATAGGCAATAATAGGTAATTTACAAGAAATTTGAGATTACAAAATGTATTAAAAGAAAAAAAAAAACGAATTTGAATTAAAAAAAAAAAAAAAAACAAGGTGCAAACCATCGAGACTTGAAGTAATTTTGTACAAAATTTCAAGGCTGTTGGTGCTATGGGGTCTCCTAGACGCAGGCCCGTCACAAACTTCCTTCCAAAATTTCTTTGAAACTTTACTTTGTTTCAATATAAAAAGATACTTTTCACTATCATTATTAGTTCTTTTCAAAGTGGTACCACGCCTATTAATTGTTAGAAGTCACATAGCAGATTAAATAGATTCCGGATTGTAACCAAGAGGACAAAAATTATTTATTTTGCACATTCGTGCAGAAAGGAATTAACAATACTTCATAAATTTCTACCAAACATGCATTAAATCTTTACTTTATTACCGAAATTTTTCACTATTTTTTTCAATCCTTACTTGCAATCGATACCGTTTTCTTTTCTCCAGAAAACATTGAAATTTTCATCTATTCAGAATGTGCTCCGGTTCAACTCCACAGCAAAAAAGAAGACAGACAAATTGGAGGTGAGCCTCTCTAATGTGTCTTAGTTAAAAAGTCCTTAAAAAATAACGATGTCGCGGGATCGTCTCGCTCCGCCAAGGAAACCAAACGTCAGCAGCCAACAGAAGCAAATCCACCGCCAAAGACGAAAGAAAATAAAAGCGACCAAGAACAAGATTGCACGACAGAACAAGTTGGGGTTTTTTGGGTTTTTCACCCCTCTGTATCTCAGCCCCATGAAGACCCCCGGAGTCGATTTTTGGTACACTCAATCTCTAGTGGCCCCTGACGCCGTGAACCAAAATACAATCCCTTGGACCATCAAGGGGAGGATGTATTAAAGTTATAAAATCGCTGTTCAAAAAGAGTTTTCGCTTTCTTTGACAGGGCTACAGCCCAGACGAAAAAAGGAATCAAGCTGAAATTTCGCACACACATTCCTTGTGCCCTACTGATGTGCCTTTTGTGTCATTTGACCCCCTCCCCTTCCCCCCTCGGTTTTTTCCTCAAATTGTACCTTCCCAGGGTTCTATCACAGTCCTCCGGGTGGCTACGGTAATGATTTTTTGTATACATATTCTTGGGGGGGGGGCATTAAGTACATACAAAGATTCAACACCCAGGGACATCATGGGCCGGAGTAATTGAAGTTTGAAAATCACTAATTTTCCCTAAATTCTTATGTACTTAACTCTCGGCTCATAGGGTTTGTTTATCTCGGACTGCAATAGCAAGGTTAGAACAGGTCTAACAGTTATTATAAAGTTGTCTTAGGAAATGAAATTCAATCAAGACTAAAACATATTCAACAGCTGCAACTAGACGTTAAATCGCGGATATCACAAATTTGCCACAGCGACTGCGCATGCGCGCAGACTTAGCTCATTGGGCTTTCTGTTTTCAAATTCTATGTTGTTTGTTTATACTTAAGCAGAGAAACAAATTAATGAATGAGATTAGAATGCTGTCCCCCCCCCCAAAGTTTTGCCGATACGAAATTTCCTTCCCCCTGTTTTTCAGTTTTGAAATATTTATGGAGGGAATACATTTTAAATGTCGGCGCGAAACTGGGGTTAAACCATTACAATATTTTACGTGACAAATTATACGAAACTGTTCGCATATGAATACGGCACATATAACTTTTGAATTGAGAGCGAAAAAAAGCTCTTTTTTATTGGTTTGCTTATTTTCTAAATTAATGGATTTTTCACAAACAACACATAATGAATTGAAAATATATGAAATACGTGTGTGGATGGATATCTGTGCTTTGCAGTAATTTGTTGGATGAAAAAAATTTTGCAATTAATTTAAGCAAGACTTTTAATGAGCTTAGTCTGCGCGCAACATGCTCATTCGCTACGGCAAATTTGGGATATCCAAGATTTGACATCGAGTAAAGTTGTATAGATCTTCTGACACATTCAAATTTAAAATATTTAATGGCTTAGTTTTTTTTTTTTTGCTTGGTGATAACATGCGTTATTTCGTTTTTTAAATGAACTTTTAAACAAAACTAGGTATTAAACAAGACAAAGACTTCTATCAAGAAAAAGATAAATCACCAAACAATTAAAATTATCCCATAAAACGTAAAATAATCCACGATTTAAGAAAAAATGTAATTAAACAAGAAGTGAAAAGCTAGATTAAAATAGCCTTTAAGCTGTAAAACATTTAAAGGTACCTTCATGAAAATGTTGAATAATCTGTCAAATAAAGAAACTGTAATAGAATTTATTGCGAAGTTGTAAAATAGCTTGTTTGGCGGGAAGCTTTTCAAAGTGAAGTGGTTGCTTGGTGAGCAAAAAGCTTCCCGCCAAACAAGATAAACAATTTAAAAGATTTATCCATATTTCTGAGGAGTTGAAGGTGGGAGGAGATTCTAATGGAAGTAGCTGTGATGAAAAAGGAGAAGATGGAGGATGATAGTTTGGCAGATACATGGCGGGCAAACTAGACATATAACTTTTTATAGCTGAGGGTTTTTGGGTTTAAGATGCAGGTTTTCTTTTTTGTGCGGAAAAGTTTAAGGTTTTCTTGGCGGGGAAATTTTTACAACAGGGTTGTTTTTGATGAGATTCAATTTTATTTAGCAAAACTGAAGAAGAAACTTCTAATGTTTTATCTAAATTAATTTTAAAAGATTCTGCAAACTTAATTTGTGCAGTTATCTTATCCAGCAGTTCAAAAAATAACAGCAAAAGATAAAATAAATACTTATAAAGTTTAGACATTTAATCAAACCAACATCTCTTGCACTATAACAACAAAAACTATATGCAACTTGAAAGAAAAAAAAAACTTTGAATGAGCAGAAGAACATTTAAAATATTCAAACCCATTAGGTTGTTACAAACTGTTATTACAGTAACTTATCAAGTTCAGATATTCAATCAAATTAAAATCCCCTAAACTGAAAGAACAGAAACTGAACAGAACTTGTAAAAAAACCAAATACAAAACAAATTTGATTTAGAATAAACTGAAGAACATTTTTAATAGTAACTTTTTAGGTTGTTTCAAACTGCTGCAGGATAAGTTTTACTGTGACTTTCAACCCTGTAATGACCATAAGGTTTGTGTTAGAGTACATGATGTTTTTTATTTATAAAACTACTAAGTAATGTCTTTGGTTGGTTCAGTAATTGTTCAGTTAAAAAAAAAAAAAAAAAAAAAAAAAAACTAAATAAAACAAAAAAACCCGACTGCGTAAAAACCAAAAAAAAAAAAAAAAAAAAACTAAAAAGAAAAAAAAATGGTAGTTTAGAATTTTATTAAGTATTACTGAATAACTACTCCATTGAAAAAGGTTTATAATCGATAATAACTAAAGACAAATCATAAATTCAAAAGCAAAATAGAAGGATCAACAGTCGGGACCCATTCCTCTTTTACCAGTCAAGGAACCCCGTAGGATATGGATGGGCCCCGACTGTTGATCCTTCTATTCCGCTTTTGAGTTTATGATTTGTCTTATGTGTGTATCGATTAAAAAACTATTTCAATGGAGTAGATGTTCAGTAATACTCAATGAAATTCTAAAATACTGGGCTTATATTTTTTCCTTTTTAGTTTTTTGGTTTTTACGTAGTCGGGGTTTTTTGTGTATATTTAATAATTTTTTTTTTATTTTACCCTTCTTACTCAATTTTCATTGACTTAGTTATTATGATCATAAGACGGTAAATTTCGCGATCTTGTCATTTTATTGAGAAAGTTTATATTGTGAGGGTTATTAAGTAACTTGCAGTGGCCTGCACTACTGATTAATAGTCCCTCTAGGGGCCTTACTCGGCTTAAATCTACATATGCTGGACCTTTAGCAAAAATGCGCAAACTTAAGTCAACCACAGCTATATTAACAGCGTGGAAAAATCGTTAGTCAAATCTTTTCCCCAAAACTAAAAAAGCCCGTCAAGAGAGTACACGTCGCGAAACTCAGTACCCTTAATCACGACAAAAAAAAAAAAAAAAAAAAGCAGCATGTTAGAGATGAAAATCGAATTAGTAGACTTAGTAAACAAAAAATTCAGGCAGTGATAACGCTACTTGCATTTGTCGCACGCTGTATAGCACGCAGGTAGCGTGCGACACGATCCCGAACTGACAATATGGCGACTGGTTGTTGATATGATGAATTTTGATTACTGTCATGTGATTAGTGACACTCCCAAGGTTAAGAGAAATCGATTGACGTAAGATTTATCAAAAAAGGCCAAGGGTTTTAGCCTGTACAGATAATATAGATACATTAAAGATTCAGTAAAAAAGTAATCTTGAATAAAAGAAGCATGACGGTTAGATTGCAAATTTGTACATGTGTTTTTAATATCTACAATGCTTTCATATAAAATTGAAAATGCATATTTCTAACAATGTTTTTTCCTTTTTTTGGTTTTTTCTTAAATTTTTAATATATCTTCTTTGATGTCTCAAAACAGGGGAGGAAATAAATAAAATACTTCAGTTCGATTGTTTATAAAATCATTTTTTACAAACAGGTATACATATGTTTCCATGCTCAGGGTTGATTTGAAATTTTGACAACGTTTCTTGTTCTATAGGAACATCTATAAATATCGCTAAACAAAAAATGGATTAGTTACCTGATTTTGGAGCCTAATATTTTGATGTCTTTGTTAAAATATCGCCAAGTAGTTCGCCAAATTTCGCCATTATTAGTTTGCGTTAAAATAAACATTGACTTGCCTGGAAAACAACGAGTAAAGAACTGTTTTGGATCCTTTTATTGCAACCGAAAAAGAAAACAAAAACGTGCACCACCAAGAGCCTATGTAGGAAATCTTGCATAGGAAATGTTAACCTTTGCTCTGCATGCTATTTTTGAGTTGAGCGAGATATGTACGTACATACATGTACTTGTCACGACAAAAAACCGTCGTTTACCTGGACATTCGTACCTACATATTTTGATGCGGTCATGTGAAAAAAAACTAGTAGTTCAAGTGGGTAAAAAAACTACTAATTGGTATACCTTCTATGTTTTAAAATTATAAAAGTTTCTCGATATAATAATGCATCAACTATAGATTAAAAAAAATAATAATACTCCAAATTTATAACCACGTGAAAACTCAGCTTTTGTATGATGTCAGTTTTTTAAGTTTGAGAGAGTTGAGCAGTAAAACTAAATTATTCAATTCTGCTAAAGTTCATGTAAATTTTGTATATACCAGGCTTTTTTATCTTGATTTTGAGAACTATTTATATCTGCTCCATACAAACATTTTTGTACGGTTTGCTATCAAAAATTGCATGTTTTGATAGCATAAACTCGACAGTCTGACATACTTAAATGAAGTATTGCCTGAAATGTAAATCTTTTATCTATACTTGTTACAAAGAAACTAGAAAAAGTGAACAGTTAAAATATTTTATTTCATTTCACATTGTACAGTTAAAATATTTTATTTCAGTTCACATTCTTATTGACTTCTTTTCATTTCCATAATACAAAAGCAGTAAAATGTCGATAAAAATTGTTTACATCGAGCTACTTTAAAGTTTTAATAAAGTGAAGACACTTGTAGATCAATTTTATTGCATTTTCCTGTGTGTTATAGGGCAACAAAACAAACGATAAAAATAAATGGAAAGCGTAACTTGGTCCGAAATTTTGTTCGCATTATATGAGATTTTTGTATCAGGTTTAATCCACAGGGAAATTAAAAGAAAGATTTTATAAACTTCCTAGCTTTTCTACTCTTAGTGGTACTGAAACAGAATTTATTCTCCTGAATTTCGATTTATTACACTGAGGTAAGATCAATCAATGTTTAGATTAAAACCTTACAGCTCTAATGTGTTTAAAATAAATTCTTATTGTTTTAAAACTCTGTTAAAGCAAAATAAATATTACGGATTAATTCCATTAATTATTTTATACAACTTTTAATTGAAGGGCAATGCTGGGAGAAATGAAGTTTACTAAATTGTAATGAAAAAGCGAAATAAATTACTTTTAAATAAAAAAAAACGCCTTCAAAAAATACCCAGGATTTTAAAAAGCAAAAAATAACTGATTTACAATTACATTCTATTTCTTACCCAAACATAGAAATGAAATTTATTTTACAATTTCAGTAGAAAAATCAACTAAACTAAACACCGAGTTATAAAATAAACACTAATTTAAATTACTAGACGATGAATTATTTTCAATACCTAACTAACTATATACGATCTCTTAATTTTTAATAACCTTTTGAAGTCGGGGCCTCCTATAAACAACTACATAACGTAACTGACAACCCACCGAATTCTGAATTAAACATTAATTTAACTATATGCAAAAATTAGTCTTTAAAACTAAACCTACTCAGTTACGTTAGGTAGTAGTTTTATATTAGGGAATGACATTCAAATTTTACATTCAAATACATTTACATTCAAAGTTTTTCTCTACTTTTAACCATTTTTGAGATATTTTGGAAATACCACAAAAAGTCACAAATTTTTGGGGGTTTTCGGCCCCCAAAACTTCTCCCGAGGTCTTTCGTGTTGGATAACTAGGTTTTTTTTCATATTGGCACTAGTATATACAAATTTAAAAAAATAATCTTTGACCCCATATTTTGTAAGGCAAGCCCGCTTTTTTTTACCTATTGACTGGACTAATATACTATATACCTACTTTGGTAATTGTTATGTGTAATATATATATATATTATATTTATATATATATATATTATATATATATATATATATATATATATATATATATATATATATATATATATATATATTATATATATATATATATATAATTAAAGAAGGGGGCCGAGAGTTATATCAAACATATTCTTAACTATGCCGCAAAAATGCAAATAAATAAATAAATAAATAAATACAAATTTGGAATTTTTTTCTAAATTTAAGTCAGATTTTGACATAAATATTTTAATTACAGTGAAAAAAAAAAACATTTTCACTCTTTGAGTTTTCATAACCATCGAAAGGTCTAAGTTTTTTAAAAGTAACATGAACATTACAACTTTCTAAGATGATTCTTACATCTGCATTTAACGTTTAGAGATTTTTTTTTATTTTTATTTTTTTAATTTTAATGCAGAGTGATTAATTTCTAAATTTCACTTCAGAGGATTTCCCCCCAAATATGTGAGCACAAACACGCATACTTCTTCATTATAATCTCAATGTGAGACATCCAGAAATGTTCAAACCATATATTTTTAAAGCGACACAAAGCGAGTACATGTTTCACTTTTATTAAGCACGTTCTCAACACATTTATCTTTCCGGAAAAGATTTTCTGAACATCCTAGCGCTCAGAATACTTTCAGAGAAAATATATGTCATTGATACAGATATTCTGTTACATATAAATTCAGTAATAGCATTTTTTTTTTTTTTTTGAGGTAACATAGATTGAAAAGAATGAGGGGAAAATACATGTTTTTATAGCATACAAAATATTTTTTATAGCATTGAAAATGACTCTTTGAAAATGGCTTTTTGTTTCACAAATACTGTCATTTAGAGGAGGTTCGATTATAAAGATTAAATACATGTATTTGTCATATGTTTTAAAAAATCTTTAACAACATTTCTTTCAAGTAACCTATCATTTATTTCAACATTTTACTTGTGATATACAGGGACAATCTAGAAAATAGCCAACTTTTTAAGAGGTGAAAGAATACATATAGACGGTTCGGAATGACATGGCATTAAAGGACAGAAACACATTCTTCATGCGATGGAGGAAATTCGAGGGGACTTCAATAGTACATCCAAACCTGTTTTTGTGCGGTAGATAGGGACCGCATAAAAAATCGAAAAAAAAAAAATCACTCAAAATTACACTATTAAGCACTCGTTTTAAAGAGGGTAGTCAATTGAATCCCAATTTATGTGAAATTTTTATAGACCGACCAAAAAAATAAATAAATAAATAAATAAACGAAAAATAAATAAATAAATTGCACAAAAAAAAAGAAAAAAGACAGCACAAAAACAAGTTTGGGTGTACATTAAAATTTTTTTAGTATAAGGCAGTGCTTCTTAACCTGGAGGACGAGCCCGCCTATTCTGAAAACAACAATTCAAAAATAATGAGAAAGTACTCAAATTTGAACATGTCGCAGTCAAAATGGCTCCGACTATGTGATATTCAAATTTGATGCATTCAAATGCTCAAATCCACATGTGCTCATTTTTGAGGTATCTGTGCTCATTTTTAAATGGGTAATAATTTCAAAATTGAATATTAACCGAGTTTTGTACTCATTTCTGAGTATAAAATAATTCAGCACACTATTTGAAAACATGGGTACTCATTTTTGAAACAAAAGATTTAGAGAAAATTTGAAAGTTTCACCAATTTGGTGAAGACGACGTGGATGCCCCCGATTGTGGACAAGTAAAGAAAAGTGTGTCCAAAGCTGCACAAACTGGCAAATAAAACAATTATCATCATGGTGAATCTCATTCGCGCTGTGGACGCTAGACGGTATTTTTTCAAAAACTATTTTTACGAAAAACTACTGCCTAAACTTGGAACAAAAAGTATGAAATGCTCAGCTGTACTTCAGAAACCAGAAGAAAGAAAAGTTATTGAAGAGCTTAGTTTCCTAACTGCTTCTTTAATCAAGGAATTTTCATCAAGAATTTGGCAAATCAAAGATTAATCTGAAACACATAAGTTTATTATGTATTTCATTTAATAAACTGAAGTCGTCCCATTCTGCTGGTTGAAAACTAAATAATTGGAATTGAAACTAATTGATTTCCAGTCTAATTCAGCATGTATTAAAACCACTTTTTGAAACAATGAAAGCGTTGATTAGAACAGAGATGAACAAGCAATATATAAGTAAAAGTGCCTATAACGAAATTTTGAAAGCATTTAATTTGATTCCAGACATATTTAACTGTGTGAAGGATCTAGCACATGCTCTTTTTCCATACATTCATCTACTTCTGTCTGAGAGTCATTATTTTCGGAGATAAGGCCCATTAAAGACACGCCTAGAAACCGTTTAGCAGATATCTCCAATTTAGCGTGCATTTCGCTAAAGGCAGCACCTTGCTGTCCTTGTATAAACTATTTCTCATTTAATCTGCAACAACAGAAGTCACAAAAATGTTTCTTTTATCTAAACTAGACGTATAGCTAAAATATGTATTACTATAAAGGGCAAAATGAATCATTTGAGAAAATGAAACGTTTTGACTTATTAGTATTTAGTTTTATTATTTTCCCAATAACCAGAAGTCAAAATTATTTGACCGCATGTCTACACCTCATTTAACATTTCTTCAGAAAAATGGCTCGTTGTTTCATAAGGGTTCGCTATCCCTGACCTAAGTATACTCCATCACCCCTTAAAATTATGGCCAATTTTTCAGAGCCACCCAGTTTAATTTTCCTTATTATGCTCTTGTTTGTCACTTCTTTTGCCATGAACCTGCAATTTCATTGTTAAAACAATTTTTTTTGTCAGAAACTTTTTTTGAAACTTTAAGGATGACTGAAATATGCTGTGATGAAAAAATATCGTTTCTTGGAGCAACATCAGTTGAAACTTCTTTAGAATGTAAAGCTTCAGTTTTAAATAATCTTCCAATTATCTGATAATAATTAACATTACTGAAAATATTCTTTTTTTTTCTTTTTGCTGATATTTATATAAGTTCAATATTTTATTTGTTTAGGATTTAAATAAATTCGAGTCGCACTTTTAACAGAAATAGTAACAATATTTTAAATTATAAAGTGAGAAAAAGTACGCTGAGCAGTATTCAGCTTGTAACGCTTAAAATGAAAAGTAACAAATGATGAAGTTATGGTATTGCATTTATGGTTCTTTTAAAAGAGAGAAAATGATAATTTTCGAACACTATATTTCACTAATAAAAGTAAGTAAAAAAAAATCCCTCTTGATGCTTGAATAATGAATCCAAATTCAAAAGTAACAAAAGTAAGTTGTTCAAGTGCAATGCAAGGAATTTTGTGGGAAGCAACATTTTTTTTATTAAAAAAAATTCCATAAACTACAAAACCTATCGCAAAACGTCAAGTATCTAATGCAGTATAATACAAGCTTTGATTAACTGTTTCAGACGAACTTCTTCCATTTTGCATTCAGGTTAAAATCAAGAACTTCAAATAACTATGGCAATTAATTTAAGGCTTTTGTTGCGGAGGAAAAAAAAATCTGAAAATTTACGGCTAAAGAATTTATAGTCTTCAACTTAAAAAAGGGCAAAGGTAAAACTGCTTAAATATCCAAGCATTGTTAAAATCTTTCGCTTCTTCAATTTTTATTGCCGAATTCATTATTTTCACGGTACTTTATTCTTGGGACACAGGCCTGACTTTTAAAAGATTTTACCCTCACTCACCCTATTCCTTTATAACCCCCCCCCCTCAAAGTCCTAGTGTTTTCTCGTTTTTTATAAAGATGTACTCGTCCTTATTTGATTGATTTTTATATAGAATTCTGATTTGTTTTCCTGAAGGGATATTTCACGGTATTTTTGACATTTATGTAAAATCCGTAACGTGACATTTTTTCGTCATAACTTTTTAATTTACTGTTTTATTCGCAAATTATTTTATTTTGAGCTTTTCCTACTATGCGATAACTGCGATAGCGGACTGTATTTTTTTACGGTAAGGTGCTCGTAGATGCGGGGATGTCCATATTTATGCGATATAATGAAATTTATGCGATATAATGTATAAAATAAGACAGCTGATCACACATCATTTTTGTTCCATCATTTATTGCGAACTTAAACAAAAAGACAGAATGAAAAATGCATGCTTTAAAAAATCGTCTGCAGGTAAAAAAAAGTGTCCGCGTTATTGCTCAATTCGGAGCAAGGCCAAACTTAAGTAGCGGAACTTCAATTAACGTTAAATAAACAACACCTACCAACACATCAACTCATATTCAAATAATTTGCAAATCAAACAGTAAAATAAAAAGTTATGGTAAAAGAAAAGGTCACGTTACGAACTCTACATAAGTGCCAAAAATACCGTGAAATGACCCTGAAGGTATATTTTTCCAGATGCATATTTGTTTTTCACCATAATCTGTTCATATATGGAATAATTTTAGCCTGTAAAGGTCAGTGATTATCCTGTACTAGTTACAATGGTTCTCAAACGGTGGCATGTAACCCTTTGGAGTACGGAAAAAACTGTAAGGGTTCGCAGTCAACTATCAAAAATAAGACAAATCACAGGGTCAATGCTGGAGTTTAATTGAGACAAAACCTTGAATAATATCATGTGATCTGTGATCTTACGTCTTCTGAACTATTGGTATAAAGTACAAATAAGTAGCAGAGATTTCTATTAAATACCATCTGGGTTTTACGACAAGTTTGTCTTCTGCAAAGAGCTATTTTGAAGTTGAATGTACCTTTATGCTTGAAAGGGGAATAAGAAATAACATCTTTAAATCGCAATCTTCGATTTGTGCAATTTAATGTTGTTTTTTCTTTTTTACTGCTTTTGAAGTTCAACTTACCTGAAGAGCAACTACGGAAACATATTTATGTTGAGATTATTTTTTTGTGTGTATGGGTAACTCCATGGTATCAATCGTTGCACAAAGCATTATGAAATAACCCTTAAAATATTTTAGATCATTGTTTCATTGCAATGAACTTTATAAAGAACATGTACTTTTGCGTAATGCAATTACATTTTGAATATTTCCCATGAACAACATTCAAATGATGTTTCTTGCTCAGTAACAGACATACTGAGACACCGTAAAAACAACTCAGAAACGTTCCTAAAAAAAATGGCCAGTTAATGTGCCCAATTTCTGCCAGTAATATGATTTGAAAAAAAAAAAAAACAACGTTTTCGGCTAAGAGACAATACCCGTCCTAAAATAATCTGGAAATCTTTTTGAAGAGTTCAGAAAGCTCTCCAATAATAGAGAGTATTGCAACCATGGCCAAAGCTAAGACATAACTGCTAGTAAGTAACTGCAAATATCCACACACCTTACTTGCAAAGCTATGGAATCCAGACACTTGAATTTCGTTCTCATTGGGAGTTTAGTACATCTGGAAGGGCCGTAATCAAAATGAAGGCGACACTCTTAATAAATTCACTCACTCAATCTTTAAACTGGTTGCTAAAATTTTTTTTCACAAAGGTGAGAAGTCTGCATTTATGCAACTTGTAGCAATTCAGGAAACTTTATGGTATACTTGATTTTAGCAGGAAAATTATGAAAACCTCTGAAAAACTAAAACGTTGCCCAAAACTAATCCGTAACGTTGCGGAGTTTTCTTACTGTATACGATACCTCCATTACTCAGTTAAAAATAAATATTCCGTAATTTGAAAATGTTCAAAATCTAATTGTGTTATAAGGAAGTAGAGTCAATGTTCTTCATAAAAAAACATGGATCTAATTTAAAATAAGAAATAACATTGTTTAATTGTACAAAATTACAGATCACTGCATACACGAGTTTTAGGGTTACAAGAAAACCCTTTTTCAATGCAAAATAAGTGAGCTTGTAGATCAAAAGTCAACCGACAAAAGTAGAAACATATTGTTATTTCTTAGTTTTTACTTTTGAAGAACAAAAGGTATTTATTCAGCTTTAAAGATCTAATCTGTTTTAAGTTTTGTAGGGTGTTTCTTAGAACGATTGATATATTTATCAAAATGTAATTACCCGGTTGTATTTGATTAAGATACTTGGCCAGATACTGATTATTTTTTTCAATAGGAAAAAAAAAAAGCAAACCCAGCGTTCCCACTATCTTTTTTTTTAAAACTTCTTTGATTGTATGTCCAATTTACACTGCTCGACATTGAAAATGCAACACAAAGAAGGAGTGTTCAGAAATTTATGCAAATTTTAGAGTAGACGTACATCACTGAGTTATGTAAATGATGTGAAATGCGCAGCTCTCCGGCGCAAGTGAAGTAAGATATAGGGGAAGGAACTTGTAGAATGGGCAATATTCGTGTCGTTATTTCTGACTGGAGAATTATCGAAGAAATTTTGTTTTTGTCTTGAAGGATACGTGTAACACGAGAGAATGCCAGGCCGCCATCAACGAAGGCACTTCCAACAGATACACGATTTTACGAGGGATATGGTGATCAGACTGAGAAGGGGAGGTTGATCCGCACGTCAAATCGCAGCTGATACCCACATGGATGCAAGCACGGTGCATCGGCTGTGCCGAAGATGGTTGGAACAACGAAATGTGGCAAGATTGAGGGGTGCAGAGGCAGCTAGAGTGACTTCAGAACGCTTGGATCGACGCATCCACCGACAAGCTGTAGCAGACCCACAAGTCACTGTTCCTCGCTTCTGCAGCAGGTGCAAGATACCCTGAATGTTCCCGTGTCAACCAGAACCATTTCCCGTCGTTTGGTCGCACGTGGTCTGCAATCACGGCGTTCGCTAAGAAGACGGCCATTGACCCCGCAACATAGACAGAAATGTTTAGTATGGTGCCGGACTAGAGCGACGTGGGTGACAAAATGGCGAAATGTCGTGTTCTCAGATGAATCCCGCTTTTGTTTATCCAGTGTTTGTCGCCGCATACGTGTGTGGCGTCGACGTGGAGACAGATCTAATCCGGCAGTAACTGTGAAACGTCCCACCGCACGACAACGTGGCATAATGGTTTGGGGTGCAATTGCGTACAATTCCATTTCACGGCCCAACTATACTTGGATAATGTGCTGCGGCCGGTGGCAATCCCTTACCTTCAAGGGTTACCTAATGCAATTTTTCAGCAGGATAACGCCCGATCACACAGTGCTCGCAACTGCAAACATGCTCTCCAAGGCACACAGATGCTTCCCTGGCCACCATACACTCCTGACCCGTCACTAATCAATTATGTGTGGGATGTGATTGTATGCCGTTTGCAGACTCTGTCCCTGCCTCATTCAGAAGACGAACTGTGGCAAATGGTTGAAAAGGAATGGAGAGCCATCCCTCTGGACACCATCCGCACCCTTATTGAGTCTATGCCTAGACGTGTTTCTTCGTGTATCGCTGTCCACGGTGGCCCTACATCCTACTGAGTCGACGCCGTTCTCGCTCTGTATTCTGCCTATCATTTTGAAAATTAAGATAACTTATTATGCCTTGCTTCCTCATTTATTATCCCTCTCTCTCTCTTTATTCCAAATTTCATAACTTTCTGACCACTCCCTCTTGGTGTTGCATTTTCAATGTCGAGCAGTGTATTAAAAACTTTGTAATAAAGCACCCATTAAATTAACATTTGTTGCTTTTAATTTGAATTACCTGTATGTAATTACATTTTAGCAGTTCGAGATCTAAAAATTAATTATTATAACACATTTGAATAGAACGGAAGTGTCTTTCTTTTGTGTACGCATAGATAAAGTTGCGCAAAAATGGGTACAGGTGTTGAAAAAAGTTGAGAACTCGTGCAGTATTAAGAGCAAAAAACTTGCTAAAATTTTTGTAGAGAATCCTAATTATTGTTTGAAAAAAATACCACACATGATTTACGTTCAAAAGGACATTCTGCACCAGCATTTTCTTGACATATCAAGCAGTATTAACACAAAAAAATATAAAATAACCAACTTATACGACAAATGCAAAATACTCATTCAAACTCAAAGTTTTTAAAATAAGTAAAGTACCAAGTACGCTTTCAACTCAATCATTAGTGTTTCTAATCCTTAATTTTATTCCCACGAGATAAATCTTTATGCTAACAAAACTTTTGGGTGGAATAAAATGGGTGTAACTTTATCACTTTAACTACTTATTTAATAACTAATTGAAAGTGATGTCATTAAAATTAATGAGATAGATACATTTGAGGTCAATGCAAATGTTAGAAGTTAATAAAAGGTTTCTATTTATGTTTGTTCATAAAGTTTTTTTGCACTTGTAAAGAAAATATATTAAGAAAAAAGAAAACAGTTTAAGGTGTATACGTATTTTTTTTTTCTTTTTGATTCACATCTCATCAACTTTTTTTTTTCCAGTTGTATTATATTAGCTAAATATATGTAGGTAGCGCAAACACCGAAAGCTGAAGGTAGCGTTTATGATAGAAAACCCTCCAGGGTCGCCGAGATGAGGTTAAAAATGTAAACCTCCCTCTTTCTTTTAGTTTTGAAACATATATTTAATCATATAATGACAACTTATATCCCTATACGGACTGTTATGATCAAATCCCCACCCTCCAGCTGGAAAATCCTGGCTGAACTAGCCCCTTGAGTGAAGTAGAAAATCGTCTAAATCTTCTCGACAAAAGACGAAATTCTTGTGCGAAAAGTGCATACGAGGAGGTTTATTAACGTTTTGAGATAATCTTTAGAAGAAAAGAAAGATGTTGAAATCTTAAGCAGCTTTTTTTTTAAAAAAAGAATAGTATTTATCTGTGCAATACTTTTTTTAATAAGCATCCTGTCCCTGTATACAGCGTGTCCCAGTTAAACCTACAGTACCCGCCTTTTCCGCAACTGTTTTTTTTTCCTTAGAAGCAAATTTCCAAGAGCAAATATGTTAAAAATGAGACGCGGAGTTAAGACTTTAAAAGTTCGAAGCTTTAGAGAAATAGTGGAATTTCTTAGTGGAATTAATAATACGAAATTTAACTTTTTCATGATCCCCAAATCCCCTACATTGCATTTAGGGAAAGAATATACCTTGAAAAATAATATCAACACAAAATTTGACCAAAATTCAAAGAGATATTCGAGTTTAAAACTAAAAAGGACAGTGCAAAAGATGAAATTGGAACCTATCGCCTTACAGAGGAAAGACATTTTCATTGCGATTGAAAAATAAATGCAAATGTTATGCTAGTATGCGTAAAATCACTACAAAAGTTTCTGCAAGTCGCAAGAATGTACTCTATGCACAGATATAGTTATAAAAAATCGGTAGCCGCTATTTTCTCCCCCAAAAGGTGTAATGCAGGGATATATTGCGAGTGTTAAGTGATGTAAGTCACAAAACACTGCGTTTCATATCTCGGTTAATATTGGTTAAAAAATGCTTTGGTCGAAATGTCAAAAATTTTTGTGCTCGAATTGTTTTTTCATACTTATGATTTCCCTTAATGCAATGTAGGGGACTTCTTGACAATAAAAAAATAAGGTTCCGCATTTTTTTCACATTTTTTTTTTTTGTAATTGAAGTATGCCTCTAAGACTAAAGAATGGAAAATGGAAGTCTTGAAGATTAAACAGGAACAAGCTGTATAATAATTCTACAATGTTTTTTTTAAATACTTTGAGGACCGTAAGATTTGCTGTTGAGTATTAGAATTTGTCGTGTTCAAAAAATCCAATTTGCGTAACCTATTTTTGCAAGTATTAAGATTCTGATGTCTCCTTAATAATATGAAAAAATAAAATTTATGAATTATTTATACTCCATAATTTATAAAATAAACTTAAGCTTTGTGGACATATTTCCCATAACCGTCTTTAAATGGTTAAAGATGTTAAAGATTTAGTATTTGTGGTTACAACCCTTGGTTCAAGCAGGTAGGTAATGAAAGTGTAAACTGTAGTTTAGGGTGGTTCAAAATTTTTTTTTTCAGCTAGAGTTCAGGACACCCCCTATTTTTTCAGAGTTACTAATAGTATTATGCTGTAAAAGCTTTAGCTTCATACTCAAATTTTATGAAGGTGCTCAATGACCCCTTAATTTAACATTCGCCATAGCATAGAAAATGCCACAAATTTAGAAACATTTAATTTCTTCAGATTATTTTTTGTAAATAATTATTATATTGCAATGTATATGCATATTACTAGTGTATATTATAATATGTAGCATTGTGTTTTTAGTTCACTGTATTTTTTAACCCCCTCCCCATACTTATGAAGTTTTTTGGGGGGGGGGGGGTTCAGCACCCTCTTTCAATTGAAATAAGAAGCTAAAATTCTTCCAGTATATTACTATCCACAAGTGTAAAAAATATTGAGAGGTTGCCTGTTATCTAGGAGATACTTTTTTTACACGTATTTTTGAACCACCCTAGAGTAGGTGTTTCCTTTTCCCGTTCCAAAAGAAACTTTTAGAAATGATCTTTATTTCTGGAAGTACTAGTATCATGGGGAAACTTTTATATCCCGGTGAGATTTTCACACTCGGGAAAAAAATGAGTTGTCAACAATAGGAAATGGGAATACTCTCCCACTACCTCAGAATAATGTGTGTAAGAATTGAATTTTTCTCTTGTGAACTAGTTTTTTCGTACAGAATGACTGCGTCCGTAAAATCATTTAAAGAAAACATTTTTGTACGTACTGTAAGAAACAGTGATCTGGTTTTCCTAAATATACAAAATTCGAGAAGAAAACAAAGTTTGAAAAATAAGTTTTTGAATTTAAAATGTCTTTTTAATCTTTTTTTCTAAAGCAATAACTAATATTTATAATAATTCTATTTATAACTCTTTGCTTTTGCATGAGTTGAAAGACACATCATTGGAATCTAAGTAATTCAAATCAATTGTTTTACTTTTTTCCCCGAATTCAAATCAGAGATACGTATAACCAACCGGTATGTAGTGAAATTTTCCTAAACATTTGGAAAACCTAACCAGTAGAAAGAAATGCAAAAATGAAATTGAGCAAATGTGACATTCGTTATGACACATTCCTACTAAAACAAAACGTTAATATTTGAGTTTCATATCTTAATTCATAGTTTAGTTACATTTTGAAAGATTATAACTACTAATTAACTCTGCATTTGTCCACCCTTTTGCGCAGTGGGACATTTTACATATATATTTGCATGTATTCCGTGAACTTCAAACTATGTTTTTTTTTTCAATTGTTTTCTTATATGTGAATTTGTGAGTAGATGAAAAATTAATTTTCAAAAATATGGAATTTATCCCGCCATTTTGAGTTTATTGTTAAATACATAATATAATTGAAATTATAATATAATGTTACATAAAATAGTTTTTTGTAGGTGTTGCTGGAATGGATGTATAGTCAAAACCGCGACTGTAGTACACAAATCACTATACTTTAAACATAATATGCTTTTAGAAAGTTTATACTTTATTTTTTGATTATTTTACATGGTGGTGCCTCATATTCAAGTACATAAAAATTAAAAGCCTAAAAATCTCGGAATAAAGTGCAAATATCTGCATAAAAATGTTGCATCCGTGCAAATGGATTTAGCACATTACTAAAAACAAAAGGTATTTTTAGTAATCTTTACTTAACATAATAAAACAAACAAGATTATAAATATTCACTGTGCATTGATTTAATTTTCTCATCTTTTACAAAAATAAAAAAAAAGTTTAATTTTCTTATCTAAGGGACTCTAAATTTAGAGAACATTAATTAAGAAAAAGCTGTAAGATTGATGTGCAAGATTTACAGCAAACAAAGTTTAATCCATCCTATTATGCACTACTTTCCGCCTTGCAGTAATGAGGTTTCGACAGAGCCTTTTCAGGAATGATGCATGTTACTTCAAAGCGTTATGATCAATCGCCTGAGTTACTCTCCCGGTTAAGTGTTCTTTATTTTCGTGACAGTTTTGCCTGAACGCGGGTCCGGTATGGATAGCAACAATAGAGACAAATTTATAAATACGAATTTTGATAATGTTGTTTAAACATTTTAACAAAATAGTAAGTTATTGTATATTTTGTTTCATATTTATATTAATCACTAGCGGTACCCGCAGGCTTTGCCCGTAGTAGAAAATAAAAAGGTCATTTGGTTCGCCTGTATATTTACAAATATTGGATGATGAATTTCTCGCCAATATGCTTGCTCGAACATTTTATGGTGGTTTGCTCGTCCACGTTATGGTGATTTGCTCGTCCACGTTATGGTGATTTGCTCGTCCACGTTATGGTGATTTGCTCGTCCAAGTTATGGTGATTTGCTCGTCCACGTTATGGTGATTTGCTCGTCCACGTTATGATATTTTGCTCGGTAAAAAGTTCCTAAAATTGGAATAGAAAAAAAACAAAATCAAATTTTCGAAAAAATCGTTTCAGGGTGCACGTCCCCATGCTACAAACTAATTCCGTGCCACATTTTATGAAAATCGGCCGAAAGGTCTAAACGCTATGCGAGTCACAGACATCCAGATATTAAGCTTTATTATTAGTAAAGATAAAGAAGTATTTCCATTTTTTATCCATTTTCTGATTTTTTTTAAACATAAACACCGTATATAGCTACTTCTACTTTAATTCTTATAGTGTTTTTTCTTCCTTCAAAAATACGCAAGTGTGCAAATCATTCTGCAAATAACCTATATATGTTCGTGCTGTAAATAAACACTATGTAATTGTTACAATGTTTTAGGTATCGCAAGAACTGCGGCTTCACATATGCGTTAATTTGGTATACTCATTGCAAATCGTGATAAACTGACGAAGTTAAGGGCATAGGTGCGTTTCTTATCAACAACGTTTTTGGTCAATATATTGATACAATGTGCGTTTTAAATTTTGAATATCGATGTTTTGTCGTCATGATAGGTACCTATTTCAGGTACACTATTCCCACGTAACAACTAGCGTTGCTTCTATTTCATGCAGTTGTTAAATTTCGGTCCACCCGCGCCAATTAATTCATTTGTATTTATAATATTTGAGTTCTTCCAAACGAATGTTCAGGGCTGCAAACTAAATGTTGTTAATTGCCTTGCTTTTGAAATCTATTAACTGCAGGTGAAGTGAAGCAGGACTTTTCGACGATCTTCTGCGACGACATGCACACAATTTATGCTGTGAGGTTCAAAACAAAAATAATGTTTTTTTTTTTCTTTTTTTAAGTTCTTCTGTTTAACACTAGAAAGACGGAGGGGCCTGTGTGGCCCCTCGCATAGTTTGTTGCTTAGTAACTCGGATAATGTCTAACGGAACGTAATGTATCTTCCTGACTTTTCATTATATGACACTATTTGAATGCTTGTTTAATCATTTTATCATACGCCTCATAGTACTGTAAATATTGATCCTTATACCTAGAAAGACGGGAGGGGCCAGTGGCCCCTAAGCTTTTTTACAATTAAAAAAAAATGTTTTTTTTCTTTCTCCTCATTTTTCTAGCATAAAAAATGGCCATTCTCTCTAGTTTAACCTGTAACTTTCGCTTTATACAGTCAGTTGGATATCCAAACGCTATAAACTGTACTAACTGCTTACCAGCCTAATGGTAGCCATTGCTCTAGAAAAGAAAAACTGATCCAAGCTTTTGGCCAGTATAGAGAGAAACACTACAAATAATTTCATACTAAGTTTTTATTTAGTCATGAAAGAAGGTGCATTGGGCATGTGGACACACTCAGGAAGAATTTTAAAAATAATTCACCCCCTAAAATGGGTAGGGGCCACACTGGCTCCTTCAGTCTTTCTAGGTATACAGAAATTGTCAGTCGTTCTAGTGTTAACTAGTTTTACAACCAGCACGCTTTGCAAAAATTAAATGGTTTAGAAAAATACATTTTAACACATAGGGTAGACAAACTAGTAAATGAAAAGACACCAGTAAATAAACATCTTGCATTTTTTAAAGTTTAAAAAAAAAATTTAAGTACACGAATTGGCGGTAGTAATTTTCTCCATACATCTCTAAAAAGAAAATAACTAGAAAATGCTAAGTTTGTGCTCTGGCTGAAGGTACTCTTTCAGTGAGGTGGTACACTATTTTTTCATTTCAACTCTCCAAAAAACCTTACATATACATAGTCGAAGTTCTAGTAATGGGCATGCTCAAGTCTCCTAATAGAATCACTCGATTATTCAAGATCATTCAAGAACTCGATTATCAAATCTGTATTTCTCGATTAGAAGATCTAGAGTGCTCGATTATTACAACTCGAGTTCACGATTATCACATCTCGAGTTTACGATTATCACATCTCGAACTCTCGATTATCACATCTCGAGCTCTCGATTATCACATCTCGAGCTCTCGATTATTACATCTCGAGTTCTCGATTGTCACATATCAATTCCTCGATTCTCACATCCCGAGATCTGGATTTAAAATAATCGAGAAGTTTATCGCTCGAAATTTCAATTCGAATCAATCGCTCGAGTTCTCGATTTCAAAAGATCTCGATTGTAAATCACTCGATTATGAAAAGTACATTATTCTCGAGCCCTCGATTATCAAAAGTTCTTGACTGCACCTATCACTAAAAAGTTGTCTGAGGCGCCAAATTTTCAAAAATTCTAACATATACCAATTAAAACTCTCGTAGTTATTTGCCAAAAGCAAGTTTTTAAATATCTTATGACTTTTTTTTTGTTTTTTAAATGAGCTTAGTGTCCCATTTACTATAGTAGTTACATAATTGCTTCTCGTGATCTACAAATTTTACTTCTCATGATCTACAAAGTCATTGAACGTTTGCATCACAGTATAATGGAATACGAAATGCTTTCAGTTCTCTTTCAGTTACAAATCTGTTTTGCATTATTTATGGTTATTTTTTGGAAGAATACGGAAGCCGTTTGCGAAAAGTCATCTCTTTTTTCCATTATCTGCGATGCAAGTATTCAAAACTGTTTATCATTGATGTTATTTATTTGTCAAGTAGAAAAGAAAATGTGTTGCTTATGACGTACGAAAGCAACGGATTAGTATTTAATTTCTTTCCGCCCTTGTTTTTCCCGTTCATGCATAAAACATTCCATGGGTTCCAGCTTTTCATATGAACTTCTGCGATTCCAGTGGAAAAGAGCGAATTATTGTACTTTCCAGAAAAAAGTTTTTGGCTGTTTTCGTCTTATTGTTTAAGATATTCTCTAGAAAAGGAGATTTCACAATCAAACGAGAGGAAGAGAATTTTTTTAAAAAATCAAATTGCAAACATACTCGGAAATCTACAAATTCTCATGCATTATTTTTTCTCGATTTCTGTGTTATGTAATATATAAAGAAATAATGTTAGTCCTATGAAATACAGTAAAATGTGTGATTATGAAATATTTACTAGTCTCAATCTGGATGAAAGCACCTAAAAGCAAAAGGGTGTGAGTGCCGAAATTGGATAACTAGTTCAAGGGACTTTCCACGGTAAACGGTAATTTTGTTCCGCACGATGACGCTTCATGCATTTCATTCAAAATATTAATTTAAAAGGATAAGAAACAACATTTTGTAACCTAAGAAATCATAAACTTATGTGTTGACTTCTTGAACAAAACACTCGAAATTACCTTTTAAAATTATTCATTTTTTATGAAATACAGGAATCGTCACGGGCGGGACAAAATGACCATTTTCACTAAAATGGCCACATACATTTTTTTGACGGTTTAAACTATTATTTCCCAACAAATGAGATATGTTTTCTTTACGTTGAACTCTTAGCTTTCAGAACTTAAAATTTGCATTTTGGGGCAGGATATTGTACTAGTATGGGTAGTTGCTGCTGTACAAATTTTTTTCGAGACACTTTTAAACGAAAAACTATCTACACTGTAACAAATTTCGGAAACGTTTCTAGATATATCGGAAACGTTTCCGAAATAGTAGGAATCCTTCATCCAATAGCGAACTCCTCAATATTCAGAAAGCTTTTTGTTATTTCAAGATATCTAGAAGCGGAAGTGATGACGCAACGCTTCGAAACCTATTTCATCCTTCCAACACAGGCGCCAATGAGTCGGAAATAACGAGAACTTCTTTTTTTCTTATCAATGGTTGCTGCAGTCAGCAACTGTTTAGCATTGGATTGCTTGTTATTTCATGTCTAGAGAGTAGTAAAATGTGTCGAAACTAATTTTACGCCTTTGCATTTTGGACTGCCCTTGATTTTTTAGACGATGTACGCAGCTATTAAGTTAGTTAATAACCATTTGCTTCTTTACAATTTCCAATGTGACCATAATTAGATATATATTGTGCGTTCAAGCGAGAATAGTTTCAACACCCGTGTTTATACTTAATGAAACGAAACCCTTTGGATTACTTATTCAGTTGTAATGGAGGTACTTAGATTTTCTTCCGCTCATGTTCACCTGTAAGTATTAATGAATATTTTAAAACATGTTGTTATATACATTTATATTTTTGTTGATTTGCATTTGATGAGGCTCCAATTGTAACTGTTTTTGGGTTTATCGAATTAATTTAAAGTTATCCTACATACCTATGTGCGCGGTGTACTTTTTGTTGTAACCAACTGAAACTGATTAATTACGCAAAAGAAGTAAGATTTATATTTGAGAAGCAATCACAGAAAAGTTATTTCGAAATACTTGGATGTATATACATTTTGGTTCAAAAAGAAAAAAAAAATCAATTGTTTAATTCATTAGAAATATGGTAATGCAAATATTTTCTAGTATTGTAATATGATTCACAAAAAATGTGCCGGTATAATTTATCTTTTTTTATTATAATTTATTTATCCATTTAAAAATATTTATACCATTAGAAAATGACCATGTTATCTATTAGTAAGAACATTGTAATGAAATTAATTCATCTGCTTATTCATTTTGTTAAATGTGGTTAACAATAAAAAAATTCCTTGACATTAGTTCCGAAAATAACATTTCCTTCGTGGATATACTAGTTTAATGTAGGACAGTCAGGAGGAATGAGTCAGTGGCAAAAATGGAACAGCTGCATTTACATGCTGAAATAAAAAGTAAAATTATTTCATGTCATCGTTTTAAAAGTGATCAGTTTTTAAATACTATGTTATTAATATGCAATGCACATATGGGGAGAGACTGTGCCATTGACATTTTCAAGGGGTTGCTTTTTTTAAGGTGGGGGCGCTTTATATAATTTTATGGGTGAACCATCACTCTTGTGGTGTGGGGGGGGGGGACTCTCGTATATATGAAATGGAATAATCATGTAATAGAGTTCAATGTTTTAATAAATAAAATATATAATGCATTTTGCGCACACTCTAAAAATAAAATCAGTAACCTATTTTGATTAAGTATCTATATTTGTGATAAACTGGAAAAGGGCAAGAACAGAAGAATAAACCCGAATGGTTCCAGCAGGGGGACTTTGGTGTCATATTTAAATTCATCAATTTCTCTGTTGGTACTTTTCGGTACACTTTGTTCGTCAAAGAAATTGACTTGACGTGAACGAATTTCGGAACGCAAAGTGTAGGTAAGTTCTGTCAAATTTTATCAGAAAATAAAAGCTATCTAGTTTGATACAAGATATGTTTTTAAGTTCTGCATTAAAAATACAATATGTTGATAATTTTGTCTTGAAAGTATTGAGAGAAAAACTGAAGTTTAATATTGTTTAACAAACAATCCCACTTTTGAGAAAGTACTCCCCTTCCCTCCCCCGACGATTTTGTGATTATGAATGAAACTACTATATTATTTCATAAATTTTCAAAAATTTATAACTGTGCATATGTTATGCTGTTAACCATGCTATTTGTCATTAGAAATTCAGAAAAAAAAAACACGAATGATTCTAAAATTGCTTGTTTCATTGCTCTTAGATATGAAAGAATTGAAACTGATATGGCATGCAATACTATAGTAAAGAATTATTTTTTAGAAAAAATCACGGAAAAAGGATTCCGAAATTCTCAGAAACGTTTTTGAAAATTGTTTGGAGAATTCCGAAATACTCGGAAACGTTTTCGAAACTTTCATGAACCACAGCTGCACAGAATACTCAGAAACATTTCTGGAAATTACGGAAAGAGGATTCCGAAATACTCAGAAACGTTTCTGAAAATTACAGAAAGAGGATTCCAAAATACTCAGAAACATTTCTGGAAATTATAGAAAGAGGATTCCGAAATACTCAGACACGTTTCTGGACATTACAGAAAGAGGATTCCGAAATACTCAGACACGTTTCCGGACATTACAGAAAGAGAATTCCGAAATACTCAGAAACGTTTTTGAAAATTTCATGAACCGCAGCTGCACGATATACTCAGAAACGTTTCCGAATTTTTTTTACAGTGTAGGGTTTGAATTTAGCATGCGTTTTAAAGCTAATAACAGTCCATTTATACCCTTTAGATTCTCATTGCTTGAATTGTTCTATGCTTCATCGAAAAAGAGTTGAGAAATAGAGAACATAGAAAACATTAAGTTAAATATACAGTGTAAAAAAAGTGTTAGGTTACCAGTATGAATGGATGTAATGGTACACGAATTCTGAAGTGTGTAGCATCATTGTTTTAAAAACTCAAGTTGTTGGAGGAACCTTGCATTACGGTTTCATTAGAATTCAAAGCGCATGCGCAATGATCAGACTCGGCGCAGAACAGGTAAACTCTTATTAGCTGAAGGAAAACCGTCCTTAGTGGCCGAGCGGTAAAAGCGGCCTTTTCTGTGAGGCTTGCGTCGCGTATTCGGACCCCACTCAGATCATTTCCTCTCAATAAAAATGTCTTGTTTAAAAATTAAAAAAGCAAAAAAAAAAGGGTGTCTAATGGTGTTTAAAAGCATGAACTTGGTAAATCGTTCAAGGAAGTCAGATGAAAGCTTAATTTTTACTAAAGTGTAACCTTTCAAATAATTGCTAAGCATGTATAAAATACTGGTGTAACCTTACGCAGAAATGAGTGAGACGTTACGCTATAGTTACATTACCATGGTGTAACCTTCCACAAGCGATGTGTAATTTGACACCATTTTTATCAGTTAAATTACTCCAGAGAAGTGGAGGCCGCTAAGCTGCCACCGATTCTACTGAGTAAGGTTACACAAGTTATTTTATAGTGTACACATTTAAAATCTATTTCGAAAGTTATTAACTAATTAGGTTCTCGTAGGACTACAGATATACTCAAAAAAATCCCTGAGATACATTTAGAAAATAAATAAATATGAAATAATGCACATTGATAGAAACATTTTCGAAAAAAAGTGATGGGCAAAGTTATCTATACGAAATAGTTTACAAGAATACGAAATAGTAAGTCTGTTAAAAAGCTACCTTTCATAAATCCTTGCGACTCGTAAAATGTGATAATTACTTGATACACTTATACATTAATTGAACATATTTTTAATGAACAATTGAGGTGGTGAGAAGAAAAGGGATAAAAGTGGCTAAATTGAAATTTGGAGATAACCAGTAGAACTGGTAGGTGAACCTCTCCTCTGTCTTGTGGCAAGAGATTGTACTAGTAGCCCTGGTAGGTGCTGCTGTATAGCATGATTTAGAAAAAAAAAATTCAATGAAAGCCTACCTAGGATCTGATCTTTAAACGCGTTTTACTCGAAACTTAAAATAGTCCACTTGCATCCCTTTGCTTCTCACTGCCTCAGTTAACCTTTTGTAACTTAATAGTTTTTCTTTCTTTCTTTCTTTTTTTTTTTTTTTTTTTGATTTCCAAAAAGCGCAGGATATTTAAAAATAAGAAAGTTTATACATTAAAAACTAGCTTTTTCTATTTTGGAATTTTCTATAGAGAGTTTATAGAAAATTCCTTTCAAATCATATGCGATAAAATGCAGACAAAACTGTCGTTTACATTCATGAGAAAATGTCTCTTTAAATTAAATTGACTCTGAAGGCTCTTTGTTCTGGGATTCTATCTCTTCTATGAAGATATAGGCTGTCAGTTTGGTTTCAAACAAATAATAAGGACTTAAAAACTTAAATATAGTATTGATAACCGATTCTTTAGTATATCTGGGATCACCTTCTGTGGTTAAAATTCTTAATTTTAAAGCAGGAGTTGTCAACCGGTCTGATTCTGGCTCCCCCATTATGAATATAAGTAGTATAGTAGGAAAATTAGAATTTGAAACTGAAGCCAATTATTAACTAAAAATATTGATAAGTCTCTGAACAAAATTTGATATTGCTAAACATGACTTTGTTTTTAGCATTTTTATTACAACACATGAAATCAAAGAATGAAAAACTAAATAAAATAAATTTATCCTTAAATATGGTTAAGATCTAGGCAATGATGGCATGTAATTATCAGTCACCTTCATAACATTGCTAAGAAGGCTGTAACTACTTGTCCGTGACGAGTTCTTGAGTATTAGGTTGTAATTGTGACAAAAAGTACTTCATGTTGTTTTCAACGCTTTTCTCATTAGTTTGGATATTTAAGGCAAAATATATGACACACAGAGATGTGGATGATATCGAAAATGTTTACATCAGACCATAAAACTCAGCAATTTATATTTAGTTTTGTTTTTTTTAAGGGGAGTCAGTACCCAAAATACTTTTAAAAAATCGATTTTTTTGATCTTTATATATTTTAAAACTCTATTTCAATACCTTTTTAATGATACAAACTTCTCGACCGTGCTCATATTAGGAGTAAGTTAAAATAAGCTTTAAAAAAATGCAAACTTAGTTTGATTAGGTATGATTTTTCTCTTTCAATTGCAATATCTCGAAATAGTATTTTTAAAAATAAATGTTCCTTTTTCTCAGAAACTAAATTGTGTTAGGTTTTGAAAGTTTTACTAGCTAGTCCATACATCGAATTGCATATACTAAAGTAAATTTTTTTACATAATCAAAAAATATTTTTTATGGAGCTGATTTCGTGTTGTAAAATGGCATTTTTTGAAAAAAATTATAGTAGACTAACACATTATAGTTAAAAAAAAAAAAAACTAAACTTTCTTTGTGTAAAATTTTACTTCAATATAGAGAAAGGAGTCTACTTAAGGTCAGAAAAGAATTCATAATTGTATCTTTAATAGATTTTCGAAAAAGGTACATTAACCTTTGCAAATTAACATTGAGGGTATAGGGGATATTTAATCTGCTTAAACATCTACGTCTCCCTTGAAATTCCTTTACGCTTCCTGAAGGGGAGCCACCTCACGAGAACCTCTGTTCTGAAAAATAATGCGTTACAAATGTTCTCTAATGCATTTCGGAATAAGAGAATATTTTCTAAGTAACCCCAAAAGTGTAAAATGTTACATTACTTATATAGAAATATCAGTAATCGTTTTGTACTAGAAACAACAAAAGCATCAAGTAAGTGGTTTCCCACCAATCTATTGCAAATAAAACTCGGTGACATTTTCAATGACTTTCCAAAACTGAATGACAGATAGATAGTTTCTTTTAAAATCAGTCACTAAAGTGCCACTCAAAAGGAAATAGTACTTGCTCGAATGAATTGAATTTTCTAACTTAAGTTTACGCCGAAAGAAGTTTTTCTTTTTCATTTGAACACAAATGGAACTTTCCCGAAAAAAAGTTTAAAATACAAGTATAAAAATGTTTTCTTTCTCTGAAAGTAAAGGAGATATTTTGTCGATTTAAAATATGCTAGTGAACTAGTGGATAAAGGGAAGCCAACCTCGTTTGTGGTTTTATTAGAGAAAAAATATGATGCGCACGTCACATTACTTCCTTGTATGTCTATTAAATAATCGATGTTCTCAGTGACTCAAAAAATGGGAATGTTTACCCATGTGAGAGCGTTAGATGTAATGCTTCTAAAAATTATAACTTTTCCCCTTGCATATAAAAGTATAGTTAACAAAGAGGATATTACTTTCAAATGTGAAGATAGGTGTTCCTTTTGTTAGAGATATGAAGTTGCTTAACAGAAACTATACGGAACATGCTTAAAATCAAAATTCATCAAAATAGTGCCTGAGAATGAACTGAAAAACATTTCAAATGCGTATTTACTACTATAGTTTGATGATAACTGATGCAGAAAGAGCTCGTTTAGAGATTCATACGAAAAATATCGCCATTGCTAACGTTGGTTATGCTGTAGCTTGATAAATGTTTCCAACCTGACATCGGCTTTTGATATCAATTTTATTGTCAATTTGGTGACATATTGCCTAGTTGGAGACAAAAAAGCTTTGCGATGTATCGCTAAGCAGTCGCCAGTTTTTGCAAAAAACTTCAGTCTAATCTTCATTGAAATTAACATCGATTAGTCAAAAAAACGTGTAAATCATCCCTTTTAGCAATCGAAGTAGGAAACGCACAACGATCCCTCACTGACTCAGGGCTGCCGAGAGCCAAGGTTGTAAGTCCCCCGACGACTACCATCGCTGTCAATTGGGTCGTTGGGACCCTTTCCCCGTAAAACGTATAAAACTTTTACTGCTCTGACTCCGAATTGGCCAAGACCCTAATTTCTGACAAGGCTGACAGAGCCTCTCGTCGGCATTGCAATGATTCTACCCAAGAAATTTCAACTTTCTAACATAATTTCGTTTATGTTTAATGCAACGTACACATGTACAGACATAACGAGAATATTCGTCATCATTATTCGGGGATGTTTAAAATGGGCATTTCGTCCATACGTTCATTCACAACATTAGGTACATATGCACAAACACACGGCAATTAAAAAACTACTCAACACCCATTCAGTGTTGAGTGAATTGGAAATTTACGACAAAAGTTTAGTGACAAGTTCTTTACCAGCATAATACTGCCGAGGGAAGGTAAAGCACAGTAACTGCAAATTTTTCGTTTTTCATTTTGATGTACTTTTGTCATTTACAACACTTACAGGGTGACCAGTAATTAACGCACTGATGTTAAAAATTAATTTCTCAAAAACTACTGGCTCAAAAACTTCTGTTTGGATTCTAAAACAAAGTACGATACGCGGGAAATAGTTTAACACATGTTCGATGTGCCTTTCATCTCTAGCTTTAAAAGGACGCAAATTAATATCGAAATCCCGTGTCACTTGCTGAAGGGTCAAAGTTTCAATGCTTTCAATAACAGACTTAATCGCATTTTTCAGGTCTTAATTGCTCTTTGGGCTTACATCTTTAACTTTGTCTTTGGTTATAGCCCACAAAAATGAATCGCGGGAATTCAGGTCTGGAGAATAGGGTAATCAATCTATTTCCATACTTTTCAATTTTGGGTACCCTAAAGTCAAAATCTTCTCATTAAAGGGCTCTTCAAGCAGGTCAAACACTTCATTGGTACGATTAGGTGGTGTGACCCCTTGCATGATTCACGTGCTTTTGAAATCCCACCCACTTTGAATTGCTGGAATGAACTGATTTCTCAACATTTCCACGTATCACTCAGAAGTGAGTCCGTTCGTTGTCTTAAGCTTAAACTCAGACGCGAAATTTCTTTGAGTCACAACTGGAATGTTGCTGTTCAAATAATACGTCCAAACCACGAAAATACGCTCAGAAACGCTACATTTCGACATTTTCACTGAAAAATAAACACCAAAAGCAAACTCAGTGAGACTGCGCGAAAAAAAAGATTCGCCAACGCACTGAATCCAACCGCGAAGTTTGGATTTGATACGTCTAACTGTTTTCGAGAAAGTGACATTTCTTTTCAACGCATTAATTACTAGTCACCCTGTACACTTTATTGTACTAGCTTGCTTATTTTGTTTCCGTAGAAAATGAAGCAAGGAAAAAGTCATTGAAGCATTTCTCTTTTCTTAGTATGGAATGCAAAACGTGTTTCTTCAAATAACTGAAAATCTCATTTCTGCAGATACTGCGCTTTACCTTTCCACGGCAGAATACTTCCTATGCTACGTGCAACGACGAATAAAATGCGCATACTTTTCTCCGCGCGTTCAAGGTACAACAAGTAACTACAAATTCTTCGTTTTTTTTTTTTTTTTTTTTTTTTTTGTTCTTTATTTTAGATGCTTTACTAAATATTTAGATACTTTACTAAATATGTAGATACTTTATTGCATCTATAAAATATAGTAAACCTAGACCACTTAAAGAACATCAATGTTTCTTTGGCTTCTGAAATTGTATATTGAAATAAGAGTAGCTGAAGAGAATGTTTAAAAAGAATGTGTAATGGACGATGTAAAAGTACCTCAGAGTGAGATACGAAGCAGTTTAACTATCCAAATCAAGTTTGTCGAAAATAAATGCTAGATAGTTGATATACATCTTTTCATTGGTTTTGCATGGAGCTCTTCATAAAACTCGCAAAATATTTTCTGTCTTATTCTATATTTGACGCATCAAGTTGGCTTTCAACTTAACAAGATATCTCCAAATTGTCACCAAATGGTCTGTAATTTATGATGCCACTTCCACTTGTATTCAGTTTAATTACTTGCGGTTTATGTAGGAAGTTTATATTCATCCTCCAAAAACATAAATAAATAAATAAAGTAAAATAAAATAAAAAATAAATAAATAAAACAAAAAGTATCGAAAAACAAACCTGTGAGTTGAAGTAGAGAAAATACTTACTTCTTTTGAAACTGCAAGAAATCATTTTTTCAAGTGCAGCATAGTTTTATATTTCAATACACATTGGTTTCATATTATTGAAAAAAAAATAGATTCTTAAAGTTCTTAATATCATTATGGCAAGGTTAACATTGCATTATTGAAAAGTTAATGTAATACCAAAATTGCAATCTCATGAATCTGTACCTACTTAAGATGATAAGTACTTAATTTATTTAGGTAAGAAAAGTCTTATAACACTTATAACTATTTATAATTCGGAATCTCTTATTACTGATTTTAACGTCCAAACACAGCATGTTATTTTCCGTATTTGCTTTTGAAGTTATGGTAGTGAAATGTATAGATAGCTAATAGAAAGCTAATTTTAAATAAGTGGAAAAGTAAACTTTCACATTCTTTGTTGCTTTTGAAAAGCAACTAAAACATATATCAATATCTTACTTTTAAAGAATTTGAGAACGAAAAATTCCGCGTCACATCTTTTTTCGTAGCATACATCAAGATGTATCTAAATAAAATCGTACTGTAGAATATTTTCTACCACTCCGCAGTCCGTATATAAAATATTTACCGAACGTGTGGGCACGTACACTAAAGCTTTCAGAAAAGTGACCGCTTCTTTGAAATTCAAAATAAACAGGTTTAAATCAAAATGAAAGAGATTTTAAGCGCAACGCGAATAGCATATATTTTGATTTTGTTTGAGGTTATTTGATCATTGATTATATTCACGAAACCGATTTCCCATTTCAATTGAATTCATGTAAATGTACAGAAATAGTACTGCAATAAAGTCAGAAAGTTTGTTCTTAAGCTTTCTATGTAAACGCGTAATGTAGATTGTTTAGTTAAAAAATACTTGAAATGTTTCTATGGTTTGTACATTAAATCTTGATAAGGCTTTGTGAAATTTTGCACTTAAAAGCAGTTGTTTAACGCATGAAACTAGTTTAATTGCTTTAACATCAATATTTACAACGGATTTGATGAAGTCTGCAAATTTAGATTACTTTTGTATACTGAATTGCTACAAGCACTGTAGAGCAATCCAACGAATTTGTATCTTCAACCTTGACTTCATTATAATTTTTAACATTTACTTATACTATAGTTCTGGTGATTCTTGCCCTAACAGTGCTTAAATTATTGATGAAGAACTGTTCTATACCAACTGCCGCACCAGCACTATGTTCGAAGGGATTAAATACTGCTTATCTTATAAATTTTTGATTTCGGCATTTATTCTGTCTTGCTGTTAGGTGTTTCATTTGTTTATAATTGTGTGTATTGTATACTTACATTTCTTTGAAAATATTTGTGCTTAAAAATGGTAATATAGCAATGTAAGAGGTTGAGACAAAAACATGCATTCTTCAAATCTCAGCGAGAAGTTAAGAAGCGTTTCCAGAAAGCTCTTTATTTGGTCTACACTATATCATCAAAAGTATTCAGACTCTCTCAAAAACTCAGATTTTTACGGATTTCTTGAAAAGTAAGAGACCAACTGTTCTGTAACTTTTGTCACGTAAAAAGCATGCTCCTCTAGTCATTTTACACAAAAAGAAAGAATTCCTCCATGCCCAGCATGCTCCATGCCCAGGACCAGCAACACATTTATAAAACAAAAAGAAGTTTCCAATCATCCTTCATCGCGAACACCTGGGGATAATTTATAAATTTCAGAAATGAACTTGCTTACTCTGCAGAATTAAGATTTATATTTTTTTGTAAAAATATGACTTATATCACGCATTTCTTTTAAAAAATAAAAATGTTATTTGTAAAGCTTTTTGGCTCTTACCACACAGAGTTTTCCATCACCCCTTACTAAACTTTCAGAAAACTTGACAGCATACAATAGAAATATAATACTAAAATTTCAAAATGAAATATTGATAATTTGACGAAATATGAATTTTTAAAGTAGTTACATGTTCACTGTGCATTCGCAAAAGATAGCAATTTATAATTTTCATAGTTTAAATCCCAATTAGATCTCCCTATTCATATTCAAATTCCAGTTCAATATCTTAAAAGTTAAGAAAGATATCGGTAATCTAATAAATTGAATTTCAATAAATTTTGAATAGCCGAAGAATAGGATGGGATCGTTCAAAAATAATCTATTCTTATCATGGATAATCGATTTTTACAATTATTTATAAATGAAAATCAAGATATACTTCTAAAGAAATAATGAAATCAGGGATTGCACTATTTTTACTTCCTTTTACACAGTAGGAAGTATTGTATTTGCGAAAAAAAAATTTCATTCAAAAATCGGCCTTAATTTCCATTTTGCTCGCCCCCGAATGAATATTGAGTTTTGTTTCAACCCGACCACACGTGTATATGTGCCTAAAAACGTATAGACACCCGAAATATTCATTTTGATGATCCCCGCGTTAATTACGAGTTTTTTCGTTACGTATGTATGTGTGTATGTATCTCGCATAACTCGAAAACGGTATGTCCTAAAAAGTGGAAATTTGGTGCGTAGACTCCTAGTGGGGTCTAGTTGTGCACCTCCCCTCGCAAATTTCAATGCAAACTCAAGTGATGTTATAATTTGGCAAACACTTGGTGATGTCTCGCCAATTTTTTGGTCGCCAAGTTTTGTCGCCAACTTACAAATTTGGCGTTTTTTTTTTTTTTTTTTTTTTTAAATCTGGATTTGATTTGGCCACATTTAGAGAGTTAACCATTGAGTCACATTAAAATTGCCAATATTGAAAAATATTTTCTGTATACAACGTTTTTCTTTGCTTCGGTTCACAACAAACTTGGGGTAAAATTTTTAAAAATTTTTCTTTGCTTACTCTTAGGTACTATTATCATTAAAGTGGAGCAAAAGAAAGTCATGTGATGCACACATCAGCTCGTTTTTCTTAGTGAGAACTCTTACGACTTTTAAAAGGAAATTTGTTTGAAAAGAAAAAAAAAAAACCCAGCGCCCTGTGCTTTTCTTCATGTTTTCTTTCTCTATTTCGTTTACTGTGTTTGTTTTTTTATTTGAAACGAAATCGCCAGTGTAAAATCAGGCAGATATCTCCATTTACTTCGAAACGTCAAAAATAACACTGTCGATTTTTGTAAAGTTTGAACTGCTTCATCAGCGTAATATTTTTTCTGAAAAACACGATATTATGTGTGAAAAAAAAAGTCCACTAATGTTGAAAAAGGAAATATCTTTTCCATTATTACACCATAGTTTTTCTTCATCTATATTTTTGTTAGTGGAATGTATTCGGTAAAATGTCAATTTCAGTTGCCGATTTAAGAAAATGACGACAGATTTCCTGAACGCTTTCGAATTGCGCAAAGAAAAATTGAAATCATATAGCACGGATCAAATATACATTTGCATATGAAATTGTTGTTTTTTTTTTCTATATTGCTGTTTATAATATATTTTTGTGCTATTTTAGATTACGTTGGATCTGTAGAAAGCTAACAACATTTTATGGTTTAAATAACTCCAGATTTTGTGCATCGATTTTTTAAATTGTGTCTTAAAATAAAAGTAAATCATGAAAGCAAAACGAAAATAAATAATAATTTTGAATTATAATTAAAAGTGAAAAAAAAGCTATGTTTTTAAACATTATAAAGTCTTGCTTTAATCAAAGTCAAATATGTGTGTAAAAACTACACCAAAACAGGTGTTTTAGCTTTCCAATGGCTACGATTTTGGTAAATAAACTCTTAGCAAGGGATGAGCTTCAAAGTTTTAGCGATAAAAGTTGTGAAAGTGTAAGCAGAAATTTTGAAATAAATATTTTCAGTTTAATTCATTTTAATTGTAAATATCAGAGAAAACTAAACGATAGAATCACTCTTCTTAATAAATACCTCGATAAAATCCCAAGCTATTTCAGTAGCAAAATGTTTCTAATGTTCGTTAAGTTTGTATTCTCACAAAAAATAAGGTCATTATTATTAACTAAAATTTATTTGACATGGATTTTTCTTTATTTGCTTCACCTCATAATTATTTCTTTTTTAGCCTGAAGAAAGTTGCTAATCGTATATCGAATATAATGTTAGACTTCAAAGACGCTACACCTTTTTTCTTTAACTGTATCAGGAATCGTGTATTCAATAAAACGGCGAAACTACTCCATTTTGAAATAATTTTCAAACATTATTTTGTATTGCACCCAATACAAGTACACCACAACGTCAAAAATCTAAATTCATTTTTCTTAAAAATTGATAAAAATAGTCCTTTCTTGTAAGCAAACAACAAGACTTAACTTTTGTTAATTTTTGTTTAAAAATGTAATTATATATTCAGGCGTTATATACTGTATTGCATGTTACGAACATAACACGTACAGTATAATAACTTTATTTTAGTAAATGCCATGCTATTTTCCTAAACGGTATTTTCTGGGACTTTTTTTTTCTCGAAAATCGGAGCCATTTAAAAATTTGAACAACCTATGGTCCCAATTACTGTGATATTTTGACGTTCTACAGTAGTTGTATTTTAATAAACTGTTATACAGTAACCTTCCGATAATCCGGGGTTGGGTGGCACTGGTGCAACCCAAACCAAAACTAAACAAAAACAGTCATTACTTTTTAACTTTTACTGCTAAAATACATGTTCCTGATTGTTAGTTGACTCGCGAGTAATCTGTGGAGTTTACTACGCTTAAAAAATTATTAGGTGTGATTGTTTTGTTTCCTAAAACATATATCATATTTAATTAATATTAGGTTTTAAAAGTGTATTAAATACACTTAATAACACATTTCATTCTAAAGAGAATGAAAAAAAAAAATCCAATTTGTCATTGAAGTTATCACAAAATAAACTAATTACACTTAGTCAGGAAATTAAAGTGGAAGTTTCCTGTTGATAGTACACGCATGCTTAAGCGTAAATATTCCAACACACGTTTCTAATTTGCGGAATTCAATGACATTAATGAAATACAGAGAACTGCAATACATCCTTTACGAATTTTTAATAACGAAGTTGTAGATTAATTAACTAAAAGGTAATGCATCCTGTTGAATTGGGTTTAACAGTCTGAATCTGCAACTCGTTATTACTTTGTGCTAATTGATTCAATGATGATGATGTCGGGTTGCTTATTTTTTTTAACAATTTTTATCAACCCCATATTATTATTTTCCCTGTTTAATATGTTATAAAACTACAAAGATCAAATACAATTCTTTATTTATTGCTAACTTTTTACGTAAATTTGTAATCTGTAAGTTTTCAAGAACCTTTCGTTGAAATATGTAAGTAAAACTTTGGGAAGACGTGTTCCACTGTATGTTGAAATTTTGCGGAAAACCAATATTAACTAGCATTTCATGCCTACGGTAATATTTTATCAATGATTAATAGTTGTGTTTTGCAAACAGTGATGTTGTACAGTAATATAAGAAAAAAATCCTTACAGGACAACGAAATGTTTTATTCATTTCATAAGCCTTTGTTTTATCAGAAACTTGTTTTGTTTATGCAGTTCAAGATTTCATGGATTTATTCCACTAATTCTATTTTTAAAATATTTTATTTCACCTTCTTTGTTATAATGAAGTTTTTTAATTGTTTGGATACTCCTTACTTTTAAATGAAATAATAATCGTAATTACATACAATATATACAATCATTTTTAATAAATTTTTGTCCACAGAAACAAATAAAGCAATAATTTAGTAGCAATCGTAAAATGCTCAAATCCATGGCAGATATTTTTTGAAATGCATTTAAAATTTTAAAGGAATGCCTAGAGAAACTATTAGGTACTAATGTTTAAAAAAATATTTTAGTTTCTTATCGTTCTTTTAAAAAGTATTACTTGAAAGCTTGTTAATTTTTAAGGGTTTTCTCTTTATTAAAACAACCTACCACTACCTCCCAAGTGGGGGAAAAAAGTAAGATGTTGCCAAAAGTTTTAGAAGAAAAATCTTAACATTTTATTTTTAATGTCTTCTCTCCCTCGTTTTAAACAGTAAAGAGTTCACAAAAATTATTAAAGTTAATATCTTTATTGTCTGTCACCGAAAACTGTTAGATTACTCTTGAAAGAGCAGGAACGAAAAAAAAAGGAACCTTAACTGTTCATTTTTTTTCACATGTACATTTATGTTTAAAGGTGGTACGTTTACTTTCTTCTTTCTCAATATTTTGGTTGTGTAAGAAATAAGAAAACTAAAATTGTTACCTTCTCTCTCGCACTCATTTTTTTCTCATCAAAATCTACAGTGTCATAATTTTTTTCTTCTGATCTTTTCTGTCGCTAAAGATGCTCACATTTATTGGGTTACCGCGCTAGACTACTATTGTCTAAAATTTTTTGAGATTCTTCTACACTTGAAAATTAAAAAGTATATGGTACAGAATGAAAATATTATGAATTTTAATATATCTACGTATATTGGATCAATTCTCTCAACATGATGATACCTCCTTATATTGGGTAGCAGTTTTTTTTTGTTTTGCATTGTTTTTGTCTCTTTTTATATCTGAATCCGCCATCCTCATATATATTATAGCGAATTCACTGATCGAGTAAAGCTCCTGACGTCATCAACAATGAAACTCGCTCCACGTCATGATAATTTGATAATATATTTTGGTAATGTTTGACCCACAGGGAAATGTTTTATTTTGACAAGGCCGAACTGGATCCGGTAAATTTACTGCTTTACTGGCACGACTGTCATTTTTGAAGAATGAAGAAATGAAAATGGGGTCAACAATGAACGCTATCTACTGGAGTTAAGGGTTTATCCACTGGCGTTGGGGTTAAACTTTCAACTATCAAAATATCATCAGACAGGCAATTGCTTCGTTCAAATGTGAAAACAATTTTCACCCACCATACCTTGAAGGGCAATTTTCTAGTCTAAAGAGAATGCCGGAACTAGTTGTCTAAGGGATGATGCTTTGTGTTATGACCGGAAATAGTTTCCCGCATGGGCATGTTGGCCAACTTTTTGCTGTTTAGTTTATGCTTTGATTAGACTATTACACTATCCACATGTTTTAATTTGAATTTGTTATCTAATAATAAGAAAATGTAATGAACCAAAAGATCCCATTATTCATGCACATCTGTTCTATCACTGACTGGTATTCTCTTGGCTTATGACTGTTATCTTTAAAATTAATAATAATTTATAATAAATTATAATAGTTTTTATGATTATAAAGCTTGATTATTTAAATACATTTGAAAAAAAAACTACTTTTTGGAACAAGTACACTTATTCCATTTGTCGAAATTAGATGGGCGCGTTACTGGTATATCTGAACTTTATTATGCTAATTACAAAAAAAAAAAAAAAAAAAATAGTTTAGTTATTTATTATGATTTTTTTAATCAAAACAATTTTGATGATTTTAATTAGTAATCATAATGTCTGAAGGTACGTGCAATAATGCATTAATAATCTTGTTGCAAAAATTTATAAAAACTTTTTTAAAACTCATTCAACGTCCATGCCCCATTATTGGTACCTTACGTTGAAATAATCTGCTAAATTGACGAAGAACTGGTATGAATGATATGCGTGTGTTTTTATCCCCATTGATTGAATAGTATACAAATAGATTTTATTCCATTTGTCACAGAAAAGGAGGTCCCACAAGTTTAGAAGAGATAGAATTAGATTGAAAAATAGTGAAAATAATTTTTCCTCATAAATGCTAAACAGAGAAATTGAGAAATTTGATTTTATTGCTAATAAAGTCCATTACACAACTTTATTATAACTTCAAAGATTTGTCGCGTATATTTTCCCATTTTATTAGTTAAAAGAACATTGCGTTTCTATGAAAAGCAATAGCAAAAAAAAAAAAAAAAAATCTTATGAGTTGAACATATCGACACCTCAGAGCAACAGTAAGACATCTAATCCCAGGAATAACAGTCATATACTACTGTTGCTTTGATGCGACGGTATGAAACTTTGTTGTGTGTGTGTGTGTGTGTGTCGCATCCCCTTACGAGTCCACATTGCAAGGCGCTTGAGTAGCAGATACCGATTGGTCAGCAAATACTAAAGAGCAACTCTATAAGGGCCTAAAGTATTTTGATTTAAACAAGCATTTCACGTAGTCAAAATTTGACGTCTTTCAACCTTATCCATTAGTTTTCTCTGAAGTCCTAACATGAATATTACTTCTGTTTACTATGCGACAAAAATTAAGCATTTTACATTAAAAATGATATTGCATTTGTAATTGCTGATTGAAAATTTGTACAGATTTTCAAAACCGTAGTAAATATCAATTAATATCTTTTGAAAAATATAGCTACATGGGAAGCAAACTCGATTCTGAAATGTCAGAAAACAAAATTGGAATTAAACCTGTTGAAAGGTAAAACATTAAATAAAGTCGAAGTACTGGTAACAAAAATGTATCCCACGAAGTAGAAACAAAAGTAATAGTGAAAATTGCGAATAAAAAGGAAAAAAAAAAAACCCTCACAATCCCCCCCCCCAAAAAAAAAAATTCTTTAATAATTTCTTCTTTTTTTGAATTTAGCAATGTAAAATAGATCAATGTATGTTTTTGTAACTGTTGGTAGTTAGCAAATCATGCATCAATACATTTTTTCCTAACAGTTATTACTATTTCGGTCATTACTCGGTGTGTCTGATGAAACTTGAAAAAAAAAAAAAAAAAAAAAAAACCGCATCCACATAGGAATCGTCTTACATATAAATTTAGTTGCATAAAAGTTGACTAAAACAATATAATCGCATAACCACAAAAAAAAAATCCATAAATACAAATTCATAACTGCAGAGAGCATTATCCTAATGAACGTATCATGAAAAATAAAGCCTTCTTTAGTGATGCAATTTATTACCAAAATAGAAACAAGTGTTTCAACCGTTAAGAAAGAAGCAGTTGAAATACCTAACTGTTGTTTTTGGATTCCCATGACATGAATGCATTAAAAATATCAAAGATCGTTTTCATAGTAATACCACTAATCCCTTGTGGGGTTCTCAGTTACTACCTACACCATTATTCTTATACAAAAAGGACTAGATGAAAGTACATGCGAGATAAAAAAGAAAAAAACAAATGATAATCCAATTTCCCTAAAGCTTATCAATAATTGAAGGAAAAAAACATCCGACTCTTTTTATGAAAAAGATCTTTCCAAAAATCATATTTGCTTTTTCTATCTTAATCTAAAAACAAAACTTGTAAACGGTTTGTGTTGATAAAGAATGTGGAGAGCATGTAGATAATGTAGCAACTGTAACTCCTTAACGGAAAAAGAATTTTCAGTAACACGATTACGGCATACAGAAGCATAAATTTAATAAGGAACTCTAAGGAATTAAGTTAATCCCAGCTTAAGTTTGATCATAAATTGCATTATAACGTAAAAACAGCAACTGAAGAAATGTTTTGAAAAAAAAAGTTCGCTCATAAGATTTAGTTATTAAAATACAGTTATAAATGTAATTGTGGGTGATATTTAAATAAATAGTCCAGTCATATTATACAAAAAGAAAACGGCTAAAATCGCAAAGCACGGTGTAGTTCTGATTTCTTAATATGTTATTTGAGTGAGTTCGGGTAACGCAAGCTTAAGTTTACAGTTTTTAAAAACTTATGCTCGCTGCATAATTCGCAAAAAACGTTTTTTAGCTTTTTCGTTCTAACTCCGAAACTATGCAACTTTTGATTCTAAATGTAAATACCAGTTTTAAAGTGCATTAAATTTTGAACAATTTAAGCTCAAGTGGCACTCTGTATGACTAATAGTTTAAAAGATAGGGTCTGGTGGGGTAAAGTGGTCATAAAATCGTAGGTTTTCAACTTTGGTGAATAATAAATACAACAAATAATTTAAACACCTCACCTTTTTTTGTTGTTATTTTACATTGCATTATTAAAGAACACAGTACATTGAAGTTTAGAAAAAAAAATATTGATTTAATTAGTTTTATAACACTTTCTTTTCCCTTTGTATTTATGACCACTTTACCCCATGGGATGGGGGACAGTGGTCATAGCATGGGGTAAAGTGGTCATAGTTAAAAATAAATGCAAAACCGTATTAAATAACCCTAATATTTGTATATTTCTGTTATTTTAATGGTTACAAGTATATGCACTAATATATGCGTGTATTCACGAGTATATACGTGTCGTGTAAACATGAGTAATCTCGTTCATATATGAGTAGATGCCGTGCATACCTGAGTATATACGTGTATAGTAGACGTATATACGCATATATGTACAAGTGTACATGTGGGTATATACATAACTGTACATAAATGTATATACGGGTATACACGAGTTAATTCGTGGATGCATCCAGTGCGTGTTTGTACGTGTCTACTCATGTATATACACGTATATATGGAAGCACGAGTATATACGTATGTTATACGTGTAAACACAATTATATACCTGAAAAAACGTATATACGTACATTTATGTATCCGTACATACTCATCAACCAGTACATATATGTATTCACGAGTATATACGCTTACATACATGTATGCCTACAGAGTGAATCCAAGCTCTTGAGCAAAAATCTAAGGGGTGTGAGAGGTGAGGATAAAAAGCAAAGAATAATAAGGAGTTTATGGTCGTTGACGCGCTACATGCACACAAAGCCAGAAACTGATGGATGCAAAACAGGTCACAAATTTTTTACACAAAGATGATTTTACTCAAAATTTAGTTTTGAAGAAATATTTAGAGCACTTTTTAAAAGTTACAGCCCGTAGTAATTCTAATACACGCATCGCAACAAAGGCGCAGCGACGGATGAAAGTTTTTCAAAAGTCTCGTTATTAAAACAGAGAGTGCTTTGTGATTGCGACGCATGCATTGCAGCTGCAGGCCGCAAATTTCTTCAATCGCTTTAAAACCTTCTTACAACCTAAAATGTTGTGCAAAATTGTCTTAGTGTAACAAATTTGTGACCTGTTTTACATCCATCAGTATTTGGCTTTGCATGCATGTAGCGCGTCAGCATTGTGTTTGTGACCATATGTTCCTTGTGATTCTTACTTCTTATCCTCCCCTCTAACACCTCGTAAAATTTTTCCCAAGAGTATAAACTAACCCTGTAAACTTGTATGTCATATGCTTGTATGTAAGTATCTACTCGAGTACGTACGTGTATATTACGTGTCTACCTGAGTATATAAGTGTTCGTATACATACGAGTAAAAGCAAGTATATACTTGTATAGTCTAATGTATATCTGCATAGATAAAAAATACCCATATCGCAGATACCCATATACGTATTTATTGGTGCATTTATGTGAATACGTTTGTATACGTGCCTACACGAGTATATGCGTATGCATACGTATATATTCGCATATTAAACCTCATTTACGGTAAAAACAATATATATTAAGTGATATATATTGTTTTTGTGTTATTTATTAAGTGATATATATTGTTTATTGTTGTTATTGTTGAAATTAATATTTAATTCATATCTGCCTTATACATAACTCTTAAGTGACATTAGACGAACAATATTCGTTAAGCCTAATATTATGACCACTTTACCCCATCTTACTGAAATTGTTTTAAAAAATGATCTAAAAAATATTTAGCTAACTGCTAATGAGTAAGCGATCTTAAGACATGTAGGAAGCTTCCTGTGCCGTCAATCTGTTCATAATTCTAACAAACAAAACTTCCGAAAGAAGTTAAAACAGGTGTTTAGATTTTTAAAACTTTCATATTTACACAAAATATTTTTTTTACCAAATAAAATTTTGCCAGGTTTGGAAATTTTGCATTCAAAATGTAGTTTCTAACTCCCCGAACCTAAAATAAAATTTTCACATTCATTCGAACATTTATTTCCAAGCTATAGTCATTTATTTGACGTATGACCACTTTACCCCAGTGACCACTTTCCCCCACCAGACCCTATCGTACTTCAAAAATTGGCCATTTTTGGCGAAAAATAAAAAAAAATATGCTTTGATCACGTTCCACACCAAATATGGACATAAATTCCCACTCTAATTGAAAAAAAAAAAAAAAAAAAAACTGGACATACAGTTACAGTGCATTTAATTTGCATTCATTTAAGCCATAAACGAAGAGTATAGATTCGATAGTTCTTTTACAATCGCAAAACAATCAAATAATAGGCAAATAATTTCGATTTTTGAAGAAATGAAACAAACTACTTTTCAAGACAATATGAAAGTTTCTGTTTTAAAAAAAAGGGGGCAAAGAATTATATGAGTCTAGTGTGTGTTTATGTAAATTACCTGTGTTGGGGAAACATGCCGATTATGAAGAAGAAAAAAATAGGTCACTAGTTGACAGCCCTATGCAGTTTCTGTTAACATTCCTTCAACCCTTCCAAAAATTTCTTCTCCTACGTATCTACACATTTCACACTGATGTATTTTCGGTCGCATTCTGTTTATCGACTGGAAAGTTACCATTCTAGTTTTATTTTGAATAGAGAATATTTTTGAGATTAGGCGAATTTGTAATGAGATTAAATTATCCGAAGACGGAAGAGCAGCGAAACAAAGAATAAATGAAAATGAGAGTTCACTCATTCTTTTTGCAAAAGAAAATGAAACTGTCGAGGTTCATCATATTAAAAATAAAGCTTCAGCAGGGAAACCTAGAATGAAAAAGGCAGCCTTGTACACTTAAAGTACAACATTATTGAATGACTGTACTTATTGAACATATCATTCAAAGAAGTCCTGAAAGAATGGAAAATAGGGATACACCTGGAAGCATTAACCAAAATGCTTCCATTTTTTCACTAGCATGTCTCAATTTCCTCGTAAAAAAATGCTCGCCTTTGTATACAACAGATCTGAAAAAGGTAAAGTATCAAAAAAAAAATATATGTACACTGAAAGAAACTTCACGGTTTTTGCGAATGCATACGGATGAAGCACCCAAAAGAAGAAATCCATAGATGTAAGACATTAAACAATTCAACTGTGTGCTTTTTCGGTGAGTGTAATGAATTGTGTTCATGTTAAACTTTATTGGAGTACTGGAATGACTCTGGGACGTTTGTACTGTCTTTGGATGCAACAGAACGACTGCGCGCTGGAGCAATATGATTATATTTGGCTTCTCAACGTCAGAGTGCTTCAGAAGAAGCGGTTTTCCAAATCGTGTAATAAATGACGCCTCTATAATGAGTGTTTCCTTAGGTTTAGACTTGAGGGCATTGAAAAAAATAATAAAAATCAACAAGAGAAACATTGAAACATTTTCCCGACCGTCATCGAGAAAAGTACATCTCAATAGATCGTGATCGTAAATGGAGAGCATGTGATCTACTTTTTTTTTACTGTTTATATCTTAAACATTCAAAATATTTCCTTCCCAGAAATTGACAAATTCCAGATAATTTGTATTTAGCTTCATAATTTCTTTTTTCAACCAAGGAAAAATGGAATAACTCTTAGATTTGTATTCTTTCTTCACATCTTCCTATGTCTAGCTAAGCAAAACAGAACTGAGCGGTGTTTTTCAAACGAACCAGTGTTGTGTTGACCAGGTCACAATAGTTTTCCTTCTTGAAGTGAGCCACGAAGCTTTAGCCAGAGCTGTAGAGATGAAACCAGTTGCTCTGTATGGAAATGAGGCATCCACCGACATCCTGCGACAGTATTCAATTCCACCTGTTCGTCAAAGTAGCAGGTAATGCAACTGTGAACCGTCTTTTTAGTCTTCAACCAAAAGAGTAGCTTCATTTCATTCGTATCGCAGGTACCGACTAGTAAGAAAATGGTTGGCAGAAGAGAAGGATACCGCAGAGTGGAGTTGGTCGAAGACCAACATAAATTTTGAGATTGGTTCGTCATCCCAATCACAGCATTAAACGAACCAGCCTCACCTATATCTGCCAGTTTTCTCTCATGTTTGTGCAAGAAGGGATATATGGGAGTATGCTGTTGCTGCAGAGCTGGTCTTAGCTGTTCAGCTTTATACAATCTGCCATTTGAAAAGACTGCACACATCATCTTTGTCATTCTAATAGTCAAAAATGGAAAAAAGAACAATAACAAAATGAAAAAAATCAGCTGATCACTATCTTTTTTTCTGTTAAGGAGTACGATCGTACCAATCAAGGACACCATAAAAACCAAGACATTAAGTGTAGTTAATTATTAAGATACGTTTTAATAACAAAACTAACATAGAAATACAGTTTCACCCTTTTGAAATCATTACGTTTTCTCTCTTTTGTCCAGATTTCTCCTATGCTAATGGGAAGTTTTTAAAGCCTTTTGTTCAAAAATATTAGCTATGCAAAATCAAACTCAGTAGGTAACTTTCAAGTTGAAAAACAAATATGGCCGAAAATTGCTCAATGTGAAAGGTATATAGATACGCAGGGGAAGCAATGTTTGCGTTACCTGCATAGAGCTGTCAACTATTTGGGTATTTTATTTATTTTTTCATAGCCGCATTGTTTTGCCAACACATGTAACTTATATAAACACACATTAGAGTCTTATTTTATAATTCTTTGCCCCTTTCTTTAGAATAGGATCCTCAATATTGTCTTGAAAATTGTTTTGTCTCATTTCTTCCAAAATTGAATTTTCCTATTATTCGTTTGTTTTGCGATTGTAAAAGAACTATTGAATCTACAGACTTCGTTTTTGGCTTAAATGAAAACAACTTAAATGTACTGTAACAGTATACCCAGAGTTTTTTTTTTTTTTTTTGTAGAGCAGGAATTTATGTCGATATTTGGCTTGAAATGTGATCGAAGCATAATATTTTTATTTTTCGCCAAAAAGGGCCAGTTTTTAAAGTACGATATGTCCTGAACTATTGGTCGTACAGAGTGCCACTTGATCTCAAATTGTTCAAAAATTAATGTGCTTTAAAACAGGTAGATAAAGGTACATTTATAAGCAAAAATTGCGTAATTTCGGAATTTTTTAAAAAAAGTTTGCTCAGTTGAATGAGAGGTATCATTGTGCAATTTAAAAATAATGGAAACAAGTGCAAATTAATTAATTAATTAATAAAAATAATCGGTAGATTTTTTTTAATTACCATGTCACCTGAAGATAGTTTGTTCTGGAGGGACTTAAATCTTTGGAAAGTTACAAATTTAAGAAGTTTCTTAATGCCCCTTAAGTGTAAAGCTCCCTGCTCCAATACAGACATTCTTTTTTTTCGAAATTTATTACGTGAAGCAAGAAATGCTGGAAAAACTAATCATTAGAGAGGAATACTATAATATAGCTATCAATTTCAGTTTTGTTTTGAATTTTTCAAAGCTTTTAAAATGCGTTTCCTAAATGAGATATTACGTGGTTTATTTACTGAAAAAGCATTTCTTTTTTACTAGGCAGTAATTTTTGCGAGCCCGTTATAATCGCAAAAGAGTAACCATTGCCAAATAGTTTTTATCATTATTTCTTTTTGTTTACATAAAATTCACGAAATTTTCAGCTCGCGAAATTACTAGTATCTTCATTTTAGCAGAAATTACGGAAAAAAGTGATTTTACAAGATTTCTCCTTAATTTCCTGTTTTAGCATAGAGTTGATTTCAATTAAAAAAGCTATACTTGAATTATTATAATTATTAATAATATTCTTTAAATTTAATATGCATAACAGGAAACGCAAAATGTAAGCTTAAGGACTATATTTACCTATTATGAAACAATTTTAAGCATTAAATTTAGTTCTGTTTTTCAAAACTGGTAGTTAAAATTCGATGACGCCTATCTCACTATTTATTCAACTGCTTTGGTCTAAAAATACTTTTCTTTGTTAGATTCAATGAAACCTGAAAGCAAAAAGATTGATCATTCTGTTCAACAAAGAAAGAAAAGGTGGCTAAACTTGATGAAAAAAGAGTTTGAAGCAGAAACAGATCTTAAGTTTCAACCTTGCTTCGAAAATAGAAACGATATTGCCTTCACATGTTAGAATTAGGTAAGTAACGTTCTACTTTCGGAAACTGTGTTAGACAGTTACATTTTCAAACTTTTTACGTAAAGAAAGGTTTAAAAGAATTGTTATTTTGGGTTGATAGTTTTTATAACCTGTAGATTAATGAGATATTTTTGGAAACATGCCGGGTTATTATGTCATTTCTTTTGAGCTATAATTTGTTTGAGCAGAAATAACTATGGAGTTTTATGTTTACATACAAATCCATTTCATTAAAAATACAGCCATTTATTAACCGCCCGTCTTGTCTAGTGGTCAGAGAAGTCTGACTGCGACAGGAAGGTGCGGGTTCGACTCCCGGCTCGGGCATGGACGTACTTTCTCTCTCTCGTCCTTGTCCTTCCTTTGTGTGAATGTGTTGTTATGCTGTGAATGGTTGCCTACCCTATAAACGGGTCCTTATGGCACATGTGTACTGTAGAAGTCGGACTTCACACCAAACTACGGTACAGTGGGAAAAGTGAAGCAGCGCACCCCAAATTGCCAGCCTGGAGGGCACACGACAACACAACAACATTAGCTATTTATTGAATTTGTCCTTTGGTGGCAGCAAATATTCGTTTTTCACCATTATATTTTTTATAGTAAAAATGTAGTTTCGTACAGTAATTTGAGGACTTAATTTTGTCTAATAAAATCAGAAGGAATATTTTACTTATTTCAGTAGGGCATTACTGCTGGAGGACCAGGGGGTGGTCGCACACGCACAGGTGAACCCATTTTTGGGGAGGACGCTCAAGATAAGTTTAATAAGAGTTTTATAAAAACATCAACATTTTCTCCAATTCTACTTAAAATTTCTTTTGTGCTTTATAATATATTTTAGAAAAAATAACAGCAATGGAGTTTTTTTTTACGTTTAGATACAAATTAATTTCATTTGAAAAAACAGATATTCATTGAATTTTCACTTTGGTGGCAGCAGATATTCGTTTTCCCAGCATTATATATTTTTATAACAAATTGCAGTTTCGTACAGGAATTTTAAACATTAATTTAAATATGACATAGCGTTTTATATTAATTTCCGATAAATCAGTAGAAATATATAATTTATGTTAGGGGCATACTGATGGAGGGCTGAGAGGTGGTTCACACATGCATAAGGGACCCTCTTTTGAGAAAGACTTCCGAAATGGATTTAAGAGTTTTCTAAAATCATAAATACCATAATTCTGAAAATTTACCCCCATTTATCTTTTAATTATTTTTTATCTAATACGTTTCAACGTCAGTGAAACACAACATCGCGGGGAAAGAGTGGCTACATATGGGTCTTGGGCAAATTCTAGAGAAAATGCGGTTAAAATTATTTATTGGCTTTTAATTTAAACTTAAATGTCGCCATACAAATAAAAATAGAATCTTCCTAAAAATTTGTGAAGTTTATGCCTTTATATGTCTTTTTTTTTTGGGGGGGGAGGACACCAAAAATTAAAGCCACGGGTGAGCTAATGGGTGGAGGATATATGAAAAATAGTAACATAAATAACAAGTTGTCACAATATAGTTATGTACATTCACAAAAGTAGTATAGCAATAGCATTAGGGCAGAATTATCAAACTTAATCAGCATTTAAAGAGAGAGATATGAACTTCAAAAACTCCAACCAAACCTAAAATGGCCTATCTTCTAATCTCTAAATTCTATATTAATATTAAAGCAAATCTGTAATTGTCATATATATATATATATATATATATATATATATATATATATATATATATACTATATATAGCGAATTCACTGATCGAGAAACGCTGGCGTCATCAACAATAAAACTTGCGCCACAGAATGATAATTTGATAATATTTTTTGGTAAATTTTGACCTGCAGGGAAATGCTTTATTTTGATAAGGCTTAACTGGATCCGGTCACTCAATTGTTTTACTTGTGAGACTGTAATTATAGGTGAAAGGAAAAATAAAAAAAGTGGGCAACAATAAACGTTATCTACTGAAGTTTAGGGTTAATCCACTGGAGTTAGATTTAAAATTTCAACTATTAATATATCACCAAACAGGCAATTGCTTTGTTGAAATGTAGAAGCAATTTTCACCCGTCAGACCTTGTCGTGCGTTTTTCTAGTTAAAAACAATGAAATACGTTAAAAATGTATTCTCTAATAACGTTAGGCAATTTTTTTCCATAAATTTAAACTAATGATGTAGTTAAGTTAAGAGAACTTAAAAAAATCAAAGAAACCAATCGTTGGACTTAATTACAACAAAATTTCTCTAATATAGTTTTTTTAGTAAACTGACTCATGATAGAATTTTAATAATATTTAAGTAAAGAGTCAAATAAAGTTAGAATTATTGTACGATATTATTCCCAAGAACGCAGCTGAATAGGTTATTTATGCAATTTCAGTTTTTTTTTTTTTTTTTTTTTTTTGAGACGCTTTAAAAAAGTCTTTGACAGGTGTCAGAGAAAATAGTGAAAATCTAGAACTAACTTTAAAAACAGTATCCTTATGATCATTTATTTAAAAAGTAGAATCACTTGCATGTATTTTTTGTGCATACCTGATAGTTCAATAAATCAGTCTCTAACCTTTTAGAAGGATTCGTAAGTAATTCAAATTTTATTGCAGGTGATTTATATTTATTTTTATTGCTAGCACGTTACTACTTAAATCACTAAGTAAAAAAAAAAACACAGATGAGAAATAAAGTAATAGACGAGATCTTTTTCGGATTGCTTTCTCGAAACATGGGGGCGCAGACAGGCAAGCATAGGTTTTTCTTTTTTTTTTAAATATAGATGATTATATTTGAATCCTTTTGCTCTAATATTCAAATTTACTTTGCTTTTGCTATATTTGCAAGTTATGTTTGGAAATTGTTACAATGGTTTTCTTAAAATAAGAATTGAAATTCTAAACATCAACGTCAAAAAGCTCAAATTGCAGATTATTGCAGACACGTGCTTCGGTGTTGTATAGAACGCCTTTTTCAATATAAAAGCGCATTTCTTTTGCATTGAAAAAGGCGTTCATTGTAATGCCGAAACATGTATCTGCAGTATTCTGCAATTTGTGTTTTTCGACCTTGGTATTTCTTATTTTGTTTTTTAGCACAAAGGTATTCATTTAACTTATGTTTTTCGTCTTTCTTTTTTTATCATAAACATGAAGTAAGCTGAAATTCAGTTGATAATGTCAAAAAATATGTATATCTATCCGTGCATCCTTCCATCTATTTATACATTTTTAGTTTTACAAATACACCTTTACAAATACCTTACAAATACATCTTACAAATACATCTTACAAATACACCTTTACAAATACACCTTTAGTTTTACAAAAGCACCTGAGCTCTTTAGAGCCTGGTATTGTGAGTTACTCGAATTACGTTAACATAGCTTCTTTTGAATTAAACTTTTCTTTAAATCTGATTCACTTGAAGAAATACCAACTTAATGCGCTCTATAACAAAAAAAAAAAAAAAGTGCATCAAGAGGAGTTGTCAGAATAAAAAGAAACTTTCACAAGTAAGGAAAGCATAGATATAAGAAATAAAAAAAATGAAAGCAAAATGATTACTTATTAAAAGAAAAATCTTCAAATGAATGAAGAATTTAGTACTTTGTTGAGTCACCTCTAGCATGGATACACGAGGTGATACAGGCGAGCTACGAGGCGTGAAAGTCTCGTATAATGTTCTACGTCATCTCGTAGCAAAGTTACTGTAAGCGTCATTACTAGTTTAAACTCGTAACTTACCAACTTAACATCTCAAGTGATCACATATATATTTAATCTGTGTAGAATCGGGGAGTCTAGCAGACGGGAGAATGTGATAATATGGTCACATAACCCTTACTGTGTAAGATCAATCGTTGTCCTGTTGCAGAATGCCTCCTGAGAGCCATGCCAAGAGGACCGACACAATTGACTGAAGCATGTTACGAATGCTCAACTGGATTTTCACGATCCTGTGCGTCAATGTGCGGAGTGAATACGTGCCGAACTCTATGGCTCCCCATCAACAAAACTGTTTGCGCAGTGTAGCTCTGAAAAGCAAATGCACTATTGAGGAGTTTACCTCGCGTCCTTAACACAAGTGCACTAGTATTATCATTGTTCAAACTGAATCTGGACTCGTCACTGAAGACGATCTCGTTCCATTTGGTAGCAAGGTCCCGTTGAGCACTACACAATTGCAAATGAGCTGACTGTGTGAAAGTTCTAATGTTTTTTTCTTTTTATAGATTATAACGTTTTAAATTGGAAGTTCAATTTAAGTATTAGTTTTCCGAATAATACAGCTGTTGAAAACTTTCTCAAAAACATATTTAAAATATTAATAAAACTGCAGCTAATGGGATAAAAGCGGCTATAAATTGCATTTAATTTATTTAAAAAATGTTCATTTGAAATTTTGCAGACAATTACCAGATCATTCTCTTTATAAACGTTTCAATCTATCATGTGAATCTATCTGGTAGGTTAAATGTTTCTATTATTGTCAACAATTTCCATTGATTGGAAAAAGTAACAAAACCTTACTGCACTGAAAACCGTTGGGGAGACCGTTGGATATCTTTCTCTGAAGTTTAGGAGAATTTAATGAACCTTAAATTGTATCCACAACAGATTTACTGATTGAAGAAACTTCAACCCGTTAAGTTCCTTTTGGTTCGAAGGACTCAAAAGAAAATTCAATCGTAGTAATGTGGATATCGTCCTAAAAGAAGAAACAAATTGGCTGTCGGAAAATAACACTTTCTTTGAAGACATAATGCCGCTACTTAAGGAAGGAACGCATTTTTACTTCATTGAATTTCCATGTTAGTGTTTTACATTCGTTAAAGAGTCAGAGAAATTAAATTCGCAAAGAGAAGTGAGTATGATAACATGATAAAACAATAAAAATGAGTTGGCGTAATTGAATTTAAGAATGACATAGGTAAAAATTATTTCTTCTAGTTTGTATCTTCGGTAAACTACAGGTATTTAACATTTTCAAATAGGTAAGCAACCATAAGGGACGGGCCCTTAATGCTTCTTTTCTAAAGTGACAAATTTTTAATTACTTTTATATGTTTTAATTTAGGTAGGATTTGGTGATGTAATATTTTCGTATGTATTAACGGTAACGCTTATTGCTCTTTTATTTAACAATTCAAAATCTTTTAAAAAAATCTTAGCTATTAACAGGTAAAATTAACTGAAGTTAAATAAATATACCTTTGTGCTGTCAAGTAAAATAAAAAATAACAACGTCAAAGAGCACAAATTTCAGATTGCTGCATAAATCTGTAATTTGTGCTTTTTGACGTTGTTATGTCTTACTTTATAAATTAACTTATTTATGTTACTTGCATTTCTTTATTTTTACCAAAAGGATATCAATTTACAAGATATAATATAAGAAACTTGAAACGCAAATCTTGTTCATTTTTTAGTGCCAATGGTATTTTGAAGGATCACGTACAATCCAGCCACACGCATAAACAGGCAGACATTTTGCAACTAGTATGTTGTGGTCATCACAAAACTTTCTTCTATAACTTTCTTATGATTATGATTCCTCCCCATGCTTGATGGGAAAGCAATATTCTCAACAAAAACAAAATTACACATGCAAAAACTTAACGACCATCCCAATGTCTGAATTATTTGGAACTCCAGCGCTCGAATACGCTACCTCGCGGTGATTTACAAAACTGCAAATGAAACTAAAACATTGCCACGTTGCTTTCCACGTGTGTCTGTTGACGTAAACATAGGCAGTTTGTTCTGAGTATTTATTAACGCAATCGATGTGTCTTAGTTTGCTTTCAGCTACAGAAATTAATTCGTCCCTTAGTAGTATTCTCGAGCTTCTCAAAATAATGTTAGTTTTCATTATTTCCTTAATAATTGGTGAAAGCGAAAATTCTGGATTAACAAACTTGGATAACGTTATACAAGGTAAAAAATTTTATTGTTTTGTATGAATTTGTAAGAATATGGGTTTTTTTTTTAATCTTAAATTAATTAAACTTACCATATTTTACAGCAGCATTTAGTTGGAATGGACAGTATGCAAAATATTTTCTTGAATATATTATCGTAGAACAGAATGAAGAACCGAGAAAGAATTTACTTTTTTCCTTTTATTCTCAGCTGAAAGGTTTCGCCAAATTTGTTTAGGTTATAGTTTTAGTATAGTGCGAGCAAAGTAGCCTTGGCGAGATTTCGCGTTTTTAGTTAAACCATTTTTAATTTTTATCATGAGTGGAATAAAATGGTAGTAAGATTACAGAATTCGATAAGTGAAAAGAAATAATGGTCAATCAACTGAAAAGAAAACTACCACCATATATCCGTGAGAATTTTGTTGATGATTTGCATAACATGACACAATTGAATCGTAACTCAGAAATTAGAAAAATCGAAACAGAAAATTTTTAAATTAACCGATTCGGGAATTCGAGAGAAATAACTCAGCTACAAATGGAAAACAATAAGCGCTAGCCAAACAAGGCAAAAAAGTATCATCTTCTTTCGATAACAATTTGTAATGTCATACTGAATTTTCTAGCATTAATTGTTATTCTTGTCAGGCCACAATTATTATTTAGTTTTATCAAGAATTCATAAATATCGAATTCAACATCGTGGAAATTGCTGCTTAGAACTACGAACTACGTAGTTTGCATTAATCTTTGACGTTTAGTAATGCTTCTTGAATTTTCATTTCTTTCTACGTGGGCCAGAATATCCACAAGACTTTGAAAATTAATTTAAAAAGAATAAAGCGAAAAAAATCATACGTACGAACAAAAATCACAACACTTTTACCATTTTCTTCGTTACCATGTGCGTTTGTTTTAGTTTTTAAGTCCGCCATTAGACAGTGACTTCAGTGCCCCCTATAGTTCGTTGGAGTTGCGAATAGCAAAATCAAAGCAAAGGGCGAAAATTGAAAGTTATTTTAAAAGACTTGCTTGAATTAATTACAAATATTTTATTTGTTAACAAACATAAGATGGCAACCATAGACTAATAATAAGAGTAGACCGAGGTTTCTCATTCTTGCTGATGAAGAAAATTGGTTCATAGATGTATCATGTGACTGGTGGAAGGACTTGGTGAAGACTTTGGCAGCATAGTTGCTAGATGGCAGAATTATCTATAGTTTGGCACTCGACATGTATTTTAAGACAATGTGTTTTCATTAAAAAAAAAATTCCAGGTGCAGAGATTGAACTATTTTTCTTTTAGTTATGCATTATTTTGACATTAGTAATAGTTTTTGATCAGTTTTCAGTAACTTTGATTTCATTTGGAGCTGTCAGCTTTGGCGTGAACGAAATGGCGTAAACGTTTTGCGTTAACGCAAAAATGTACTAATCGGTATCTTAAACTGAAATTGTAGGTAAAAATCTTACCGTTTGCCAATTCTTCTTGGTCGCTTGCATCTTTTAATGCTTAGAGAGTTATTGAAATTGACTAAAGAAAATGCACAATAATATCTAAACGAAAAACTAACTATATTAACAAAATATTTACAACTTAGAATAACAAATTTACAAATCGGACTCCATAAAAGATCATTCTTCCGTGTTCCATCAATTCTATTTATTTTTATTTCTCGCTGGCGTTGATCGTCTGCTACGATCAACGCTCGCTGTTGCTAGGATATCCACCAGTCACATGGTTTGGTTTATGAGCAGCAAAAGGGTTGTCATAGCTCGGTCTATTCTTATTATTAGTCTATGATGGCAACAGTTAAAATTTTAAATATTTTTGAGATAATATTTCCGATCATTTCCATACAATTAAAATCACGAGAAATACGCAGACGACAGTTTATTACTATATTTATCTTTCTTGTTGTTGCATTAATAAAGCTATTTTTATTCGCAAAAAAAAATTAAATAAGTAAATAAATAAATAAAAAATCAGCACCTCTTGGAGCGATTGACGCCGAAATTGAACCAACGCTTGTTCACATATGGACTGACATGTATTCCAAATTTCTTTCAGAATGTAGCATTATTTCTTGAGATATGGCACTCACATTGGAAAAAAAAAGAACGTTCGATTGCCCCACCCCCTTTTCAGCTGTTTACGCCAAAATAGAATCCGCTCTAATACCCTTCAAGGGCTTCTTGTCGATAAATTTTTGTTTGATTCCGTTCATTATTTCTTGAGATACAGCAGTCACAATTGACGACAAAAAAAAATGTTCTATAGCTCAACCCCAGTTTGAGCTATTGACACCAAAATTTAATCAGCGCCTGTTCCTGTTAGGGACAACATATGAACCAAATTTTGTTTGTTCCGCCAGTTACTTCTTGGGGAATAGCAAGCACGCATAACTCAAGAAACGTCCTAATGCTCCACCCCCTTGGAGGAATTCACGCAAATACCAATGGGCACAAGTTCACATAGAGGCACATATGTGTACCAAATTTCGTTCGATTTCATGTGGTAGTTTTTGCTGTAGAGCGGCCACAAAAAACTGGTCACACGCATACGTGACACACACACGGACACACAGACAGACATTTTCCGAAAATGGTTGAAATGAACTCAGCACACCTCAAAACGTTCGAATCCCGTCAAAATTCGAAAATTTGCACGAATCCAGTACTTTCTTCTGTGTATTAGATATAGAAGAAAGTAAAAATGGTCAACACTGATTTGATGCAACTCAAAACGTGTTAATTTGCCGAAATTTAAAACTGGAACATTTTCACGCGCGCGAATCCAATACTATATTTTATTCATAATATTTTATCGAAAGAAAAAATTTACTTCTTAGATTTACTCTAGATCTTTACGGACTGATTATGAGAATTGAATGTGGCCCGAAGTTTGCTTGTTAGTGTTGTTGCTTTTTAAAAATGTTAAAACACTTACGTCTATTGATGTTTTACAATTTTCAATAAAGTGCAGTAACTGTGTAATGCAGTTTCACTTTAGTGATTTAAGTTCATTTTTATAAGCTCTCTTTTGTTGACATTTCATAAAACCAAATAATGTTATTTGTACTCAAGTTTGGACAATAAATGATGAAATTCGTTTCTTTAATAATCTAAGATTTTCGGATTCACTATTACATATTTTGCTATTAACGCATAAAATCAAATTTTGATAAACTCTAAAATGGTGTGGCGTATGGATGTGGAGGGAACGAAGAACCACGGACCTTCCAAGGTTCGGTTCAAAGTTAGGTTAAGTGCTCTCTGATAGGACTCGACCGATGCATCGGCCTGGCCGATGCATCGGCGCCGATGGTTCAACAATTTAGCCATCGGCATCGGCATCGGTGGCCGATGCTAAATTGCAAGAAACATCGGCCCATCGGCCTTAAAAACTTCGAAAAGCCGATGGAATTGGCCGATGTTTTTGAAAAAAAAAAAAGACCTTTGACGTTTTACCTTTTAATACAAAGTAAAGGTTGTTTTCATATAAAATTGTTTACTAAATTTCAGTATAAATTTTTATTTGAGTCACCCCTGAAAGAGTTTTTAATACTGCATTCAGGTTCCAAACAAGTTAATTATTGCGTTGTTTCTTGCTGCTGGATGTACGTAGTATCTCTCATAAGTCATAACTCAAAAATGATAATCTGTAGAAGGTTAAAGTTTCGTATGTGGGGTCTGCGGACGTTCCAGCTGTGCACTTCCTTTTTTGTTTTCGATTGGGTGTTCTGAAAAGCCTGTTTACTCATTTTTTGTGGCTATTAATTACTTATTTCAATGCAAAACTAAGATAGCGTCTCAGACTGACGGTCATTTGGTGATATATTGCCGAATTGGATGGAAACAAATATGAGATGGCAAAACCTCGCTATTCATTTTAAAACAATCTGTATTTTAAATCCGCCACTGCAAGTCAATACAAACTCGGGTGCAAGTTTCGGAAGGGTTTTTTTGCTCAATGTTTATGATTATTTTGAACTCTATTTTTTACGACTATTTTGAATTTCCGAGAACAGTTGTGTGCCCCTCCTCCCACTCCCTCAATTTCTGAAATTAAATTCTAGTTATACTCCTGAGTTGTTTAAAACTAACACCATTCATAAAATTACAGATTTTTTTTTTCAAACTTTATCTATTGTTTAGAAAGAATTTAGAGCATTAATTTAAGAAATTGATTAAAGAAAGACGTTTTGAATGGTGACACAATTCGGAAATCGAAGGGACTTTTGAATTTTTTCTTCGGAACTGCTGAAATAGATTCAGAAACTCTTCCGAGGTGTTGGTTTTAGCGGTTCTGTACTATAAATATAAGGCCGAGGTTGGGGCCGAAGTGTGAGTTACTGCAAAATCAGAGGGTGACCCCCCCCCTCCTTTTCATAATGCGCCATCTTTTTTGTATCATTAGTAGCGATCGATTTTTTTTTTTGTTGTAAGTAACTATTTTTATGTATTTATATAAAATCAATGAATAAGTTATTTTCGTTTTTTATAGAAAAGTTTCAAGGATTTTCTATTATGCAATTTTTTAAATTTCAGAAAATTACTGTTAAATTGAACAATTTAATTTGAACTTGTTTGTAAAGCTTCATAAAAGATTAAACAATCTAATTGTTCAATATTATGTATGCAAACATCAGATCAAGTAGTCATATGTATTCAGTTATTAACTTTGTGTAAATATTGATTTTGTTTATAGCTGCGTTTTAAGAACCTCGCTCTTTTTATGGCATTTTTTTTCCAGCAAAATTTATGTCACTGTTTTAGTTTTTTGAAAAATGCAAAATTTTCTATTCATATATTTTAAATAAGAAAAAAATATTTCTTTTATGATTTAGTATTGTAATTTATCTGTTATCTTTTTTTTTAATTTGATGACTAAAAAATGTCTACGTGCAATCTTTCCAATTTAATTGCGTAATTTGTTGACGGTTTTATAGTTTTATTCTTAATTTTTTTTTAATGATTTAACAACATAATTTAATGTTTTTTAACTATGTTTAGTGAACTTAAATCCATACATCATTACAATATTACTGAAATCTTAGTTATATGTTCAATTAAAAAAAAAAAGAAATCAATTGTTTATTAAACAGTCTTTTTGTTTTTCTTCCTTTCTTTTTTTTTTTTTTTTCTGGCTGTTGTTCTTTATCTTTCATTGTACAGCAGTCAAAAAAGGAGAAGCATAACTACACCCTATATAGATTGTACGTAGTACGATCCAAAAGTTCGGGACAAGCTGTACAAAACCTTACCCAGAATAGTTTACATTACAGAAGCACATCCACCTTCAAAAGTTTACCTTGAGGGACTATGTACTTCTGCCAGTGTTCATATAACTTTTGGAAACACTTCTGAAAGCCATTTTTCGCTACCTTTTATGATGCAGCTTTATCTTCTCCTGACGGAGGAAAGCATCGTCCATGCAAATGTTTTTTTGCTGGGAACAGGTAAAAGTCACACGGAGCTAAGTCCGACGAAACGTTATGTTATTTGTTTGTCATATTAGAGTATTGACCAATCGAACCGTGCATCCTCAACATGAAAGTCGCCTTCTTCCCTACGATGAAGTTAAAGCAGCAGCGCAAAAGGCCTTACAGGAGGTTGCGAAAATGTCTTCCAGGAGCGCTTCTAAAAGCTATACGAACATTGGCAGGAGTGCATAGTCGTTCAAGGTGACTATTTTGTAGATAGATTTGCTTCGGTAATGTGAACTATTCAGGGTAAGGTTTTATACAACTTGTCCTCTAACCTTTAGATCATACTACGTACGTATGAGTTTTCAACTTACTATTTCATAACGTTTTTGAGTGACGTAAGTTTACGCGCATGAAGACATCACAAGAGAATTTGCGATAATTAACTGAGGAAGCGTTCAAAATGGATATTTCGGTCATCTACATGTTCTTAGGTACATATGCATGTACAGATGTGCCGAAAAAACTTGTGAAGTTTAAATTGGGTTGATCGTAAAATAAAAATTTAGGTGAAAATCTGACTTTTTTTTTATTTTTTGTGATTGCAATTCCTTATTCGTAGAAAGGAAGTAAAGTGAAATGAATCAATCATCCTTTAAATCTCTGACAATTTTATCAATTTATTTTTGTTTGATTTTTTTTTTTTTTGCCATCGGCCATCGGCCATCGGCAATCGGCCATTTGGAGGAAAACAATCGGCCATCGGCCATCGGCCATCTTTGAACAATCGGCCAACAATCGGCATCGGCCCATCGGCCAAAAAATGCCATCGGTCGAGCCCTACTCTCTGACGTTTACCGCATTACTCCCTCCTTCCCTAAGTGTTGAAGCAGGGAAGCGAGAGGGCAATGCAATCATTAACAGATGAGGCGCAGAAACTAGACGTCCGTGCTATAGTTGTGCCTGTTGCTGCAGTGGTCGTTGCTAAGAATGTTGCTGCTGCAGAGCAAGAGGCGTGTAATGATATGATCATAAAGCCTTGGTTTCCTAGGAGCGAACACGCCGATCGTCGGCGTCGCTCCTCACGGAGTGAAAACCTGATTCTTCTGTGCATGCGCGCTCGAGCTAAATCGACGTCGTGAATGGCCACGCTGGAATCCACTTGACTTTGATTTCAGCGTCACGGCGAGGAGCGACGTCGAAGATTGGCGATTCGCTTATAGGAAACCAGGACTTTAACAGTTGGGTGCGTGATAGTGAGCGCCAACGGTTGGGCGAATGAGGGAGAAATGCTCAAAGATGGCGCCATCTGTTGTGTTGCCGAGTCACCAATATAGATCGTGCGGGATACGGCTGATATGGAGGAGTGCTGTGCGTGTCGGGATTTGAACCACGGACCTTTGTGATACTAACCCAGTGTTTTAGCCGCTGAGCCGAAAGGACCTCGAGGTTTGGTGACAAAGTCAGTTAAGTGCTCTTTGACGTACGCCACAATGGAATGCATCGAAATATTTTTTCTTTTAAATTTTCTTTAGCATTCTTGTATCTAACATTTTCCTGAATAAGTTTTTAACAGTAGTAGGCTTTAATGCAACGTGATGCAATCTGCTTGGCAGTAATTAACGGCAATGACATTCAACAAAATATTTTGATTCAGTAGTAAGAACAAGTTAAAATTTACAAAGCTCTAATACATTTGTTTTGAACATACTGCACAAACGAAAAAGTATGTTTGTACACGAAAAATTAAGGAACGATTACGAAAGGTTTCAACAATTAAAAATTAAACGAATTAACTATTCTGAATAACTTTTCAAACCGTAATTGTATGCATCAGTTTCCTTTCAAATCTGCATGTTTTTTTTTCTATAGGTACTCCCTTGTGAAAATAAATGGATTCAAGCCAATTTATTTTACAGAATTATTTTTATTTACATCATTTAATTATAAAATCAAAATCACCACTTACTATGCTTCTTCTTTTGGTCTTACTGGGCATAGTCAACTAGAATTTTTCACTTTTCTTTGAATTCTTGATCTCTAAACCACGTTTTTATAAAAGAAAAAAAATCATTTTTTCTTTTTTTGTGCAATCAGGTTTTTATTCAATGTCACAATGACTTGCCTCTTCCATGGAGAAATATTTATGGCTAAAGAAAAGATAAAATGTGACAGGCATGTGAAAAAACAGCAAAAAAGGTAGAAATTTATAACACTTAAACATAACACAATATTTATAACAAAAAAAAATGAGGTTATAGCGCCGAATCAATGAACTGGTAGGCTTAACAGCTGTTATAAACAAAGATTGAACAACCTAAAAAATCGAAAATTAAAAATTCCCAACTTGATTCAATTAATTCGCCCAAGGGTGTAATTATCAAGTGTTCTTTCGTTGAATATATGTGTTTGCATTCTTGCAGTGTGCTTATTTTTACGATTTTCTCATACTACTAGTAAGATTTTCAAAAAACCTGAACACATTTTACGTATCTTTCATCTATTTATATTTATTTATTCCTCCCACTGAATCCGTTTGCTTTTTACACACATGATTAGCAATAAGTTACCCGTTTACTACTGCCAACACGTTCTTTTTCTGAAATCTCTGTTAAGAAGTCTCGGCTAGGATTTTTTATGATCCTTCTTCGTATTCCATTGGCAGAAAAGAACAACTTAAAGTAATTTTCGGAAAGAAATAAAATATTATCCTTTTCCACGTGCTTCTTATATTTACAGATCTAAATCCTCCAGACATTTAATATTCTGCAAGAAGATTTAGAAATCAATTTTGGAGTCTGGATGGAAATTTTGCTGTTTAAGCAATGAACGTTTTTATTTATTGGAATATAAATACTGCAGTTCTCGCACATTTTCAACTTTATAAGAGGAGAAAGAAAGTAAAATCGTGCTATATTTAGTACAGGAGTTCTTTCGCCCCTTTTTTTTTAAATCTATATTTTTTTGTGTCGCACGTTTACCCTGACTCTAAATTCGATATAAAGTAATATTTAATCCTCGTTTTTCTTAGTACTGTTATCAAATACCTGGGGTCCTCCCAAAATGGTATCACGCTTTGAGTGGGAGAGAGGCTCGTGAAATTGTGTTTGTTTGGGAGAAGAGGGTGGGAGGGAGTCGCAACAAGTGTGAAATTATATTTTTGTAACCAAATGCTTGAAAAACAGTGTGCCATGTGACATGAAGAGGGAAGGAGGTGAGGCTAAGTGTGACAATTTGTGATGAGGAGGGGATCCCAAATGTTGAAGAAAGGTTTGACATCATTTATGTACTGCCGCCTACTACTTTTAAATGAAAAGTGATGACTATTAGTTCTTATTGAAATTTGTTTAGAAACATACTTAAAGTTATCAGTAAATATATATATATATATATATATATATATATATATATATATATATATATATATATATATATATATATATATATATATATATATATATATATTATTAATTCGTTTTCCATTCAATAACCTTTTTTGACGCATTAAAATATTAAATCTTTTTTCTTTTTTTTTTGCTAAAAGCATAAGTTTAACTACTACACGAGTGTTTTCTTTTTGTACGGTTGGTATATCAAAAGAGGTCATGTGGAACAGTAAGGCCACATTCCCCTTCCATTTTTTTTAAAATTAAAGATAGCAAAAGCTTTCTAGATAATGATTTTAGCGTCATCATAAAGCCTGACTGATGATAAAGTGTTATAAACAAGCAGTTTGCTATCAAAAGACAAAAGTTTATCAACAATAATTACAAAAGAGTCTAGTTGAAATTGCCTGATCTTACTTTACGATAAATTTTGCGTGCTGTCATTTTTTCCTGTGATTTTATAATGCTAGAAAAGTAGATTATAGCCCAATAACACCAAGAGTGGCCTTATTAAGATTTTAATGACCTTATTAGAACCGCAGTGTCCTTTTCAATACCCCAAACAGTCGGCACAAATTGTGCACAAGAATGACCCCCTCCACCCCCCCCCCCCTGAATCTTACGACCGGTACCCAACTATGAAAATTGACCTTTCTCCATTAAATTGAAGTGACTTTAGAACTTTTTATCTTGTTCTTGAATATTCAATGTGATTTTATTTGTTTTTATATTGACAATAAGATACTTTTTAAATATTATTGAAGCTTAATAGTACAATTAGGCCTTTTTAATAGAGTTGGATTTATTGGGGATTCTTTTTTCTAATGAGAACAAATCGCAGTTCTGTATTAAAACAGTTGAAAAACATAATTGAACCCTAAATTTTCATAGGCATTTTTCTCTTTTTTTTTCATGAGTCATGTCATGAGTGCGCAAAACTTAGAGCCAATTCATTCAGATAGCATAAGATACTAGGCCATTAACCTTAGATTGGTTTTTGGTACACTTACCTAATCTGTGTTTCATTAAGCATTCATCATGCAAAAGACTCATCAAAAATATCTTCTTTCATTATAATTTACTGAGATTTTAATAAACACTTTTAATTAAAAATTAACTGGTTAATTAAAATCTCAGTATATATTGGTGTAAAATGTTAGAGGAGTTAATATGTAGCTTTTTTAATTTCACCAAACTTGCATAAAATGTTAGTGTTTTACGAATCCCTTTAAAGTAAAGGATAAACGTAGAAGCAAAGCATCAAGAATCTATTTTATCTTAAAAACCAAACTCGTTTCATTGAAGAAACTAGTTTTCAGTCTACGTTTCGTAGTTTGATTTATTAGACAAATAACCGTGTTTTAATCTACATCTAAATATATCGCATCCATTAACTCGAAACAAAACCATGTTACTTCTGAACCGAATAATAAAAACATACGTAATATCGAAGCATAAAGATCGGCAGAATAAGAAGATAAAGCAATACACGCAGTGCTTCCGTAATAAAACATAGGACATAAACGTGGTATTTCAGAACGGGGACCATGATCTCTAAGGTCAGGAAGAGACAACATAAAAAGATCGCAGAAACCCACAACGATTCATGACAACAAAGCTTTCGGAATTTATGATGTCACACAGAAGATTCGAAATGTCGCTTGCTTTCTTTCACCAAGTGCCCCATATAACGTGGCGTGGCAGTGAAATTTTACGGCTTAGGAGTTATTGCATCTAAAAAGATGAAGACGATATTCATTTGAATAAAATGTGTTAAAAAGTATGGGGAGTAACGCTTCGGTTGAAAACAGATTCAGCACATTTCACCAAAGTAAAATTTGAACGTCTCGGCTTTAGTTCAGGTTACATGTAGTTTTAAAAATGAAGGCTGCGAGAAGCAACGAAATATAAATGGTTTTAAATTTTAAGTAAAACAATTGCAACAATATCATTTTAGGTAGGTTTGTTTCCATCGATTTTTTCCTAAATGCTGCTGCATTGCAGCACCTATCAGGGCTACTATTACAATATTACGTTAAAAAATCGCAATTCTTCGGATCTTAAATAGTACGGATTTTCAAATTGTTCAAATTTCGGAAAATGACGATGAAAATACTGTTTAGAAAAATATTATAACATTTATCAAATGAAGTGGTTTATACCATATGCATGTATATAATATACAAGAGAGTGCATAGTGCTATATTATGTAATGACCTATTTTTACAAAATGTAGCAAAATTGACTCTGAATTTTTACTGAACATGAATGAAAAACGTAAATTATTTACAGTACTTAACTCATTGTGTGAGAAACTGTTTTACAGTAACTAAGCAAAGAAAATAGAATGAAGTTATGAAAAATCACGCCAACGTCTCACAAAGAAAGTTGAGTTAATTTCTATACAAGAAAACTGACTGAAACTCATTTTTAAAAATAAATCACTAATTTTAGGCTATAAGAGGGTTTTGAAATTCATCTCTTCCTGCCAAGTTCTTCGTTTGTTTAAGTAACAAAAGTAAAGCTTGATTACATTCTGGATGCGCTTGTACGATTTTTTTTTTTTTTTTTTTTGCCATTAGCACCTGTAGAGCAGTTAATTAAAACTTCATGGGAGTGTGTTTGAATTTTTGACGTTTTGGAATTTTGACGTTTCAGATTTTTTACGTTTCGGATTTTTGGAAATCGGATTTTGACGTTCTATTGTATTATCTCTTGCCCCAAAAGACATGCAAGTTTCTCCTACTATTTGTACTAGTTAAATCAAAATTTTTGATTTTGGCACTTTCACTCTTTGCTGTTATGCGCTTCAATGCTTTTTTGTTACTGGTATTTTGTTTAGGGGAGGGTGGCGCAAAGCAATTAGGCCTACGTATGCCCCCCCCCATAGGTGTGTTAGCGGCAATGCATACGTATGTAGTGTTTACATGAACACAGTGAGAAGCATAGGGATGTAAGTGGCAAAATTAAAAATTTGGAGATAACCAGTACACATTGTAGGTGAACCTCTCCTCTGTCTTGGGGCAAGAGATGGTACTAATAGCCATGGTAGTTGCTGATATACAGCATGATTTAGAAAAAAAATCAATGTAGGCCTACCTAGGATGAAGTTTACTGAAAACATGAAAATGTCCACTTACATCCCTTTGCTTTTCACTGCCTTATATTTAGTTTTGTTTTATTCAATGATTACGCAATTAAGAGCATTATAAAATAACTTATAAAACTCAGCTTCATTAGTTATTCACGTTCGATATCTACAGAGGGAAAGCATTTCCAGATTGTAAACTCGAATAAAAGAAACTCGTGGAAATATATTGCATTGAATAAAATGCATTTCGCAGTTTTCTCGAAAAAAAATACTTTAATGATCTGTGAGAAGTTGCTTGAAATGTATGATTTAAAATCATGTCTTCATGTGAAAATGAGGAGCATAGAGTTTTAATGTGAAACTTTCGTAAAAGTACGACTACTAGATTAAACGATAAAACAAACTTTGGCTTCATAAATATTAATAATATTTTCTAAATTTCAGCGTTTTAAAGTGAGATGAATACTTGTCTTAGAAATATAATTAGCTGACAGATAATGATAGTAGCTGTTTAGCCCTTGGGAATCAGTTATAACTGGTTTAGACCAAAACCAGTTAGATGCACGGAAGTTCATTTCTATTTAAAAAAAGTACCCAACATTATCTACAAGTGTCCATCTGTAAAGAGACATACCGAGTAAAGAGACATCTGTAAAGAGACTGTCTGTACATTTAATAGATATAAAAAATACAGGGTGTCAGAGAAGTTTTTGACACAGTTCGAAAATTCGGTTAAAAAAAAACAATAATAAACGAGACAGAAAGTAAAATTAAATTACATTTATTACCTCATATAGTAAAAGTTATTTTTTAACGTATCAATTAACCTCGATGTGGGCCCCTTTCGTCGCATGAAGAATATCCATCCTATAATCAATTTCTGACCAAGTTCGTTCTAGCATTGATTCTGTAACTGGTGAAATTGCAGCTGTAATGCGATGTTTAAGATCTGAAATGTTGTGCACTTTGGTGGAATACACAGTGTCTTTGACGAATCCCCAAAGAAAGAAAGCTTGGATCACTGGATGGAACCATCTCGTTCAATCCACCTGTTTGGGAATTATCGATTTAAAAATTCCCGCACCCAATTTTTCATTGCAATTTTGCGGCCATTTTTGCACTGAAAAAACTTTACTATATGATGTAATAAATGTAATTTAATTTTACTTTCTATCTCGTTTATTTTTTTTACCGAATTTTTGAAACGTGTCAAAGATTCCTCGGGCACCCTGTATGTTTAAATACATCATTACATAAATCTTACCTTCAATCTAAAATTTCAAACTTTTGCAACATTTCTGTATTACACATTAAAATGACGAAATAACCAAATTAATTCATCTTAACAGGGGAAAAGTTGTCCTAGGGAACTTTTAAAGCCTAATTAGTGGCGAATTGCTGAGTAATGCTGTACGTAGTGCAATGTAATATAAATGCTGTATCCCTAAAAAATATAATAAAGCTCGCGTTTTACCACGACAACGGCCAGTAGTTGGAAATGAAACGACCGTAGTCATTATCTTTCTTCGTAGTTTCGTGAGTAGTGCAATACAAGAAAGTCCCAGTTTGTAGCAATTCTTGGCTACTACTTTCTGCGTTAATATAGTAAGAAAAAACTAGCTAATGTGTACCTCACAGGACTTCCTTTTACTCCAATTTAATGTCATTTTCCCGTTTTTGTTAATTTTAATGTGATTCAATAGTTTTCTTTCTAAATATCACCAACAGGGGCCAAATTGAAACCAGAATTTAAAAATAAAAAAATCGCCAAGCTGACAACAAAACTTGGCGACCAAAAGACTAGCGATATATCGCCAAGTGTCCGCCAAATTATAACACTACTTGAGTTTACATCGAAATTAACAATGATTTCCCCCCAAAAAAGGGTAAAAGACCCCCTTAGAAACACTTGAATGCAACCAAAAGGGTAGATGCACAACTAGAGCCCACTAGGAGTCTAAGTACCAAATTTCAACTTTCTAGGACATACCGTTTTCGAGTTATGCGAGATACATACGCTCATACATACGTACATACAGACGCCACGAGAAAACTCGTTGTAATTAACTCGGGAATCGTCAAAATAGATATTTCGCATGTCTATGCGTTCTTAGGCACTTATCCACGTGTGGTCGAGTCGAAAAAAACTCAGTATTCATTCGGGGGTGAGCAAAATGGAAATTAAGGTCGATTTTTGAGTGAAATTGTTTTCGCGAATACAATACTTCTTTTTTTTTTCTAAAAGGAAGTAAAAAACACGGTTTATTCGAAACTAATTTGTACATATTTGATGGGCGTATTTTCACTCTACTAAAACTTAGCTTTGAAAACTTACCTATAAAATCATAAAACACACTTTGTTCACTATCAAGTGGTAAGAACAACAGGTCTACTCTCGATGTACTACCCCCCCCCCCCCGGAACTGTTTTTTTGCCTACTTTCCCAGTAAAAGTCAGTAAAAGAAGAAAAAAGCATGAAAGAAGGCTTAATACATCTTAAAAATATTGCGAAAAACAAAAAAAAGTCACAAATAAATGGAATAATTAAATAAATATCGAAAAATTAAAAATTGGAAAGTAGGGTATTGAGATGGGGGAAAATGTCTGTCGGTCTGTCTGTCTGCCCCCCCACCCCCCAATAACTTTTGAATGAATAGTTCGTTCGAAAAAACTTTTTTTGTTCAAAAGATCTTTTGCGAGGACACCTCATTCCAATGTTTGACTTTTTGATTTGAACTATTTTTTGTTCAATTTTAAACACTTCAAAAAAACTTAACATTAGCGCCGACGGGAAAATTCAAGGCAATTCCGAACTGTGAGGCGAATTTGCTTCAAGCAAACTTTGTAGGAAAAAGATTTTGATGAAAAACTTGTATATAAAATATCTTTTTTATTTGAACAATTTTCCGTTCAATTTTGAACAGTTCAAATCCCTTAACATTAGCGCCTACGGGGAAATTGAAAGTCAATGTAGATTCCGTACTTGAAGGCAGATTTTTTTCAAACAAATTTTGTTGGAAATAGCTCTTGACGCCAAACTCCAGACTTCGACTCCGAGAATTAAGGGGCACTTGACTCCGACTCCTGTGCCCGACAATTAATCGGACTCCGACTCCCCGACTTCGACTCTGACTTCGTAGTTCTGGCAAAAATTTATACACGGAGGACAAATGACTGACTCCTATTCTTAAATATTCGACTACTTTATCTCAAAATGAGATTGACTCCGACTCCGACTTTGCAGCTATGGTTTTAACTGTGAAATAATTATTGTTGATATGACTTGTTTTTATTTTTACGCAAAAGTTTCAATTTAGGTACTCAATTTTTGGCGAATAAACTCTAAGTCATTTATATTTCTACATAAAGATATGCGCAGACGATTTTTTTTATGTTGACATTTTATTGTTTTGTTTTGGTAAGTGCATTAATTCATTTAAAAAATGTTTTTGGCAACAGGGGAAAAAGAAACTTTTTTTTTTTTTTTTTGATACGATGTATTTATTTTAATGAGCTTATTAATTTTAATTATTATTTTTTCGTTTTGAAAGCTGTTAAAGATTTTTTTTAATGGAAAAAATGTGTATTGGCTGTGCTTTGTTTAAAATTTGCTGTTATTTTGTTTGTTCGGTTTTTTCTCTAATTTTTTTAGATGAGTGAGGAATATTTTATTCCTAGAAATCAATTTAAAGTATTTTAAAAATATGTTTGAAAAAAATTTGCGATTTTAGCTATTTTTGAGAATATTGTTCAGGTACTAGAAAGTAGTATAGTAGGAAAGTAGGCTCGTCTAGTTCTAGAAAGAACTTCTTGTTTAGTATTCAACTCATAGCTATCATTCCCACATGATAATAGTTTAAAACATATACAAAACCTCCGTTTTCCTTGTTTCTGGACTATTCAATAATCCCTTCCTCTTATCGAAATAAAACTGGCTCGTGAAATAGAATTTCTAGTTTTAGTTAAACTTATTTTTACGGAAAATATTTTATGAGAAACCGCCATATTTGGCTTACGTAGCATTTTTTTTTTTTTTTAACGATTTTGCGAGATAGAGTTCAAAAAAATGTTAAGGTATTAAAGATACATTCTCTATTCTCAGGACATATTTTATTGGTTCAAAATACTTTCAATTCTAGAAAATGTTTCTCAGAAATAAAAAAGTCTCCGTATATTTATTTCGATAAGACGTGGTGTATTTTTGCAATTATAATGTAGTTTTTACACTTGCTTAAAACCTTTTTTTAGTGTTTGGGAGAGCATTGAGGTGTACCCAGTAATCGGACTATTTTTGAAAAAAAAAAATCGGGAATTGGAAAAAATTCCCTTTTGCTTCTAAAACTATTCTAAGTGTGTGTGCTTAATATATTGTGCTTTACGAAGTATTTATTGCTCTTTCGTTTTTTTCTGCATAAAAGGTTGCTTGAGAACAACCCTTAATAAGAATTCTGAAGCCATTTGCGATTTAAAATATGGAAAAATGTTAACATGCGTAAAAACTTGAAAAAGTTTTTCGCTTTTATCAAATAACAAAATGCTGAGTTATAAAAGTAACGCAACATTCTGTATAGCATTAAAGAAAAGAAACACTACACGCTTTAGAATCTTTACTAATAATTAAGCTGAAAGTCTCTCTGGATCTCTCACTGTCTGGATATCTGTCAGGACCTCTGTGACGGCCATAACACCTAGACCATTCGGCCAATTTTCATGAAATGTGGCACAGAATTAGTTTATAGCATGGGGGTGTGCACCTCGAAGCGATTTTTCGAAAACTCAATTTTGTTCTTTCTCGATTCCATTTTTAAGAAAATTATCACAACGTGAACAAGTAAGTTACCAAATTATCATAACGTGAAACCGTAAGAGAGACAAGCAAATGAACATAGCAAATTAGCGAGACATTCATCATCCAGTATTTGTAAATATACAGGCGATCCAAATGACATTTTAGTTTTCTACTACAGGCAAAGCCGTGCGGGTGTCACTAGCAATGAATATAAAAAAAAACATTATATTTTCTTTGCATTTACGCTAATTACGTTGTAATTTGTTCAGCATGACAAGCGGATAAAGGGAAGAAACTTTTACCAAAGGTACTACTTTTGTCTATTTGAACTTTTTGTTTGTTCTTTCTTTTTTATTCATTTTTATTTTTGCTTAATTTTGCGTAGTATGTTTATATTTTTCTTTGTATTTTTAAATTATTATTTTATGTCTAAGCATACCAACTTCCATCCATACATGCAAGTTTTTTTCTACATCAGATGAACAATTTGTTTCTACACATTGCGACAGATTTTTAATTTGGTACGCCTTTGGTATTCTGATAAACTTTCAAGTGAATTTATTTTACAAATAATGCTTTGCTATTAACCAATATTACATATGTAGTTCTGAACCTACGCAGATTGCATTACTGGCGTTCTACGACGCATAGCGCTTTGTTATCAAAAGCCTTGATTTCCTAGAAATGAATCGCCAATCTTCAACGTCGCTCCTCGCTGAGACGCTGAAATCAAAGTCAAGCGGATTCCGGCGCTGCCATTCACGACGTCGATTTAGCTCGGACGCGCATGCGCAGAAGATTTAAGTTAACATTGGTTTCCTAGAAGGGAATCGCCGACCTTCAGCGTCGCTTCTCTCCGAAAGGAAAACTTGATTCTTCAACGCATGCGCGCCCGAGCAAAATCGACGTCTTGAGTGGCCACGTCGGAATCACTTGACTTTGATTTCAGCGTCACGCCGAGTAGCGATGCCAAAGCTCGGTGATTTCGCTTCTAGGAAACCAGGGCTTTAGGAAACCAAGGCTTAATACTCCATTTTAGAAATCTTGGTTCAACCTTGGCGAACATTTTAGAGGTAATAATTAAGCTCTAAACTGCATTAAAGGAAGAAGTAAAATAAATTCAAATATTTCAGTGTAATATTGCATGCATAGGGGAGGTTGGTCCAAAGCGGGTAGGTTTTCGAAGAACTCTCGAAAATTGTAGTTTTTGGATTTTAATCGCACCAATTTCGGTTTTATTTCCTAGCAGGGTTCTTGAACTTCAAAATAAAAAGTGATTTTTGTATTATTTCAAACCCAATATTTATCTATTATCAAACTTAACAAACATGTGAAAAACCCGCTTTGCCCTACCAGGGAGCCCAAAGCGGATAAGCTGAACTAATTGTGGTTTGGTACATTTGCCAATCAAATATGAAGTTATAAATGATTAAAATAGTTGACTAGCTACCTTCCATTATATAACAAAATATAAAACAATTGTACTTATCAAATTTAAAGTCGAAACATTTGTTTATAAAACATAAAGAAATAACTGATTAATAGATTGATTTATTGCCATCCTAAAAATAACTTTTTAAAGTTATACTTATCCTATTGAAAGAGAAAATCTAAGTCAGCACAAGGGTCAAGAAATTTTAAATAAATATATGATTAAATCCTCTACCTGCTTTGCCGAAAGGCACGTTTTTTATTTCAATAATTATAACCTTAAAGTAATAATTTTTTTAAAAAAAGGAATGACCATCGTAGTTTATAGGTGGATAGTGTCAGAATAAGTTAATATTATTGACAATAAAAAAATAAGCTGGTCTTTGACTAATCACAAGTTACAAAACTTCATTTTTTTTTTTAAAACGTACCATTTTTTTTTTTTTTTTTGTTTTTTTGTTTTTCTGTTTTAAGCCTGGTTGCGCCATGCCGCTTCACTGCTGCTTCGCTGGGACTGATAATAACTCGGGGGTGTTCGGGTAAACACGACATACGTATTCATCGCTGCTAACACACCATGAGGGGGGGGAGCATACGAAGGCCTAACTGCTTTGGGCCACCCTCCCCTACATATCCGTTGATTTTGCACTGTCTCTACCATTTCGGGCACCAAAAAAAACCCTTTATTTTCAGATTAAAGTCTAGCTTTCAGGAGATGTTCCTTGCCCGCGCCTTACTTAGTTTCTATTCCGCTAATGATTTTTTTTTTCTGTTTTTTCTTCTTTTAAAAAATGAAAAAGTTCAGTATCTGCGTTGAAATAGGAAAACATATTTAGCAGGAACCAGTTTGTTCTAAAGTAAAATTTTATTTTATTGCGTCGTTTGGGTCGCGATTATACGTTTTATTTGAATAAGGCTAGTACAACTCCTCAACTTACAGAACTGTTATCTTTCAAGGCCATCCTTTACCAAATAATGTTGGCAACGCTAAATATTTCAAGCGCGAGAATATGACTGTAACTGTGACAGTAACAACTGATGTAATTCGATAAGTGAGTCAATTAACAGAAGACGAAAACGTAATCTTTAGTATACGATGTTTTATACATAAAATGGTTCGAAACAAGCTTTACGAACATTTTATTTTACAGAACATGACTAACAAACCATGTTCCATTTTTTACCTATCCAAAAAGTCCTTGAAACTGAGGAAAGAATAATGTCAAAAGTAAGAAAATTTGTTTGAAACATTCAATAAGGCTCGTGTCAAAGCAAGAAAGCAATTTCCCAAACGAAAGTTCAAATCTTATTCTCTGTCAACAAAATGATAGAGAAACTTAGAAAGAAAGGGGGGAAAGGGGGATGGGAACATAAGAGCCAAATGAATCGAACATGCGGAATTAATTGGCAAACCTAGCCCTTCTACATCAGGCAACGTTATAGCTACTTATAAGGATTTATCATTAAGTGGGGAAATGGGGCCCACATCGCTTCATACTTAATGGCCAATTTATTGCTTATGCAAGTAACAAAAAAATAAATAAGTTCGTGAGACTCTTCTCCCACAAGTAACAGCTAAAATCACATATTTATCAGGGCTGCGGATTCGGAAGGAAAATATCCGACTCTTTGATTTTGAAACTTCCGACTCCGGCTTTTTTATTAATTCATTTATTTATTTATTTATTTTTTCAATCCCTTCCCCCTCATGGGAAGAGGAAAAAACCTCTAAACAGAGATTGAATTATTAATTCCTTTCTATGAAATTTTCGCGTTGTATTTTAGTGTAAACCTACAAAGGCGCCAATATGCGAAATTTTAAGGGGGGAGGGGCTCAAAAAATTTCTCCATGGTTAAGCAGAATATTTTCTCCATGGAAACCGATTTCAGTACAGATTAGAAATATTAAAATTTGACATTTTTAATAACTTACTCATTAATGGCTGGAAAAGAAGTTTTTATACCTTTTTGCAAGGAAAAAAAGCACCAAAAGCAAGGAAGTTCTCATTTCTAAGGGGGGGGGAGGCTTGAGCCCCCACTTGCCCCTCTATATTGGCGTCTTTGTAAACCTAAGATGCATACAAAGTTAGAAATTTAGTATGAAAAACAAATTTTCCAAAAGTTTCAATTTTTAAGGTAAGATTACTTAAAAATCCCATTGCTGAAGAAAACGAAAGGGATAAATTTGCTCCTTTTATGATGTTTAACAAATAGATGTTGATTAAATCATGTACTTTCAGTTTTTAAAAGCTGTTACTTGAGACAAAAAAAGCTTCTTGCTTAGTCAAAAATACTTTAATTCTATTATATTTCATCGATAAAATTTCAACGAAAATTGGGCATTATGTTAAGGAGAGAGGGCTGGTACATGCACGTGTGCAGCAAATTTTACACCAAATTCGTCGGTATACAGGTATATACCGAGGAATTTGGTGTAAAATTTGATACAGCAAATATATACAGCCCTTCGCTCATTTTTTAATTTAAATTTTACTGACTGCTTTACAATTAACCTTAATATGAAAATTTTAAGATTAACTGCAATCGAATCGGTGAAAGCAAAGACCACTTCAGTCACAAAAAAATCGAAATTTCGCTTTTCATGGAAACAAGTTCTGGCGTTCAAGGTGGTGTTCAGTGCAGAATCCGCGACATTGAGCTTAGTAGTTCGAAAAATACGGGGCCTCGCTTTTCATTGTTCAGAACACTTTCAACGTTTTTAATACAGATTAAGCTACCACAACTCAATTTTTATAATATATAATCCTTGTCCTTACTAGCATATTCCTAAATACTATTCTATATAAAGTTCTTTAAATTCCTGATTTCTTATGATTTTGTAATTTTTTATAACGATGGTTAAAAATGGTCTATTATAAGATCTTGTTAATTTTTTGAATTCCTGCGTGTTATAATAGTAAAGCAACAGTTACTTCATTTCTGTTTAAATTCTGAATAAATATAAACTTTGAATGCATATAATTTTTTTCATCAATTCTAAAAACCAGTTGAGTGCGAAAACAGCACAAGTTCAAATTATATTTTAAATTTTCCTTAGCCCGATTTTAATAGAAACGACGTAGTTTTTACATGACAGCAACACAAATGCATGTTGTGACGGATGAAAAAAAAGTTCGATTATTTGAAAAAGCTATGACTGTATTTGGAGCTATGACGTTTTTTATACCTCCTGAAAAGTTTGAAAATTCTTGACTTGCGTAGTTTTTGCACTCACGAATTCAATTATTTAGTGTTGTAATCAAGAAATCATTTACTTATCTTGTTTCATACCTTTTAGAGAGAACCAAACTTATAAAAACAGTCTTTAGATTTAAAATACATTAGATAGATTTTATCGGATCCGTTGGGTTCGTGATTTCGTGCCTAAACTTATTTGAATTTTTTGAACACACTCAGAAGTTTCCACCCGAGCTACGGGCCCCGACTTGCTCAAATGATACATTCTTTTTATTGTTTCATAACTGAGATCGAAGGAAATTTTTTTTTTCTATTTTTATATTTGAAAGTTATTACTTGAAAATGTTAGGCAGACAACAAAACCGTTTGCTGACAGTTGCTATTAGTTAAAGAAATTACAAAACAAGCAACAAGGGAACGGCTACAGAATGTTCGATAAGCAATCAAGCCAGATGGTTGCCGATGGCAGTTATTTTCTCGTCAGTATCCCTTTATGCATGTAATCGATCCAGTTGGTAGTTAGTTTTTTTTTTTTTTAATGCAAGGAGAGTCAATGAAAATTAAAGAAAAAAAGATGCCCGGACTAGGAGTCGGCATACTGTCTAACGACTCAAATTCTGGTTCCTTTACAACAAAACTAGTCTGACTCCGACTCTTTGACTTCGACTCCACAGCCCTGATTTTTATAACAAATTGGAGATGAACTGAGAGAAATAGATTTGGAGAAACAAACTGGAAACTAAAAAGTAAAAAGAAAGTTTTAAACACACTCTACCGAAAGAACAAACGTGTCCAAAAATTCAGTAAACAATAAATGGGAAAAAACACGCAAATATTGAAATTTTAAACTGAACATGGCGAAAATGGATTAGGTACTGATAGTCACATTTAACGGACATCCAGTTAAAGATAAAAAGTTGAAACATAAAAAAAATAGCTGCTGAAACTTGTGGAAAAGTTGAGTACAAAAATTAAATTGTTTAAACTGCTCAGAGAATGAAATTTTTAAAACTAAAACCAATGAACAAGAATGATAAGTCAATAAAACTTTAGAATCATAATGTGAACTTAAGAAAGATGTATCGAATCCTGATAAAGAAAAAAAATAACTTTAGCAAGCAGAAGATAAATCAAGAAAGTAGAAACTTATTGAAAACTGAAATGCAAACATTAAAATTATTAAGTTAGTCCGCTGCTAGAGTTGAAGCTTCAATAACAAATCCGGCAAGCAAGAAAAGGGAAGACACAAAAATGTTGAAGTTTAACGAGATCACTTGGAAAATCGTTTGGATTCTGATAAAGATGGAGATTCAATTTTTTTTTTGTCTTGATTTAATATTTACTCTGTAATGAAACCATCTCGAGTCTTATTTGAAAGTATTTTTCTATAAAGATTAGGCACCTTAGATGTCAGTTACGACGTTCCTACTTACCTGTCAATGTATTGGTAGTTCGTTATACGACTGTCTTCTTATTCTGACAGATTAATTTAACAGGTTTTATGTGAATTTTTCATTTAGTTCCAAATCTATTTTGGATGTAAAATTGTATGTTATTATTATTTACCTTAAGCGTCAACCTGACACAGTGTGTACTTAAGATCTTTCTTTTTTTGCTGAAATCTTACGATATTGTGAAAATGGATGAAATGTAGCCAACGACGTGAAAGTGCTTAAGAAACACAGAAGAGAGAGTAGGAAAATTAAAAGTGGTAAAATATTTCAAGTAGTAGACCTTCTACCCGCTACTTCCCCCTTCCGAAAAAACAACGTATTCTCAACGAAAACTTCACCTGGTTCGAATAATGGATAAAAATAAACTGCAAAGGAACTTAATTTCCTGTTATAGTATAGTAGGGCAAGATCCCGAAGCTGCCAGATCTACGTCATAGTATAAAGGCGAAAAAATTTTCTGTGTAAGCATATCACAGCTATTCGTTATTATTCAAGCTGAGTCGTGCTGGCTTTGGCAGGAAACAGGTAGCAAAAGTTGAGTCAAAAACTGACAGCTTCCATGACCCAAATCCTAAGCATCTGGGATCGATTAAAAAAAAAAAAAGCTCCAAAATGGCGGATCAGCTTTTTGAAACAAAGTCCCCATTGGAGGCCATTTTGGAGCACACATTTTTTTTTCTTTTTGAGGTATCCTATATTCTCATCATCAGTGTTGCCAGATGGTCAAATCCAGATTTCCCCAATTCCCTTCCAATTTTTCCCCAAAAAGCGATGTTTTCTATCAAAATTAACCAAATACAAAAATTATTTTTCCATTAATATTTTCATAAAATGAATCGACTTCCTCTAATATTTTTGTCTCTTGAAAATTTTTTTTCCCCCAAATAGCCACATTTTCTTACAAAATTACCCAACTTTTTTTTCTTAACATTTTCGCTTTTTTTTTTTTTTTTTTTTTTTTTTGTCTTCTTTATTTTTCTTTACAAATAATAAAACTGAAAGTCTCTCTGTCTGTCAAAATCTCTGTGCCGCGCATAGCGCCTAGACCGTTCGGCCGATTTTCATGAAATTTGGCAAAGAATTGGTTTGTAGCATGGGGGTGTACACCTTTAAGCGATTTTTCGAAAAGTCGATTTTGTTCCTTTACTATTCCAATTTTAAGAACATTTTTCCGAGCAAAATTATGATAAAATGGATGAGTAAATTACCAAGTTATCATAATGTGGAACCGTGACGTCCGCAAGCCAATTGGCGAGATATTCATCATGCATTATTTGTAAGTATACAGGGGAACCAAAAGATCTTTTAATTTTCTACTACGGGCAAATTCGTGTAGGTGCCACTAGTCATAAATACAATCGCCTGATTGAAAGATAAGAAATAACCAAATACTTTTTTCTACTCGCATTTACTACGCTGCTTCTGCATGTACATTTAAACTATGATTTTTGTATACATTTATCCAAGAACGTTCTTCATCACTTATTTTTACCTAATTCACGTATCAAAACTAGTTACTCACGCAGAACATTAATGCGAATTCCGTAGCATAATATTCCACATAATACGAAATGCGAATCCCATAAATTTGAGCAAAGCTAAACCAACGCTGTTTGATACAAACAACTTCTTCACGAAAAAAATATGAAAAAAATTATTTTTTCCCCGAGGCTTTTTTTCCCCAGCTTTTCCCCAAGAAAAAAAATGTTTCTCCAAAAAATTCCCCTCAAAACCCATTTTCCCGAAATTTCCCCAGAGAGCACCAGATTTCCCCAAAATGGGGAAATTTCCCCCAATCTGGCAACACTGCTCATCATCTGTGTCTTGGAAGCTGAAAATTTGCATAGGTTGATTTCGAAGGCATGTCTGCACCTCTCTGGAACGTCCTCCACCAGGGGACGTTCCAGATGGGGATCACCAGGTCATGTGACACGGAACGAATCTATGATGCTTAGTTCTTGTAGCAATTTTACACACCTTTGCCCCCTGTTTCTGCTAAAGCCAGCGCGACTCAGCTTAAATAATAGCAAACCTTTCTTTCCTGCTATGGTGTCATTATGCAGAAAAGTTTTGGGCCTTTAGACTATGACGTAGGTCAAGCACTCATGGGCTCTTGGACCTTAGTTCATTACCTTAAAAAAATTCCAAAATGTCACAGATTATTTACAGGAAACGTTCCAAGCTATTTTTAGCCATTAATGTCAAAATATGCTCAACGTTTTTGTAAAGCGTTTAGTCTTCAGTTCAATTACGATCCGCCCATGTTGACTTATCCCCAAATGAAGACGAAATAATGTCTTTCCATACTGTAACTTTACAGGAATTGCAGATAAATAAGGAGTTAGGTATTTACTTGCGATTCAGCATTAGCTTTGGCCATATTTACTAAAATGCTTTAGGAGCTTTCTTGGCAAATCAGGATACTGCTAAGCTATTTGTTTTCTTTTTTGCTACATATGCACAAGATTTTGAACTTTGCACATCTCTATAGTCATACAGAATAATGTTTACGGTTATTTTTCCCCCTCCAAATAAAAAACCTGGCTCTGGATCAGACGGGGGAGGGTGAGGAGGTTCTAAAAAGGGGGTGTAATGGGAGGATAGGTGGTCGTATTTGAAAACAAGGGGTCATTTTACATAAGAATCAGCCAGAAGAATATCTTTTTGAATGAAGACCTGCGATTCAACTAGTATGCAACGTGCGACATTCACATGATAGTTTTTTTTTTTTCAAATTATTTTACATCGCGAAAATTTTTTTGGACATAGGAGTCATAGAAGCAAGTCTAATACTCTCATTCTGCACCAAATTTTTTTTACATTTTTTTAAAAGCAGAATAAAAAGATCGTTTTTTGTGATTTTTCTAGTATTTCGGAGGAGTATACCCCCCCCCCCCCCAAGTTCCATTTTTTGCGATCTGTGTCCATGATCTTGAACTTAGAACCTCTCTTGGCCACCAAAACTATGTTAGCAGTTAATATAAAGCTTGTTTCACCTCTAAAACAAATAATTACTCTAAAACTAAGGAAAATTGAAAAAAAAAACCTAGGGGGGGGGGGGGGTAAAAAATTTTACGTATAGAGGGAAAATTTTAGGTCACATTCGGATTCAGGGGGTTATTTTACATAAGAATCAGCCGATGAAATGTCTGAAGCATTTCGAAGGTTTTTTTTTTTTTTTTTTGCCGCACACATTCATCATTTTTTTTTCTTTCTTTTCATCTGTTTTATTTTTTTTAAATTTTTATTTATTAGGTTAGTTTTCTTTAATTCTATTAAGTGTTGGATAAATCGCATAGATAAAATATGCAATAAAAAAAGTTGTGACATGTGCTAATTAAACGTTTACTTTTAAGTGTTTTTATAAGTTTTTATAATACAACACTATTTGAATGCACTGACGTCGAACTCACAGTTGCGAACTGATTTAATTATTCCGTAAATATGAAGCTGTTAGAGATAAAATATATAATTGGAGATTATATTCAAATTCAGCACTGATAACTTTTCTTTAAACACAGTTGGCTATCCATGAATTGAAAAAATAGCATCTCAAATCCTCAATCTAGTAGCATTTAATCTTTATTGATAAGTTTTGTAACAACAACTTTTTTTAAGTTTTGAGAATAGTTTTAAAGAACTACCACAGGGAGTTTTAATATTTCCGCTTACTGCAGATTTTTCCAAAAAGGAACGAAGGCAGATTGTCGAAATTAGTAGTTAGGCAAGCCTACAATAGATTAGTAATAGATTTTGTCTTAGTTCTGCGCAAAATGTTCCTCCACCCCCGTTTGCGCACAGGCATGTGTCCCGTTCGAATACGTCGGGGGTTTGAGAAGGGAGAAAATCTGCGTGCCACACAGATGAAAACTTATCGGCTGACTGTGAGGACACGCTCCCGATAAAGCACCGGAATATTCGCGGCTTTGGAATTCACAGCTGGAGCATCCAGCCACGCTGGTAAGTTTAAAAGTTTATTACTTTTTTTTTCGGGGACTTAGATTTTTCTCTTCTCGGAAAAACTTAAATTTGAAATTGCATTTGTGGTACTAAAGTTGTTCAAAAAGTTTCTGAACACTGTTTTTGCAATGACTTTAGGTATTTTTAGTGAAAAAGGTTCCGAAAATTGTCGCATTCGTTTTCTTTTCTCTATGCAGATTTTATTTTGAATTTAAAATGTAATTCAAACTTTTAAGTTTAAGACTAAATTTTTTTAGTTTTCATCAACTTATCGTCTATTTCTAAAAATTCTATTTCTAATCGTCTATTCCTAATTTCTCTCTCTCTCTCTCTCTCTTTTAATTTTAACTTTTGCATTTATTTATATTACCATCTAAATTTTCTCTAAATACTATCTTTATTCTTTCCTTCTTTTTTCGAATTTAATTTTATCTGCACTCAAACCGGTTTTTGTGCGATTGATAGGGACCGAATAGTAAAAATCTCCCAAAACTTCCCGAGTAGATATATAAAAAATAGTTTTCGTAAAACAATTTAAAAAAAAAATTATGTGGTTAGTAGGAACAGCAAAAAAAAAAGAAAAAAGTTTCACGTAGACAATAAATCAAAAACTTACTAAACAAAAAGGAAATACTTCTTTAAAGGAATTCAAGACACGTCAGAGCTATTTGGAATATGCCAAACCTTTTATTGTCTGATTTGCAAAATACACATGCGAACATTTTTAAAAAAATCTATTACATACGTTCTTATTTTGCACGTTCAAAACTTTTCAAAGCGTATAATATTTTCGTAAACTGACAACACTCCCACGGGTTCAAAATCACTTTATTCTTCTCATTTTACCAATCACTTCGTAATTTAGGCCACAAATTGATTAAAATTTTCATATACCGCAAAAAAAGCGTACAAAAAAATCACAAAACAAAGGTTGGAGTATATTTATGCATGTTTCTCATGTCATAAATGTGAAATTTTAAAAAAATATAATAAAAATTTATCTTTTTTGTGTTACATAACCCTTTTGCTCTTGGAAAATTTACTTGACTTTATTTGATGCAATGTGGAGCTGTAATAAACGTAAGTTTTTGCAGTACGACCATTTATTTTTGCTTACTAAATAAAATGTTTTTTTTTTTTTTTTTAAATTCAAGAAAAGTCCTTCTAAGAAAAAATTCAAAACTTATTTTAGTGAATGAAAACCCGCCGAAAATTTCAATTTCTTGTTAAAATTTTACGAAAATATAAAAATTATTTAGTGTTACAATTTTGGCAGTCGAACTAAATCAAAATGACATTATTTTCTACCACATTAATTCGCTTCTTCAATTACATTTATTGCAGAATTTCTGTTTCTTTCTTCTCAAGTCTGTTCTCTCTTTTACTTACTCTAGTGTAGGGATTCACACTAAGAAGAGGGGTGGGGGATGCACCATTGCTCTTTAGGGGATGGACACCCCTGTCTACTGTATTAATTCATAAAAATAGTACCGAAACTAACTTATTAAAAACACTTAAAATTGCGAGATATTTTAACCACTCAATAGTTTTGAACATATAACAAAAGTTTTGGTTTTTATTATTTACTTAGCAAGGATAGTTTCTTGGTATTACTCTACACTTTTTTGGTCCAAAATAATTATTTCCTTAATATTTCAAGTTGGATTTTCGCCTGTGTTGATATGAACTTGACTTTAAAATAACCAAATGTTTGCAGTGTCATAGCATTATCCCTTGATATTTAAATTCAGAATGTATTGAGTTTTAAATTATTTTTAGTTTTATTTGAACTTGGAAACGAAATCATTAAAACAATAATTTAACGTAGAGGAGACTGGGGCTGGTTGTTACAGCAGCAACTGTGACAAGCAAATGACGTTATAAGTAACACTAAAAACAGATAAATAGTGATTCCCCCAAAGGCCATCACTTAGCACGCATCATTGTCCTAGCGCTTTTCTGAGAGAAGTTAGAAGATGGTGCTGTCAAAACTTCCTGCTTTAAACATCTTAATTTTTTAGTACTACGTATTAGTTTACAACGTGTTTTTTTTTTTTTTTTTCTTTCAATGAAAGTTGTGTTTTGGTGTGATATTTTTGCCTTGGCGCTTTCTTTGCTTTGCATGTCTGAGTTCACCTTTTGTTCTTGGTTGATTTTTCCCCCCCAAATACATCTAAAAGTATGATTTCGGATTGCGGAGTTTGTACAAAAGTGACATTTGCGCGGGGCTGGTTGTAGCATGTCCCTATACCTGCTCAATAGATGCTCTTCCTGACTTCTATAATTTGGTTCTCTCAAAGCTCCGACTCTCCCTGAGCTCAAAAGTTTAATTTATTCTAAAGCAGTTGCTAGTCCAACCAGATGTCAGATTCCCAATGTGCTCTTTTTGACACCATTCAATCTTATTCAAAAGCAGTTGCAATATCAACAGAATCACTTGTGAATATTTCCAATAATGAACAATAACTGATACTCGAAATATACCACCAGCTCAGTCATTCGTTCCAGCCGAGGGCTGCAGTTTTGTGCTTATTAGCACTCATCAGCCCGGCAAAGGAAGTGACTGAGGTGGAGGTTAAAAACCTCTTAAGTAAGATAGGAGTGCCAATCAAACTGGTAGCTAATTCAGAATTAACGCTAAGCAGACGAGTGACCGAAGCAATGGTTTGGTTCAAGGCAAGGCATGGTATATTCAGTGAAGGCGTGAAGGCAACCATGCCTTGCTTTCAATCTTCGAGTTGAACCGAACCATTGCTTCGGTCACTCGTCTGGTTAGCGTTAATTCTGTATTAGCTACCAGTTTGATTGATTCTCTTGGCTTACTTAAAAGGTTTTCCACCTCCACCTCAGCAACTTCGTATGTCGGGCTGATGAGTGCTAATAAGCACAAAACTGCAGTCCTCGGTTGGAATGAATGACTGAGCTAGTGGTGTATTTCATGTATTTCTGTCTTAGCCCTGGCTATAGGGCGGTAACTTACTGAATATGTAACTGATACTACTGCAAAATATTCATCGGCATTGGAGCAAGGAACAGAGCAAAATACTAGAAAATATGAGAAAAAAATCGAAAGGCAACTGAGGGAGAAAATATCACCAAGTAAGGAATGAAAATCAGCAAAGAAGAATAGCAAAAGAAAAAAGTACAAGTAAAGGAGGTAAATCAACTAAGAAATCGGGAAATAGTTTTAGACAAAGAAGACTTTCCACTATGATGAGGAAAACTGAGATGATAATTATTATTTTTTTTTTGATATGTTGCGAAATCAGGTGTCAAGACATAGTTATACGTGAGAAGTTCAAAAAGAATTGCATCGTACGCATGCTAATTCTTCAGGTTATCATGAGAAAACTAATATGCTTCAGTTTTGTTTTAAGGCTATTTTTTTTTGGCTTGGAAGTTATACACGTTTCATGTTTTATTGACAAAGCATAATTCATGCTTTATTGATTTCTATTAAGTTTATGTCAAAGAATCTGGGGGCACGGCATTGCCCTCTTGAAGTCGATCATAGTAATGAAATTATATTTTTTAGCGTATAAGAAAGGTGCAACCCGATAACGGTAGCATAGTAAAAGCAATTCAGGACTATGAAACAAGCAAAAATCTACAGTATCCTCAACTGCAGTTCAGGCCATTGCTTCTGGTCTCAATACAAGCATCAACTCTTAACCAACTAGCTCTGACATTTTCTGTAGATGTCTGGTGTACGTTAAAAAATAATGTAACTCATATTGGGAATTACCATGCATAATAGGTGACTTTACTCGAATTTCAGCCTCAATTTTAAACAAAAGCAAAATTTTGGGTTATTATTCTTCCGTTAAAACTGAATTGTTTAAGTATAGCACGTAGACAAAAACTATGTCTGCGATTCTTACTAAAAACATTTTTAGGTAATTTTTTCTGAAGCTTTTGTTATTCCAGGCGCTTCAATTGCTTTCCTCTTTCGTCTCCTCAGACATTTTTTCCCAAGCGAATAGTTCTTTGTTCAAGTGTTTCACTTCTTACCATTGATTGATAAATAGGTTTGTTGTTTTGGTGTAAAACTCTGATTTTCAGATACGAGACATTCTCTAGAAAACGTAACTTTTGAACGCAAATATTTTTCAATTTCGAAACTTTTTGTTTCCTTTTTTTTCCTTCATTCTTACATGAAAGTATTACCAACTAGAAGTAGCCATAAACAATGACCCAGCTAAGTACCAATTATTTTTCTCCAAACAAAAATAAATAAATAAATAAATAAATAATGCCTTGTTTAAGGAAATTTTAAAAAAAAGAAAAAACTTTTAACGTTTAAAAATAGAGGCCAATTTAATATCAAAGTAGTAATTTTATTAATTGTGCAAACAATGAGTTATTTTAATGATTAGTGGGACTCTAATATTAAGCTTTCTTAAAAAACGGATTAATTAGTAGTTTTCCTTTTAGTTCAAATGTTCATTTCCCTTCCATCATCCTTTTTCACCTCAGAAATAATGACATTGATAAGGTCTGTCATGGAGGTAAGGAATTTTACATTAATATAGGCCTAATGGATACATTTTTCATGGAAATATATTTTTTCTCCGTTGCTACAACCTGCACATGCTAAGCATATGAAAACATGTTCGTTTTGTTTACATTAATTTACATTCCTGAAATTGAAATTCACAGAGGTGAGAAATCAGAATAACCACACTTAGTTTTTGAAGCAAAATCTATCTTCTTGTTTTTCGACAAAAATCTCACACCTTTAACTTTGGCTGAAAATAAACAAGGGGGTTCCCTTGTATCATGGAAAATAAAATTCGATGTCATTACTGCCACGTGTAATGAGGAATGGCATTTTGTGTTTAAGTAACGGAGGTGAAAATTTATTGGGTGACATAAGAATTTATTGGGTGACATGACTCCTTGTCCTAACTAAAACGAACTAAAACACAATATTAAAAAATATGTATACTTAAACAATTCGTATTTGAAACACTTCTGAAAGGAATAATAAATAAACAGTCACACAAGGTGTGTGACATGCCACGGAGGTGAGAATTCACATGTTGTGAACCAAAAATATACTAAAATGAAAATTATAGTTAAAGAATTGTTGGCAGGTTTAAATAGATATATTTTTTTGATAAAACTAAAAATCATTGTTAAATGAATTGTTCCCAAAAGTTTTTACTGTAAAAGGCTTGTGACAAGAAAAGTTATGTTTCGAAAAATGACAAATATGATCAAATTTGTGGTGAGAAAAGTAAGTGTGGACAGTTCATTTACTATCTACATTAGCGTCAAATTTTTGCCGAATCTGTTTTGCAATGCATCGCACTGCTTTATTTAGATAAGTTAAATGTTAAGTCTCAAAAATAGATTCAAAATAATACTATAGTTGGAGAAAACCGAACCTGGCAGCATTGTGAAGGCTTCGCGTATCCTAATAACAGCGTTGCGACGCTGTCATGTTAATGTGTCTAAACTATAGTAAATCAGTAGAGAAAAAAAAACCCGAATTTAATGTCTGTTTTTGAAAAGCCGTCATTCAAAACTATTAACATGCAATTCTTTTCAAAACAAATCCTTTTCAATTTTTTACCTGAGTTAAAAGAGCGCGCTTCCCATCCTTTGCATGCGCCAGAAAAGTTTTTCCTCTCTCCTGTAAAATAATCATAATGTGACTTACATTTTTCTGAGTTACTGATTTTATTACTTCCTTTTACAAAAAAAAAAAATGAATTATTGTATTCGCGAAAAAATTTTCACTCAAAAATCTGATTTAATTTCCATTTTGCTCACCCCCGAATGAATGTTGAGGTTTTTTTTTTTTTTTTTTTTGACACGACCACATGTGGATATATGCCTACGAACATATAGACACTCGACATACCCATTTCGACGATTCCCGAATTACTTACAACGAGTTTTCTCGTGACGTCCGTATTTACGTATGTATGTGCGTATGTATCTCGCATAACTCGAAAACGATATGTCCTAGAAAGTTGAAATTTGGTACGTAGATTCCTAGTGGGGTCTAATTGTGCACCTTCCCTTTTGGTTGCATTTGGATGTTCCTAAGGGGGCTTTTTTTACCTTTTTGGGGGGAAATCATTATTAATTTCAATGTTTACTCAAGTGGTGCTATAATTTGTCAAACACTTGGCGATATCTCTCCAAGCTTTTGTCTGCCAAGTTTTGTCGCCAACTTGGCAAACAAATTTAGCTTTTTTTTTTAATTTTTAAATCTCCTTTTAATTCAGCCAATGTTGGTGATATTTAAAGAGTTGACCACTGAATCACATTTAAAATTCCAATAAAGGGGAAATAAATCTGTGTAAAACGTTTTTTTTTTTGCTTCGATTCGCAAAAAACTGGGGGTGAAAATATTTAGTGTTTCCTTGATTACTCAAGGCGCTATTACCATTAAATTGACGTAAAAGGAAGTCACGTGATGCACCATCAGCTCGTTTTTGATATAAAAGCTACCGATGCGTAAAAAAATTTAGTAACATTTTACTTTACAATTACTATCATTCACTATTGTTCTTGGTAACAATTGAAAAAACTTGATCCAATTAAACTGACTCCGGGTCAGACTAAGCATAATAAAAGTTTTTTTTAAATTAATTCTTGCCGAAAATACGGAATAATAAAATATGTAAACTGTGAGAAACTGAATCATTAAGTGTTGAGCTTGGTTAACATATTGACATCACGAACTTCCATTTTTCATGGAATATTTCCGCGTGCATGAAAAGAACATTATGAAAAGTTTCATATTTAGAGCTTTTTTCCGCACAGTAAAATTTGTAGAAAGTTCACTACTTTCTAAATTGGTTTACACACCTACAATGGGATCGTTTCCAAAATTTTAAAAGTATTTTTTTCTAAAACATCATACTTGAAAACATAGGATCTGACCATTTTTTAATTAATTTAAGTTTAATATTTTAAAAAAATTATTTCAGTCGGTGCTCTTTCATCGTTTAACGCTTCTGCCGATGACATAACAAATAATGAAATGCCATTCAGTGTTGCCATTTTCTCGGTCCAAAATATTAAATTCGCATCTTTTACTCACGTGTGTTGGCAACGAAATGGTTGATAGCAAGCGTAGAGCGCAATTGTAATTCACTTCTTGATTATCATAACGCGGAAATGCAGTAGAAAGATGCGCCATAGTGCATCATTTGTGACGTCATAAAGACCACGCCTTGTTTGAAGAATCGGACGTTTTAAAAAATGAATTAAAAAATAATTGTTTTGAAAATGAAAGTATTTTCTGAGTCCATGCTATTTTTTTTTTTTATTTTTTGCTTATTCTATCAATTTCAGTGACAAAAAGTACTACTTTTGACTGAAGGAAACAACTCCATTGGCTGAAGAGGAATCATTATCTCTCGAAAAGTAGAAACATCCAAAGTTGTATACATACCTTTTCAAACACTTGGGGTTTAATTTAACAATTCAACAGCTTTGTAAACAAGAATCGATTGTCCTGTGATAATCCAAACGCATTTCTCAATAGTTCTGTGCTTAAAACAATATTTTTAATTCCTTCTTTACTAAAAATAACAATAAATTCTTTTTTGTTACTCGTTTCCTTCCCACAAGAAAGTATAAAATTGTTTTCTTTCTTGGAGGATAAAACTTTAGATAAACTTTCCTGAGATGAAAAATAGGTGGAAAATAATTCCAATATTGATTTCTTAGCTGAATCGGTGTACTAAGGTAGTAAAAAATTGAGAAATTGGTTTTCCACTTTAGAAATTTTGAAACAGTAATCAATTGCATTCCTCGGATTTTCTTATCCTCAAAAATATTTTAATCTATTTTTTAACTATTATTTTTAAAAACAAATTCATCTTTATAAAGCTTTGATCATGTAAGATCATTTCTTGGAACTTCTGAAAAACATAGTATATATTGAAAATAAAAATAGGAACATTCGTAAAGTCAATAACATAGGTTTCTTTAAAGAAGTGGTGCCCAACCTACGGCCCGTGGGCCACACATGGCCAACGAAGCTGATCTATGTGGCACGTCGTTATATTTAATGTTATGAAACGAAAAATATATTCTGAATCATTCCGAACACGCTGATCACCTTCATTTGATCTTTTGATTGATTGTTGCAAAATTTGAAACCAAGAAGTCATATATTGGTTTCTAAAAAACAGACCCAAAGTTCGTATCAGCAATTTGTTTTTATTTTTTATTTTTAACCTCCGACACACAAAGGTAGGGGGTTATAAGTTTGACGTGTCTGTGTGTGTGTGTGTGGCACTCTAGCGCCTAAACGGATCGACCTATTTTGAAAATCTTTTTTTGTTCGAAAGGAGAGTTGATTGAGAGTGTTCTTCGCTAGGTTGCGACTTCGGATGACCCGAATTAGCGAAGATATTAATTAAAAACCTTTAAAATGTTTTTCGCGATTTTTGCAGTGAAATTATATTTAAAAATTTCAAAGTTTGGCACCAAATTAAAGATTTAAAATTTCTATCTGTTGCCGGTTTCTATTTGTTAAAAAATAAAATACTTGTAATTGTTATTAATAGTATAAGGCGTTTAAAAGGAGTTTCAATTATACCTCTTGATTCTACATTTGCGACCCCCGTCGGGGTTTTTAAAAATTTTTAATTTTTGTTGCTTGTTAGCAGTAGCACTTGAACGTAGGAATTCATTAACGAGAGTGCATAAATATAGTGCACTCAGCACATATGAATAGAGAGTAAAATATAAAAAATGCAACAAAACTATAAAAATGTAAAAAATTAAAAGGTAGATTCTACATACGTAAAATGTAAAATTGAATATTTAAAAATATAAAATTTGAATGGAAAAAATGTGCAAACATAAAATTTAATGTTTAAAACTGAAAAATTGTAAAAATATAAAAACACAAAGGGATAAACGTATCACCAAAATAAACATGTAGTACTTATGAAAGCAATGTTTGGTGCGTAATTGTCTTTCATTTTCCTTGTTTTACCATTTTATCTGGAAAAAATTGAAAATTAAATTTTACATTTGTTATGACCCACGATATTCATCTTAATATGAGGTGTTGCCTGCGGTGAAAAAAAAAAAAAAACATTGATCAGCACTGCTTGAAAGAAGATAAATATTTCTTTGAAAATTGGCTGAAAAGGTTCTTTCTTTAAAAGAAAATTTTAAGATTGACGGAGAAGTAAAATAAATGCATTAATCTAAAAGAATATTTAAAAAATTATCATTTGTTTTAACTAAAGGTAGCAATCTATATTCCATTAATCTTTCAATGTTTCAATTCAGAGATGTTGTATTTTCTCATTTAAAACTGAATCTATTATCTGTGATCACCTCTTTAATACTGCTTTATGAAAGCAAATTCTTTGGCAGCGGGTCTTGATTGATTTTACTTTAAAAATGAGTTTAAGCTGTGTAATTTTCTTTATATGCATGGGTCATAATGAAAATGCTTTGGACTTTCCGGAATTTCTGATATTAAAATCTGACGACCAATCGGCACGACCTTGAGGTTCGCGGATTTGGACAAAATTCTAGCTATAGATACATTCTCACTAGACATGAGTGCAGGTAAAGGGGTTTGACTGCATGGGCCCTAGTTTCCCTGAAACGAAGGTCCAAATTTGAAAGTTTGTCCCCAAAAATTCAGTGGCGTTTCCATTGGAATTTCAGAATTCGACACTATGTTCGATCTCCCAAAACACCTTTGGCATCTTTCGTTAGTAAATTGAGTATAAGAGAGAACATTTATTTATTTATGGGCATTATCTAAGTTATTTCTAAAACCGAAACGATCTTGTATTTTTGTACTTTTGTGTGCCATGTGTAATAAATCAGAGCTTTTTCTCTTCTCCCTTTTTTTGCTTATCAATGTGGTACACCTTTGATAGCAGGCGATAAATATCCAGTTAAAGTAAATGTTTTTATTAGCAAACGATAAATACTTTTTACTAGCAGACGATTTATATAAAACGAAAATAATAGTTTCATTTGCAAACGATAAATATCCCGTACTATGTTATTTTGGCATTTAAGTTAGTGAAATTTAATGTAGTAGCCAATTTAAATTTCAGAACCGTTTATTAAACATTAGTATTCAACGTAATTAATTTAAAGTTAAGCATGCAAATGGCTTATACTGCAGCACAATAGTAGAAAAAACGATAGAAATGGTAATTTTAAAGGTAACTAACTCCACTGCATTTCTGGGTTCAAATTATCACCTTTGGACCCCCGTTGCAGTCGAACTAGGGCCTATGCAATCAAACCGCTAAACCTGGGCTCATATCTAGTCGAAATGAACCTATATCTAGAATTTGTCCAAATATGTGACCTTCAAGGTCGCGCCATTTGGTAGTGAGTTTATTCTATCTTTGCTTTTGCTAAGTGATTAAATGTTTCGCATTTTATTCTGAAGTTTAAGCACAACACTGAAGAACTTTTGCTGGATAAGTTTGACAGTGAGGTTTTTTTTCCCCTTAGCACCCAGACATATGTCTTCATGTTCAAGTAGTTCGTGTAGGACAAAATATTTCGGTATAGGGGAACCTGGGGAGCCTTAACCACGTTTTCAGATAAACATTTTTGTAAATTTTATTTTGAAAATTTAAATATCATATGATAGCACATATTGAAGGACATTCTATTGGCAACAGGAATATATTGGCGATAATGTAAATAATACATTTTTTCTTTTCTAAAATTAATATTTTTTAAAATTTAGGTTAGCGGGTCAAGCCTCCCTTATTAAGGGAGGCTTGACCCATGGTATGGGAGGCTTGACCCGGGCAATGATATATAATTGTAAAATGAGAAAAAGAAAATTCTTTTATTAATTATGTAAATATTAAGTATACATGTTTTAGCATGATGATTGAATGTTTAGAAATTATTTTTAAGATCATATATATTAATATTTAGAATAATGACGCTTATAATATTTTACGAATTATATTTAAAAAATAATAAAGAATACTGTTCATAGAATCAAGTAAACAGACTTACCTCCTATTTATTTTGAATATAATTTATTTAATTTGTGCATACATCAAAATGTACAAGTTGGGACATTATCTTAAGGGCATAAATTGGGAAAAACCAAAATTAAATTGAACTTTCATGGCTACTCTTTCAGTATAACCAGAAGATATAGGACATGGCAGTTTAGTCATATCTGTAAAATATACAACAGATGAATCATTGTTTTCAGGATAAATAAAACTAAATGATTGTTCACATCGTCGTAAGAAGGCGACTTCACACTCATCATTTAGTACCAATACTCGTGTAACCCGCCCAACAAAATAACACAAATCTCTTTTTGTTGTAAATTTTACAACAGCAAAGTCGCCAACATCAAAGTTATTATTTTTTACTATAAAATCTTCTATTTCTTTTTCAGTGCAGCTAGAAGGTGTATCAATATTGGATTCCTCTGTGTTAGTAGAGATAATGTCTTTTTTTACTTTCTTTACCCTTGGAAATTTGTTCTCCTGAATATTTTTATTTTTTCGCTTTTGTCTTTCTTCATGTTCAATCAAAGCTGATCTTTTTACTGGTGTGTCGGTTAAAATTCTTGACCTTGTTGGTTTTCTTCCACCTCGAGATTTTCAACAATCAATGTCTTGGTTTTATTGTAAACATAAAAAATATATAATACTCATATATATTATCCACATAAAGTAACTATTGTAATTATAAATTGTTTTTGATAAACAGTATTTCTAGAATTCCTAAACTGTTTAAGTAACCCTTTGAAGTTCATTTTTGTAAACATTTTCCCGAGTTATAGATGAGTAATATGGTATTTATTAAGAAACCGCTCATTATCTTTTTATTATTTCAAAAAAAAAAATGTTTTTAAAAAAATGTCAAAAATGCATATTTTTAAAAAATGGCGGGAAAATCGGCAAAAGGTTGCCGGTTTTCTGGTTTCCCGGTTTTTTGGTTCCCGGATAAAAGGTTCTGCCCTGTAACACATTTATGACCAGTTCAAATTCTATCTATTAATTATTTCGAAGTAGCATTTGCTAACAAAAAACTCATAAAAATCTGGCGTAGAAGTTTTGAAGAAAAAATAAAAAAGACCTGTAATTGTGAATAATTCTCCCAAAATGCATACCATTAAACCCCATTTGATTCTATTTTCCGACAATTACTTTCTAGAAAATTACATTACAATTTCATTAACGTTTCACTTGCAGGACATTAGTTACTTGTAATCAGATTGAAGTGATTTGAATAATTTAGTCGCTATTGTAATAAATTGTGTTCTAACGTAAAGGATTCAGGCTGGAAGTGTAATGGAATTCCTTGTCTCTGACAAGTTTATAGTTTGTAAATTTTAAAATTGATCAAATGTATCTCGCGAAGCGAGATGATAGAAAATTTCACGTTTCATAATTTTCTGTTCATTGTCAAGTATTCATCGTTAGTTCATCAACGTTAAAAGGAGATTATCCTGTTTAATTGTATCAGTAGATTAGTTCTTATTTTGTAGTTATTTCTTGACTTTGGAAGCAAAGTGAGGAGTGACTTAAAGTGAGGAGATTGAGACTGCTCATTTTTCCAACCATGCATTTTTTTTTTTTTTTTTTTTTTTGCAAACGCGACACTTTTTTTTTTTTTTTGCTGTTTTTAAAAAATGTCAATATTTTATTGCTCATTTCAAATGCTTATATTACGTTTTATTATTGTTTAAAGAACATTTTACAATGCAGTTTGTTTGATGAAACATTTAGTTCAAAAATATATGTCCGGAATATCGGACTTATCCATAAATCGTTTAATTTTTCGCCTAAAAATTGAAGCTTTGTATATAATATACTCTTTGCTATAGTACACTGTCTACCAAACAAAAACATTTTTGGCTAAGTATTTTATAATTCCGATTAAAGCGATTAAAGTATTCAATACTTGCTTTTAAAAAAATGTAACATTTTCCTAAAGAAAGTAAAAAGGATTTTATCAGTAGAATGTAAGAAAGGAAGACATTTTTTGTTTTTTGTATTTGTAGGGTTTGTTTCTGTAATAATCAATTAAGGGGACGTATAGGAAATTAATCTCATAATATAACAGTAATAAGTCTCATAATATAACAGTACCTCTTAAAACGGGGTACATATGTCTATTCTATACATGCACCTGATCTACACACCCTATCTTCGAAGAATGTCGGACCTAGTTGCCTAAGCTGATGTTTTGTGTTGTGACTAAAAGCAATGCTCTGAGCTACAGTTGTGAAATGTATGAATGTTTGCTTGCTGACGGTTATAAATGTTTCTCAATTCTGAATTTTTTTAGTGCTGCAGTAATCAAGGTACACCGTTCTTATACTTCGGAAACCAAATCTTTATCAGTTCTAATTTCTTCCGCACTTTAAGTACGTGTCGTTTCAGTATGTAGGCAAAAAATGACTTGATATCGAAAAAAAAAAAAATCGTTTACTTGAAATGCAAATAATTGATTCCTGGAATGCGAATAGTTATTATTTAGTTTCATTTTTGCGATACACCTCTCAATATGATACATCACGTGTAAACAAATTCTGATTTTTGTAAAAATTAAATTTATTGATAATTTAGTGTCATTTTAGCGATACAGGGTATGTTTAGCTACTTTGCCGTGGAACTGCATATTAATACATTGATAAGATATCTACCGGCTAAAAAATGTTTTTTCCTCAATCGGTTTAATTTCTTCTAAATTTTCTTCTAAAAACAGAAATTTCAGAAAGTTTGAATCTTTAAAATGTTTTTCTTTTGCCACTTTTGTTCTGCATTTTGGTTTCGTTGGCACATTCCATACAGTTTTTGTTTTGAAGTTTCACTAGTTAATCGCCAGAAAGAAAATCCTGAGTTTAAAAGTGCTATTTTCTTAAACTTTTAAATTTTACAGGTGTTGAAAAATGTCTAAAATTTTTTATAGAAATAAAATTCATGATAACGTAGTATTCATTAAAGAAATATACTAACTCACTCGCGTATATGATTAAACGAACTTTTTTAGTGTGTGTTTTTTTTCTTTTCAGAATATTTGTATTTTTCTGTAGAGGTTTCTTAACGCTGAGGTTTGATGTTTTGATTTTCCCATGTAAATAGGCAAATGATAAAGTGGAGATCGTTACAAAAACAAAGAAATCTATCCTAAAGCGTTCAAATGAACACTAAAAGGTTTGTGTTTTAAGAGAGAACCTCTTAAAAAGCCAATCCATCTCTGTAATTGCATAAAACAACTTGTCAAATACATTAAAAGGTACAAATAAAAATCAAGTAGAAATATTTATGAAATCTTTTACATCCAATTTCAAAAAAATTGAGGCGATGTGCGTCGTTGTTTTATTAATGTTACATGTAATATTTAATATTGTAAAACCAGATGTTGATAGATTTCTGTCCGCTTTTCTTGTTTCTTAAAGATGACTGTTCAGATATGTTCACAAAGAGCCTCAACTTGTTTCATCACCAATTTGATTCATCATAAAAAAAAATTTACAGCCTTATCTTCGATTTGTTTTGAATTGATTTATAGAGCTATGATAATTACTAATTGATCAAAAGTACATAGAAAATAGAAGCGGTAAATCTTTTGTTATAAATTGCATGTAATGCAACATAATGTACAGACGTACACTGTAGAAAAATTTCGAAACATTGCTGGTTATTTCCGTGGAACGTTTCGGGATTTCAGAGGTTTTCACCTAGTTCCCCGCAAAATCAAGTATCTTCGTTAAAAAGTTTCCTGAATTGCAAAAAGATACACGAATGCAAACTTTTCACTGGTGTGAAAAATATTTTTTTCTACCAGTTTAAAGGTTGGCTGAGCGTGTTTATTAAATGTATCGGCTTTAGTTTAATTACGGCCCGTCTGGATTGACTCATTGCGTCCGCACACCCGTCACCGACGTATAGTTTTCTCCCTAAAACCAGTTTTCGGCCGGCGTTGCCATGACAGCAAGCCGTATTGTGCGGGACCCGTCAACGTGCCTAGAAGCCAGTTATCTGACGGCTCTGAGGTCCGTAGAGTTGGGAATCGCATTTCATTGGTCTCCACGAGATGAGCGCGCTCTCGCTATTGGGTGAGAGTATCGACATGTGCTTTACGCGCGTTCGAATGTATGAATGCTGAGCCTTCTTGGTAACCAGGATGGTTCTAATCAAATACATTAAACCTATTCAATTTTTGTAGAAGGGTCACGACTGGCTTTTACAGGGGAGATTCCCAGTATTTCAGGAAGGTTACTGGTTTTTGTAAGATATGTTACTGGTTGAAATTGGGCACATCAGCTGCCTATTATTTTCCAGGAACGTTTCTGAATCGTTTTTACAGTGTACATCACTTACAGTCAAGAAATGTACCATGGAAGGGGTTACGAAACCTTTTAATTGGAGCAAATTTAACAGGAAGCATTATGAAGGCTACGCGAATACCGCAGCATTACGACTGTCAGTTTAGGTTCGCCTCAACTATAGAGTGTGTAACCTAAGGGAGAAATTTTAAACTTATGTCTAGAATGTTTGATAGGAATTTTCAACATTTTTTAGTTCTCGAAAAATTTCAAAACCATTTTGCCCTACATCTAGGTTTATGCACAGGAACTGCAACATATGTTCAGTGCGAGAAATGATTGGTTGAAAATCCTAAACTGAATTCATTCGTGAAAGAAAATAGTTATTACTCCCGATGGAACCAGATAGATAGATAATTTTTTTCAAACGCAGCAGTTTTATTAACAGCGAAAAAACTTCTCAAATTTTTTTGAAAATAACGTATGTGTCTGTCATTTCACGATATTTGTCTCTATTGGGGAGTATTTGCAGTGCAAAATCTGCAAAATTCTGAACAATTAAAACATTAAAAGGTGAGCCAGGTGGTTGCTTCAACAACTTAACCTATTTTTTACCGAAGGAAGCGTCAAAAAAAAAAGTATTTTTTAAAATAACTAAAGAGTTTTTAAATATCCACATTTATTGATTTGAATAACAACCTCGAAGTGATTCAATCCTTAACAAGGTGTACGAATTTCTCTTCACAACTCAAAAACTACATTTATAAAATATTATTAAAACCAGATACTAGACAGAACTCTATCCAGGAATATATATATAATTTAATGAAAGTCATTATTTATATTATTGCAACAGCTTTTCCACGCTTATAAGAGACGATTTCTTTTTATCTCTTTGAATAGAAAAAAAAAACGTAATTGAAAGCTTTACCGTTCGAACGCACACTCTTGCAATTCTTTTAATTAGTTATTTTCCCTTTCATCTTGATTCTCCATGAGCCTTCTTATTGCATTTTACTTTGACGACACAAATAGAGCCTTGCAGGTCATGGGTGTAGAAAAGTAAATTAAGCGCTACTTTTTTTTTTTTTTTTTTTTTTTGCAGAACAGGATTGACTATAGCTTCGTGAGTGTATTCTTTACATAACGTTAAAAAAAGTATCTTAATAGACTTTATTCAGAAAATCCACCATGGGTGTTCTGTGTCATAGCTCTGCAAAACCGCTGGTTCAAGATCTTCAGCCAACTCTAATTTGTTGATATAAATGAACATCGCTTGTGGTCAAAATTTGTCAAATTAAGTGGAGTCCCTCTCCCTAAATCTCTGACTTTCAATCCGATCCGCGAGCATTTTCCAGGAGTCATAGCAGAAATATATTTTCTGCCGTAAGGCGAAATTTTTGATTTTTTACAACCGTTGGCAGTATTAAGTACGAAATAATTATTTTGTAACATAATTTTTTAGCTGTGAGGGAAGTGAAATTTTATTTAGGTTAGTCAGGTGAATATCGGAAACCTTTTCCGGACAAAAATGAAAAAGTGATGAAAAACAAATTATTTACGTCATAGGATCCCGATGATTTTAATAGTTTCATCCGTTTCAGTTGACTTTTGCTCCATTCATTTTTGCATGGGTGTGACATTTTGCAAAAATATTTGAACTTTATTCCTGGGATTTTAAAGTTAGGCTTTTAATCTTTATTATTAATAAGTGAGCTGAAAGTCTGCGTATCTGGATGTCTGTTACACGCATACCGCCTAGACTCTTCGGCGGATTTTCATGAAATTCGGCACAAAATTAGTTCGTAGAGTATTGAAATGAGAACTTTGAAGCGATTTGTCGAAAATTCAATTTTGTTCTTTTTCTATTCCAATTTTAAGCCACCATTGATGGACTTAATTCCCTTGCAGCAATACCGAGCGAATTAAAATTACATGGACGAGTAAACTACCATAACATGCATGAGCAAACTAACATCGCATAATAGCGAGAAATTCATTATCCATTATTTGAAAATATACAGGCGAACCAAATGTCCTTTTAATTTTCTACTACGGGCAAAGCCGTGCGGATACTGCTAGTTTTATTATATTCGAATACAAAAAACCTTTTTTTGACATAAAATGAAGTATCAACTTTAAAAAAAAAAAAAAAAAAAAAAAAAAAAGCTTTGCTTGAAAAATAACACTTGGTACGTGTTGCGGATGTGACAGCAGTCGCGCCCGCAACGCGTACAAATCACTGTTCCTCAGGGGAGTTCGAAGTCTAAAACCTTTAAAAATGTGCTCTGTTATCTTTTTATATATTAAAAATATTCAAATTAAGAGACAAAGAATGCAATATGTTGATTAAAAGTAACTCAATTTACACATTAACGGGGCAGGAATGCATTAAAATGTACGAACAATCTTACTTTAAAATGTGTTATCCACAAAACATCCATTTTAAAACCTCTTAGTTATTTTTCTAGTAAACTACTTCGCATATTACTTTGAAAATTTCACCACGTTTCATTTATATGTTAAAAATTACACCGACGTGAAATTTTTGCTTGAGGACCGCAGTTTTAATTAAATAGAAGTTGTTATGGTCAAAAACCATTTTTTTTTCATTTAAAAAGTGGCAGTTGGTTCGAGCTTAATAAATTATGAAATGAAATTTCAATTCAGTAGATCCTTGCATGTGAACAATTTTTTGAATTTCTTTATTTTTCAAAAAATTTGTCAGAGCAAAAATGCCACCAAGACAAAATAAGCTTCTCCTTGAATCATGGAATTTTTTCAGTTTTCTTTTCTTGTTTCTAAAAATATTTCTTCACTTTCTGGTATTTTTTTTTAATAATCACGATTGCTTATTGTTCTCACTTGACTGTTTTTGGCGTCCTGTCATTTTATTTTCCCACCAGCACCCTCCGCACCATCACCGTCGACCGGCTACTCACGATGCTGCTCCTATAGCGAAAGCCGTCTCCAGGTTGTATCCATATGCTACACACACACACAAACACATACACACACACAAACACATACACACACAAACACATACACACCCATACACCTACACACACACACATACACACACGCATACATACAGACACCTACACATACACACACACACACACAAAAACATACACACAACTACCCACACATTCATGCCTGCACACAGACACAAACACATATGCCTACACACACATAGACCATACCCCGCCCCTACGCACACACATTCATACACACAACTACCCATACACTCATACCTGCACACAGACATAAACACACATGCCTACACACACATATACACATACCCCCTACACACAAACACACATACGCCCCCCCCACACACATAAATACACATGCCTACATACACACACACACACTCGTGATTGCGAAAAACATAATTTGAATTCAAGAGGTCAAAATTCAAGTTAATTTTTTTTTTAATGCCTTCAATTGTTCACATGTGCCGATAAAGGGGGGGCACGCGTAAACAAGCCTGGGGCACATATGAACACGATTAAAAAATGCAGGAAAAGCATCATATTACACTCCGGCAAGGAAAGTGACATAACGTAAAATTTAGGAAAAACGTACTAGCATTACGTGAGAATTTTTCAACAATTTTGTTTGAAGTTATCTTAGCAAAACATACGAGGCTCATATGTGCTCCGTGGTCACATGTACCCCCCCCCCCCCCTTTTACCTATCTCTTAAAAACACTGGGAAAATTTCAAGTTTCCATTATCAAAATATTTTGAGAAAAATATATTTTAAGTTTAGCAATTTAACAATACTCGTATACAGGAATACAAGATAAATTTTCAGAAAGTTGATACTTCATATTATTATACAAAAGGGCGATTCTCGAAAAAACGTCCCGTGCGTAACGCTAAGTTTTTTTATTTTTTTCAGCTAATTAAAGCCTTCAAAAAATAATGCTGTTGAGGAATAATACATGATTTAATGTACTATCAAAGCATAACAGTTAATCCCATATTTAATTGATAGTTATTGAATAAAATGAAAAACTTAGCGTTACGCACAAGACAGTTTTTCTAGAAACGCCCATAAATGCATAATTATACGCAAGTATTATATATGATGCTTTCTTATATTCGCATACATAGAAATTAAAAGCTCAGTTTTAGAATTTCACGACTAAAACACAAATAAATGCCGAAAACTGTCTCATTTGCCCAAATGAGCGCTTTAAAGCTTCGAATGAATTGATCTTAGATTAAAAAACTTTTGGTCAGTACGAAAATTTAAATGTTAGAAACGCAACGTAAATCACAAAACTATTTTATGTGCAGTAGTAATATACGAATGGCTTTAAATCTGATAAGTAATTTTAATTTTCATTCAAATATAGAATAGCAATCAATAGCAATTCTAAAATTTAAAAAAAAAAGTCACCACCTGCTTACTTTTAAACCTATAAGTCAGCACATTTTTACTGAAAAACTTTCCATATTTTAATGTAAGTCACAATGGATTATTACAGGTGCAAGTATTTGACATTGCAATAGGTTATTAACTGTTAAGGATATCATTTCTTATTACATTGTTTAACCCTATAGTTTACGTGCGATAGAAGCATGTTTTCCACAAATGTATGTGGGGCAAATTATATCCTCATATAGTACTCTTAAATTGAACTAGCTGCGTTGCTCGGCTTTGCCTCGTTCACCTTGAAAATAAAAATTGGGTGAAGTGAGGTGTATTCAATAGTCAGGCTTAAATAATAAAAAAAACACCATGCAAAATTTTCCTTCTAAACAATGACGACAGATATTAAAATACTTTCAAGAAATTAAATGCAGAAAGATGGATTTAAAAAGCGTAACTATGGAAACACAAAATAAATTAAGTTTAAGGAATTAAAATGCGATCGAAAATGGTTAACAATTTGAATTTACATGAGATTTTTTTGAACTTGAGATAAAAAGGCTTGTAACTTTTTTTCCTATGGACACAGAAGAATAGTTTTTCAATCATAGTTATAGAAAGATCTGGAGTAAAAAAATGTCGCTTTTTCCGATGGTGTCAAAAAGAAAACTGTGGGATAATTCCTTCACTTTTTATTGATGCATTTAATGAAGACAGTGATGCCTAAATTTCAGCTGTCTAAAAAAACTAAAGCTTAAAACACAAATAACTGCCGCCGTAATTAGGTTAGAGAATTGAAACAAATTGCGTAGAACGTGGAAATTATACCCTTTCCAACGATATGTGATGTTAATATGTGAAGTAATTGTTCACTCCCATATTCGGGAATTAATGTAAAGATTTGGACTAAATTGGAATAAAAAAATAACTACTCATCGAAGTTTTTTTTTTTTTTTGAACCGATCCGCAAACCTTTCCGCTGCTAAAAGAAAGATACTGTGAAAATTTCAGCGAAATCGACCGGATAGTTCTCGGGGTTTGCGCGTTTAAACAAACAGACGCTTTTTGGAGACTTCGTTTTATACTATGCAGAGATCTGTGTAAGGTGTTCCCATGTAATCAAGAAAAAAAAATATTTGACTACATTTTAATTTGATATCGCTCCGGCCCGATAGATTCATCTTAGTATCTTATGCCGCAGTCGGATAAAAATGGGATTTAAATGGATTAAAAATGGGATGGCTTAGTGGGATTACTGGTGGAAGAGTTCTTAATAAAAAAATTTTGAAAAAAAAAAAAAAAAGAACCGACCTCAAAATTGCTCTAAAAAGTGAAAAATAATTTTATTCTTTAAACACCATCGATAATACTTTTAAACATAATATTTGAAGTTGGCGCAAAAACGATCGATAAAATCATTCACAGCCATAACTCAACTACAAGTATAAATTTAACCAGGTCCAGTTTCATCACTACCACATGCATTACGCATTGATGACAGCATATTTGAGTAACGATATAAATGTTTCGTTCCTAACTTTGGATGACTTTTTGATAAAAATATGAACGAAGCATGGTTACAATGGATTTTACTTTTTGTTTTTGCGCCAACTTCAAAAATTATGTTTAAAAGTATTATCGATGGTGTTTAAAGAATAAAATTATTTTTAACTTTTTAGAGCAATTTTGAAGTCGGTTCTACTTTTTTTTTTTCAAAATTTTTTTATTTAATTCTTTTTAGTGTAAATGTAGATATTTCAGTAAAAGTAAGAAGTTACCTAGTAAGTATTTCGGCTTTATATCACTGTATTGCTTTAGAAAAGCCTTTATTCAAAATTATCATTACAATTACTATTAATGTTACTGTTATATGGCACCAAACTTTTATAACAATGAGTTTCATATTGTCGCGTAGATGAAGATAGCGAAGACAATGTGAAAGCCAAATGAAGCGAACACTCGTTAGTCTCAACTCGAGATCTTTATTCAAAACCACTAATGAACGTTACATCTCCTTATATACAATTTGAGAAAGTGCTGGAACTTTCCAGACTTGGAAAGATACAGAAATTAATAGAACATTCAAGAAAATACGGGAAACAGTAGAAACGAAATTTTGGTAAAATTCACTTTGTCCTAGTCGGAATTTGAACCCGGGTCGCTCGTGTGGGAGCGAGAATTCTACCACTGAGCCACCGTTATCCACGGATGAAAAGTGCGAACTTCGCTACAGTATCATTTTAATCATTTAATAGGGAAATTGCATAAAATTTACTGTTTTTTGCCCATAACTTTTTTTCTAAAGAACAAATATAGTCAAACAAAGTAATGGGACCTAAGTTGAGCCATCCCCTATCCATTAAAAAAAGAATCATCAAAATCGGTTCACTAGGTGAGACGCTATGAGTGGACAAACAAACAAAAACATACATACGGTATGAACTGATAACCGCCTCCTTTTTGAAGTCGGTTAAAAAATGAATTGAGGCTTAAGAAAGTTAAAACCTTTGATTTTCGAAACTAATATGGGACTGATTTAATGATCAAGTCATGGAATTCTTGCTAAGTAAATGTGTTTGATTGATAACGTATCACTGAATGTTTAAATAAAATTTTTAAATGCTCGAATGGTGAAAAAAGCTAAACAGATTGCTAAAATACAGTGTCTTTTTCTTCTTTTTCTTTAAATTTATCATCGCTGCGTTTACGTTCTTCATATCTGTAATTTACGTTTCATACCGTAAAATATATTATTAATTTCTTTACCGTTAATGAAGTGTTATTATTTCTGGTAATAAAAATAAATAAATTACCAGAACAATGTCTTTATGTGTTTCTGTCAGATAATCAAATTTAATAAATCATTATTTTAGTGTCTACTATGACCAATTTTCCAAAATAAATGAATTTAACAGATGTTGCTAAAGAAATGTAGTTTCTTAATTGAAATAATCTCATTTAAACTTAAATCATTAAATAAAATGGAATTATGTTGTTCTTGTCTGACAAATTTTGACCCGTTTGTTTTTCTTTAAATCTACTAAATTGAAGTGTATTTTTTATTTCTAGCTTAGTAAGCTGTGTTTTTTCCTTCTTCATTTTGAAGAAGTTTATGTATATTTACTTATAATTTGATCAGAAAAAATATTCTTCAAAACATTTAATGCGTCGTCTGAACCCTTAAGTTATTTTAAACCATTTAAAATTATCTTTTGAAGTTACTATTTTAAATATACAAATGATTAATCTATGTTCTTGAACAACTGAAGAAAATGACATCAGATAGTCTTCATTCGGAACTGCAAATATAAACTCAAAGCCAAACAGTTAGAAACTGGTGCAGTTTGACCACCGATGATATGAAAAGATAAACAACCGGTTTTGTGGTAGAAAAGGACAAATTTATTATTTTTCAGGGATTCCAGCATTTTCAGATGTGTGTTAGCATCAAAATTAAGGATAGTCATATTGAAATTTGGGAAGTAGGAGCGTAATTTTTTTACCCCCTTCAGTCATAGTGACTCATCTTAGCTGGACATTTACCAATGAGGTTGTTTCCTTCAGTCAAAAGTACTACTTTTAGTCACAGAAATTGATAGAATAAGCAAATAAAAAAAAACCATGGACCCAGGAAATACTTTCATTTTCCCAACAGTTATTTTTTAACTAATTTTTTTAAATGTCCGATTTTTCAAACAAGGCGTGGTCTTTATGACGTCACAAATGGTGTACTTAGTCGCATCTTGCTACCGTGTTTTCACGTTATGATGATCAAGAAGCGAATTAAACATTGCGCTCTATGCTTGCTATCAATCATATCGTTGCCAGTACACGTAAGTAAACATGCGAATTAAAATTTGTGCTCTTCTGAATGGCAACAGTAAATGGTATTTCATCCTTTGTGATGTTATTGGCAGAAGTGTAAACAATGAAACCGCACCGATTAAAGAAATTTTTTAAAAATATTAAACTAAGTCAAATCACTTAAAAAAGGTCAAATCTAGTGTTTTTAAGCATGCTCTTTCACAAAAAAATACTTTTAAAATTTTGGAAACGACCCCATTCCATATCATCCGTGGGCAAACAGTATCAAAGAAACAGATGAAAACTTCTTGTCAATAAGATAAGCATGTAGCAATAATAACAATTCCTGGTTCGTAATTTTATTTTCTCTCTTGTAATTTCCCATGTAATCAAGAAAAAAAAAAGAAATGTTTGACTACATTTTAATTGGATATCGCTCCGGTCGAGAGATTCATCTTAGTGTCTTATGCGGCAGTCGGGTAAAAATGGGATTTAAATGGATACAAAATGGGATGGTTTAATGGGATTACTGGTGGAAGAGTAATTAAAAAAAGAAGTGAGGTTCAAGAGTGTGAAAACCTTTGATTTTCGAAAGTAATATGGTACTGATTTAATGATGGAGTCATGGAATTCTTGCTAAGTACATGTGTCCCTTGTATAACTTGTAAAACATGGTTTCGATATTGCACGGTCCGAAACTTGAATTTAAAGCTTCATGGATTTGATACAACACGAATATTATATATAAAAAAGATGGAATTCCATTTTTGTTTAATATATTTTGTTAATGTTTGATAATAACTCTAATAATTTACTTTGTTTTTATGAAACTTGATTTCGATACAACACAGTACACATCCCTTGATTTAAATTGTATTTCTAAGTCTCGAATAACACGGTTTCGATGTAACACGAAATACGGTTTGGATACAACACGACACATATTGACATGTTTTTTGCCATGTAAATGATTAATTAACATAAAAAATTAGTTTAAAAGGTATTTTTAAAAAAGTCTTGTATAACACGATTTCGATACTACACGGGACGAATTAACCGTGTTATACGAGGGACGCCTGTAAATGTGTTTTATTGATAGCGTATCACTGAAATCTGTCTGTAAATGCTTAAATACAATTCTTAAATCATCGGTTTCAATATAGTACGAAGATAACCAAATGTAAAAACTAATTAGGACAAAATGTTTGACACATCTGTACCTCAGAGTCAGAAGGACATAAGTAACATTATGGTATTTTTACAGGACAAAGGAAGAACTTTTTTCTGGCGCATTCTCAGTGACGGATGCAAGGAGAAGTTAATGGGGGTCATCATTCCCCCCCCCCCTAAACCGTCGAAACAGTATCCGTCCATATTGTGTTCAAACACTTTATGCATAAAATGTAGACGATTTTAGTATATTTTCTTTTCATTAATTATTTTTGAAAATAAATATTTGAGCTACTATCTACTTCGTTTCATTGCTTATGCCACGTTTATCTCCAATTAAATACCTTATTCCAGGCCGATTTGGTTTTTTTTTTTTTTGACTATCAAGCAGTTTCAGAAATTTTTGCGTACCCCAAACCGTAGATTTGTTCATGGGGGGAGGTGCGGTCATTCTTCTGCATGACCACCCCCCTAAAATAATTTTCTGTATCCGCCCCTGCACACACTAAGGGTATGACGCGCGCTCTTTTAACCCTGGTAAAAATTTGAAAAGTTTTTTTTATATTTTTTTAAAGAATTATTTTCACATGGCTCGGTGCGGAATGGGCTTCCACATGCAATGCACTAATAAACAAAAAATCGCAGTTTTTGGACTTATGTCAGTTTGACTCTAAGGAACAGAAATATAGCAACTAAATTTGGACAGCGGGGGTAAATGTTTTCCATATCACAAGTAGTCGGCGTAATGCAAGAATTCAACCACCTTAAATCAGAAATCAAAAACCAATTTAAATCTGAAAGAGAACCATACATTTTTTCCAAAGCCTACTTATTTTATACAGCGCATGATGTAACAGAAGAATCCCTAACTGTTATGTAACCTTAAGTCCTTTTTATGTGACGTTCCTATACTAAACAGCGTTGTGACATTCGAGCTTTGCCATCGAAATGAGATTTCGGATTTGTTCTGTAGATGTGTGCAAATATTATTCATGAAGAAACACAATTCCACTTTGTTTTTATCTTTGCGTATTTATTTCTTAAATTACATTCAGCAAGGAAATGCAATAGCTACGAGGGAATATCCCATCCATAAATACTCCTGTCAAACACATATATTTCCGTTATGTTTCATCAATATAATGGGATTTCATAAATTTAAAAGAAATTGGTTTTATGCTCCAAATATATTGTTGTAATTTCTAAACAATTAAGTAATATTTTTTTTTTTTGAAAACTGCTGTATTGTAGGTTTGCTGAAAATGTTTTCTACTTCTTTGGAAGGAAGTATTTTTTTTCTTTGATAATAGCTTATTAACATTTTGAAATTAACTATTTTTCCGAACATGATAAATAGTTGTAAAACTCTACAGCAGAAAAAAAAAATAGATCGAACAGATACATACTTTGAGGTACACTCCTATATATATATATATATATATATATATATATATATATATATATATATATATATATATATATATATATATATATATATATATATATATATATATATATATATATATATATATATATATGTGTGTGTGTGTGTGTGTGTGTGTGTATTAGGGTGGGCTGAAAAAAAAACGAATTTATTTCTGCAGAGCACTTAGCCTTAGTGCGGAAAATTTGTAACTCCCTTACACAAACTGCTGCGTAAAATTTCAAGCCTGTGAGTTATTTTTTTCTGCTCTGGCACAAGGCCTAAGTTTTGATAATTTTACATAAAATTCGTTAAATGCGAGTGACACACTGCAGAGTAGCTGCATACCTAATACCCTGCAAAAATTCAAATTTTTAATCACATCAACTGCATAAGACCAGGTCCTTGATCCAGGTCCTTCCTTTAAGGGGTTAGGGGGAAGGGAGTCAATGGCACCCCTTACTTTAAAAAACTAACGTTTTTGCATATACGTTAGCGTGGTTTTGAAGTTTTTGATAAAGTCATTGAGTTCACGGGCTTGTCTTGAACTGAAATAGCTTTATTTCGTTGTTTATACGGGAAAAATAATAAGGAAGTTATGTGGTTTAAATATATATTAGAAGTTTTCAGTTGTATCTGATCATGACCCCAATAGATGGCGCTGTCGCTTAACCCTTGAAGATTTTTGATTTTTCTGTGTTGAACCGATGCAGCTCATTTATCCGCCAATCATTGTCAATGTTTCAATGCAGCTCATGCATCCACAAGTCAATGTCAATGTTTCAAAGTTTGTTTGTTTTTGATTGGACGTCGCCCATTTTGACCGTACGAAGCGCCACAGGGTACCCCTGCGTCCACCAATCAATGGCAAAGCCCTTTTTGTTGCGATGGGTTTCAGCGATTGCCACGGCCTATAAGAATTAATTGGTCAATATTACTACAAATCTCATTCCATCTATGCCTTTTGAGCTGAGAATAGGCTAGTTTTATTTCTGTACTAATTTGGTTGATCTCAGTTCTCACGTTATCATTTGGGAGCCTGGTAGAATCTAAAAGTAGTTTTCGTTTTTCAAATAAGGGTTTTAGAGTGGTCATCAGTTGGGAGTAATGAGGGATAAAATGTTTTACATTACCCCTGGGGACAAAGAACTTTGCATGCTTAAGGGGGTCCGGGACACATTTTGAAAAAATTTTTATTATGTACTTTAGAGTTTTGAAATTTTTTGCACTAATTCATCATTTATTTAATAAGCAAAATCATAACATAAATATGAAAAAAAATTATTTTTTTATTTAAATTTAATTAGTTATTTTCAAAAAAATGGGGTTGCTTTAAATTGCTATAACTCAAAATATTAATGGTCAATTTTCAATTTTTTTTCAAAAAAGTATGCACAAATATTTAAGCTTTAATTTTTATTCGGCGATTTTAAAAATATTGACTCAATAAAAAATAAAAAATATTTGAAGAAAAATTTCGAAAAATTCGAAGATACTTTTTTTAAAAAAAATCATAATTTTTGCAGTAAACGTTTTTTTCAAATTCGCCGAATAAAAATTAAAGTAAACTGCTTGAAAAAGATATGCTCCAAGTTTCATTACTTTATCTCTATCGGTTCCTGACTTATAAGAGTTTGAATGCAAGAAATCGGGAAAAATTGCATCATGGAGAAAAACGCGTTTAAAGTTTCAAAGTTAAGTACACATTAGTTAGGTGCATGCAACAAAAATAACTATATCTTTCGTTCTATTTAAGGTAGAAACAAGATTCAAACGTCTTCTTAAGCAAAAAGAAACGGAGCAATTTTTCAAATTATAAAAAAAAAATGCAAAATTTGACAATTTTTGTGTCCCGGACCCCCTTAAGTATGATATTTTTGAAAATCAGCTAACGTTGGTCGATTTCCTTTACAAATTTCGATGATTCCAATTCTTTATCAACAGCCTCTCTAAACGAGGTCCAATCAGCTTTTTTGAAATTCCAATATTTTTCACTCGTATTCCAGGTCTTCTGTTTCTTCTTGAGTTCTATCATTATTGGTAGATAAAACTCATGGAGACCCAACAATGACTACTCAGTTTAACAACCAAGAACTTTTGCTCGCTTTGTCCCTTCTTGACCTTAGCAAATCACCAGGCCCAGACGGAATTCACGGTCATATGATTGAAAATCTTGGAGGCATTGGAAAACAAAAGTTACTAGACCTTTTCAACTTTTCTTGGAGAAATGGACGATTACCTCAAGAGTGGAAAAGGGCCACTATACCAATAAAGAAGCCAAATTATAATACCTGTTCTTCTGGTGATTACATACCTATAGCATTGACATGTACCATAAGCAAAATCATAGAGAAAATGGTCTTGATCAGACTCCAATACTTTTTGAGCAAAAATAATTTACTCCCTAGGGAACAATTTGGTTTTCGGGGAGGCCACAGCACGATTGATCAAGTACTGCATTTTGCCCATCCATATTTTGGGCATCAGAGATGCCCAAAACCTACCACAGGCCAACCCACCACAGTGTTGCAGCTCTGCTGGACCTTACGAAGGCTTTTGATAGAGTTTGGAAGGATAAACTTATAATAAAACTGTACGATGTCTTTAAAATCCGGGGAAACACTTTAGCATGGATTTCTGATTACCTTAAACAGAGAACAATTAGAGTTAAGTTCAATAGAACCCTATCCGATACTTTTAGCCTAGGCCAGGGTGTTCCGGCCAGGGGGGAACCGTTCTCAGCCCAACTCTCTTCGTTATGTTTATGGCCGGAATTGAAAAAACCGTTTCCCAGAGGACTCTTGTTGGAATGCTTGCAGACGATATTGCTATCTGGAGCTCAGGCAGAGCAATCGATGAAATCGAATCAGAACTCAATAGTACCTTGGACGTCATCTCAAAGTTTGCAGATGATTATAAAATGAACTTCAACCCCGTTAAATCAATAACCACTTTCTTTACCAAGAATTAAAAGCTTTATAACTATCAACCTTCTTTGATGCTCAAAAACCAGAAACTCACCTACGAGAAACACCCAAAATACCTGGGCTTCATCCTTGATCCAGAATTTTTATGTAATAAACATATTGATTTCATAGTCCAGAAAGCCAGGAAGCGCCTCAACATTTTGAAACACATTGCAGGTCGAAACTGGGGAGCAGACGCAAAAACTCTTAAGACATCCTACCAGGCTCTTATTAGGCCAATTTTAGAATATGGATATCCCATTTATTGTTGTGCATCTGAAACCAACTTGAATAAACTGGAAAAGGTCCAGTTGAGTGCTGCTCGCATTATTACTGGAATGAAACGCAGCTGTCCATCCGAAATCGTCCTCTTTGAGGCAGATCTACAGCCTCTTTCCATGAGACGCCAGGTCAGTTAGTCAAATACTTCAATAAACTTTCTAGTATAGATCATGGAAACAAAACTGCTAGCTACCTAAACAGTTGGACAAGCAATAAAGGACTAAAGAGAAATAGCCCCTTTTCACTGATAAAATCACAACAACTAATTGCATCAAATGTGGAATCTCACTATATTCATTGTAACTTTAAATATGATTGCATTTTAAATATGAAGAATAAAACGCTCACTAATATTATTGTTTATTATTACGTCACAATGCAACTGTCTGAGCAGGTGTGTATTCGGAGCCATATAGTCCGTTAAACAGTAGACTGTTATTTTCTTTGCTAACGAAACGTCATATCCTTTCAAAACATAAACTTACTTGGTTTTGCCAACATCTACATCAGAGTACATTCAAAATGAGAAGAAAAAAGAAACATATATAACGAAAATTGAAATTTCCCCTTTGAAGTCGAACGATTTACTTCTTGGAAATTTGACTCCCTAAAAGCGCCAATGTTTCAAAATTGGAACATGCTATTTTGAAGGGGTACACCTTTTGGAAATATCATTGTACATTTCTACAAGCATTTTAAAATCATACATTGAAGCATTTTTCACAACTGTAATAAATATCATCACATTTTCTGAAAAAGCCAATTTTTGGTAAATTTTATAAGAAAAAGTTGCAAAAAGCTAAAAAACACGCATCTTTGAAAAATCGCAATAAATAATTGAAAATATATAAACAATCAAGCAGGAAATCAAAAAATACTTTGAAATAAGACTAAACTGTGTTAAAAAAAAACTTGTTTATTTTAACGTTATTTCTTGGGAAAATTTTCAGTTAAATATGATGTTCCATTTTTGGAACATTGGCGGGTAAAATTGATCTGGAATGATGTTAAGCTTACTCTTACAGCTTACTGTTAAAGCTACTGTTAAGCTTCAGAATTGAAATATTTTCTAGAAAATTTAGGATTCTGTTCAAAAGTACTAATTTTTCAACTGTAATTATTAAATAAAGAATCAAGTTTTAAGTAGAAACATCGGTATTTTTCATACTAATATAAAACCACTATTTGTAGCGAACGTAAGTTGCTAATACAATGCGACAAGAAAGAACTTAGGCACACATAATACATCATAACTTTAATGCTGATGAAAATATTACGACCAAACTTCAAAATTAATATGAATGCATTATTTCGTGTAATATATTTACAAATTTTCAAAGTGGCTACCTTTAGGATTAATACGGAGCTTTAAACGGATCAAAAAAATTTCGGCTATGGGCCGTAACTCACATACTATTATTTCATCCCGTTTTCTGCGTAAGGATTTCTTTAGGGATGCCAAAGTTTTAGGAGTATTAGCACACCCCCCTGACTCTAAGATGGACTAAACAGAATAATCCTTTGGGTTCAAATTTGGGGAATACGGTGGAAAATCTTGAGCGCCAAATGAAGACCGGAAAATGTGTCTTGCACCAATCTTAAGTGTATTTAGCTCCGTGTGCAAGTGTGGAATCCTGTTGGAAGTTCCATCTTTTATTTCCAAAGAACTTTTGCGACCAAGAAAAGACATCTTCCAAAACACGTCTGCGGTATGTTTCTTGGTTAATCTTTACGCCTTGATCAACAAAAACAAGTGATACTTTCCAGCTAGAACATATCCCAACTGAAACCATTAGATTTGGATCGTTGATGCAATTCAACAATGCAAAAAGGTTTTGTAGACAAGGATGACTGCTAAACCTCTTAAAACTTTGGCATCCGTAAAGAAAACTTGATGCAAGGATTAGGATAAAATCTCTTAAAGTCAGTTGCGGCCCAATGCCGAAAATTTTTTGACGAGTTTAAATCTCTCTATTAAGGCTAAAGGTAGCCACTCTGAAAATTTGTAAATATATTAGATGAAATAATGTGTTCAATGTTCATACTAATTTTGAAATTGGGTCGCAATATTTTCATTAGCGTTAAAAATATGATGTATTATGTATGTCCAAGTTATTTCTTATCACCTTGTAAAAACGTGTTAAGAAGAACCCTGGGTTGTAAAAATTGCTTATATATGTAAATTTCAATCTCTCTCGCTCTTTTACTTTTTTACATTTGTATTCGTTTATTTTTTCATGCTGTTTAAGAATTTTTCTTTTGTATTTTTCAAGTTAAAAAATTTCAAGACTAATTTTTTATTTAAGCAGGTCGTTCTTGGTTTCATAAAAAACGCAGTTGTACTAATATTTTGAACTATTTAAAAGGTGCATTTATGAACTGTTCCTAAAGGCAATTAGTCAGTATATTCTTATTTCCTAGTTTTACATTTTACTCTCTTAAAAACTATAATTAGGGTTTTTTATTTATTTTTAATACTCAGTTCGTATCAATCGAAAACGTTTTCCCACAAAATATGGAAACCAAAAGTTAAAGGGAAATTGTCTGGCTCTAAATTATTTTTAATGTACTCATCCCTGTTCCGTTTTGCATTATAATGGGTCCCTGAGGGAACGTTAAGTTTAACAGCACATGCTTTTTTTAGTTCTTATGGAAAATATATTTTTCTAAGATCTTCATAAACTTTAAATCATGTTTTCTTTTCATTAGTTACAATCTGAAAAAGATTTTAGGAGAATTTAATGGGACATAAAGAGCAATTTTATTTGATATGATTTGAATATAAATGAAAAATCTTCGAAAGCTGAAACGATATTTTATTTAGACAAAAATACTCTCTCTTCTGTCGCGATTAAGTTGTCTTTCACCAATTAAACTCTCGATCAATATTTTTCTTTAAAAGATGATTCAAAATTTCTTTAATCAGTGTAGTAGAAAAAAAAAGATATCTTCAGAAAATATGCAGCACAAATTTAACAACAAATGCTACTGGCTATCGCATGAGCTGTTGGCACTTTTATTAACGTTTTTCATCCATTGAGATGCAAAGGCATTGGAACCATATTTCCTTGCCTCCATTGCACCCTGAGACTCCGTCTTTGCAAAAAAAAAAAAAGTTATTCACTCTAAAAATATTACGGCTGCGTTAAGAGCATTCCAAAATTTTAAAAGTATTTTTTTTTCTGAAGTAGCGTACTAAAAAATATAGGATCTGACCATTTTTTAAATAATTTCACTAAGCTTACTATTTTTTAAAAAATAATTAAATTGGCTCGCTTTCATTGTTTATGCTTCTGCCAATAACATCACAAGTGATGAAATGCCATTCACAGTTGCTATTCGCAGATCGTAATATTTAATTCGCTTCTTTACTCACGTGTACTGGCAACGATATGGTTTATAGCAAGCGTAGAGCGCAATATTTCATTCGCTTCTTAATTATCATAACGCGGAATCGCGGCAGACAAATGTGGCAAAATGCATCATTTGTAACGTCATAAAGACCACGCCTTGTTTGAAAAATCAGATATTTTAAAACATTAATTAAAAAATAATTGTTGGAAAAATGAAAGTATTTTCTGGGTCCATGTTATATTTTTTGCTTATTCTATCAATTTCAATCACTAAAAGTAGTACTTTTGACTGAAGGAAAAAACTCAATTTTCCAATTATCGAAACATTTCTACTTTTTTTTTCTTGCTCTTCATTTCGTGTTTACAGGAATGTGCGATACAAAACAGTTAAACATGAGACATTCTCGGAAAAGCAATTGCATAACTAGTCCAAGGACAAGTCATACAATTACTTTTTTTGCCTTTGGCAATGGTTAGTCTTGTTTTTTAAGCTAAATGAGATTTTTCTGTTAGACACTCCATTGAAAAGTTATCAAACATGGCAAAAACGTACGCTGCTAATCAAATCAAACGAAATAAGAGGTTTTGAAATTGTAAATTTTCAACTGCGGTTTGTTTACGTTTGTTACGGCAAACGCAACCTGGTAGTATTAAGAAGGCTACGCAGATCCTAATCGTTACATAACGGAGCGGATAGGTTGGTTTTGCCCCAACTGCAATGTTAAAGCTTTAGAGTTACGCCCCATCATACATTCGAAAAATTTAAATGTGGAAAATAAATTCTATTTTAACTCACGGATTCTTAAAATAGATGTCTGTATATTTCTGAAACGTAATTTATTCCAACCAAACTTGATCAAGTTAAATTTGCGGATAAACTGATTTCCAAAATGTAAATTGTTTATTTATAAGGATGTCATCAAGTCTTCCTTTTGCGGAAAGACTTCTAAAACTTGCTCGTCCACTAGGATATTTTTTTCCTTGTTCCCATTTGCCATTTTCAAGCATTGGAATATTCATTATACTAGAAGTAACTGACAATCACTTATATCATTGAAGCAGGTAATAAAGTAAAAAAAAGGACTACCTTTCTCTTATGACCATATACGCATGTGGTTTTATTCAAGATACATCTACATATTTGTAAAGCATGGTAAAATATTAAAATAAGCAAAGCAACATACACAAGTAAAGCATATAAAATGCATTCATTGGAATAAATACGAGGGACGATTTTAAAGTAAGATCCGTTTTGAAATAATAAAAAAGAACGAGTACAAGGGGGGGGGGGGATAGAGCAAAGAAGTTTATTGCACAAAAATATACCACTTTTACGCTTATTTCGACATTGCTCCCGTGATTTTCCGAACATTTGTCACAGCGTGGTACAGGGTTTTGTATGCCTATTCGTAGAAAAGTGCCGCCTGTATAATCAACCATGGAGTAACATGGTCTCTGAGCTCATTATTGCTGTTGTGCCACATAGCACCCAGGAAAGACTTTAGATGCTGAAACAAATGAAAGTTGCGAGCGAGGTGGAAACAGTCCAGAGGTTGCTCAAAAACGTCCCAGCCAAAGCCTGTAAGAGTCCTCAAGTTTGACTACACAGACGGCAACTTTGTACGAAAAGGTATACAAAAACCTGTACCACGCTATGACAAATGCTTGGAAAAATCATGGGAGCAATGTCGAAATATAGTGTGAGGGTGGTAGATTTTTGTGCAATAAATTTCTTTGTTCTATCACTCCCTATACTCGTTCTTTTTTTTATTTGAAAATGGAACTTATGTTAAAACATTCCTCGTAGATTGGTCCTGAAAATTTCTATTTCAGTTAAAAGCACATTCTACAAAATCTTTCATAAAGTAATAGATATCCTTAAAATGCTGAAACAGGTCTGCATTTTTTTATTACTGTAGTTAAGATTTTGAATTTTCAAAGCTTTCTATTAGTTCTTAGCGAAAATAATTTATTAATTACTTAAATAATAATTTACTTCTGAATGTTTGTAACACATTTTTATTTTCATACATAATTATAATTCCCTAATTACATAAAATCTCTATTTAAAATTAAAATGTATTTTCTATTATTAAAAGCTTTCTAAATTTTGTGATTTTTTCATGAAAAAAAACTTAATGTGTTTAAACATATTTAAAAGAATTCATATTGCTTCCAATATTCTGATTTGCTTAAATAGTCATTACATTAGTTTATATTTTTATTTACATAAGTTCATTGTTTTTAATTTTGATTCGATTTAAATTCCATATAGATCAGCAATAAAATTTAAAATCTTTTATAAACCAATAAATTTGGGTAGAAAAAAACATTTTCGCAGCGTTTTCAACATTTTTGATAAGAATAAATTTTGTTCACAATACAAAATTTAAAAACGTATATTCAGTTTGTTATAAAATTTTTAAGGAAAAATACATTTAAAAGGAGTAGTTTTAATAGTTTTGGAAAAGTATTTGCAAAGTTTTCAAGTCGTTGTTTATTATTGCAACAGACATAATGCGCTGAATGCAAAATGAGCAGTTTTATTTTTTATGTTTGGTCAAAACTATTTACATAACACACTCTGGCTAGTGACAGCTTTTCTGCTAATTGTTAAGACATAAAATGTACTTTTTCCTAATAAAATTGGCATTAAAAGCATTTTCATAAAAAATCTGAGTAATTATTGGTATATAACGTTTTAACAATCATTTCAAATTAAAATCATTTGAAAGTCAGCATGCTTTTTTCACCGATTAAGTTTTTTTTTTCCAGCTTTATAACTATTTTATAAGCCTTATAGTTTTTTTTTTATAAACATTCGCTTCAGATTTTTCACTCTTAAAGTTGTGTTTCAAAAACAGCAGTGACAATTTAAAATTACATAACTTGCATGTTTTTATGCTAGTTATGAAATAACTTTTTATTAAACTTTTATTAATTTTTTTTTGTTTTACTGTTAATGAATTTCGGTGATATTTATTATCTCTTGCGTTTTTTTCTTCGATATTAGGTTGCGAAGTTTTTACTAATAATTAGAAACAACTTTGCAACTGAATCGAAAGGCGTATTGTAAAAGAGTGCGTATTATTCAAATTAATTTCACATTTGTTTTAGTTTTAATCGATAACTTGACGATAACTTAAGGTATCGAACTGTGCCTAAAAAGTTTCGTTGAACCTTAACTTGTAAATATACCCCCAAAACAACAGGAGATCCCCCAAAACCCTGCTTAATGTGGGCAGAAAAATGGCTGAGCTAGTTGAAATTACGGATTATCGGGCTAGTAAACTAAACAGGCTATTCGCTTGGAGTATTTTGATCCTGCCAGAATTTTGCAGAGTTTTCTGAAATTGCTGGGATTATCAAGTGCCGAGTTTTAGAAACTATGGGATCAGAAATTTGTATGTTTATAGAGAAAAATGAACAAAGGTGGACTAGTAGCAGAATAAAGTACAATTACAAGGAACTTTTAAACTAGAACAGTAACCAAAAAGGGTATTGTTACCAAGATAAACTATCAAACAAGACTAATCAGAGCAACCTAACGGCAGCATTGTAGAGGCTTCGCAGATCCTAATTGCAGCATTACGAAGCTGCTTGGTTAGGTTTGCCTGAACTGCAGTAGCAGAAACAGTTACCGTATGTTGCTTTATCAGAGTAAACTGCCAAACGAGACTTGCAAGAAGGGCATTGTTATCTGAGTAATACGAACCTAGCGCCGGAAAAAGGCATTGCACTACACCTTCATGAAATAGCACACTTATCTTCTGTCTCTCTGTGGGCTTCATAACAATGTCTCCAGTTTCATTACTAATGTTGATATAGCCTTGCTGTTAGTTTTTGGCATTAATCTCTTGTGAATTGAAATTGTTTCCAGATACATGTTGGCTTGTTCTTGGCAGTGATTTGTTGTGAATTTGTATTCTCTCAAAATGTTTCCAGAAGGGCGATTCTCGAAAAAATGTCCCGTACGTAACACTAAGTTTTTTAACTTTTCCAGCTTACCAAAACATTCAAAAAATAATGCTGTTGGGGAATTATACATGCTTTAATATACAATCAAAGCATAACAGTCAACGCCATATTTAATTAATAGTTACTTAAATAAAATAAAAAACGCACGGGACATTTTTTCGAGAATCGCCCAGATGCGTTTTGCTAGCTTTTGGTATAAACCTGTTTTGTCATTGAAAATGTTTCAAACTGCTTATTGTTAGTTATTGGTACTGTTTGTTTTCCTTAGCCGAGACTTAGCGCCGATTTGCACATGCGTCAGGTCTGCTCTGATTTTATCAAAACAGGGACGGAAACCCGAAAATAAAAGGTGCAAAGTAACATGTTCAGCAGTTAGCAAGTGCGAGCAGAAAGTGCCCATCCTCAACTCATCACCCCATTTTGAAATGGAATAGGTCCTGAGTGGTAGTCTTTGCTTTCGAGAACAGACAGTAGTGATCTGCTATGAATTTGTAGTCTCTGAAAATGTTTTCAGATGCTTGTAGCATCTCCAATTTTTAGCATTGCCGTGCTGCGGATTTATCGTCTGTGAAAATATTTCTAGACCCTAGATGTCGTTCTGTGTTGCATTTGTGGTGAATTACACTGTCTACTACTAGGTTTAAGCGATTAAATGGTCAACTTAAGAAGAAGAAGAATTCTTCTGGCTTCTGATTCGGAAAAAATCATCTTGTTCCTAATGTAAAGCATTCAAGTCAAAAGTCTTATTCCTCTTCACTGCTTCCATTTTGATCGCTGGCTGCTCATTTTCCTTGATTGTTGTGCTTAAATCATTTGCAACTTCACAAAGACAAATACCATTGCCTCCCATTTGTGAACACTAGACGTTAAATCCCGGTTATCACAAATTTGCCATTTCAACTGCGCTTGCGCACGGACTTTGTTTTTTGGGCTTTCTGTTTTGAGGTTTCGTGTTGCTTCTTGCTTGTTTATATTTCGGCTGAGTTAGAGTCCCAACAAATTAATGAATGCAATTAGAATATTTTCACAGCGATTTCGGGAGACATTATGAAACAACGATATGAATAACTGATAATCTTTATAAAGAAAAGATTTTATTGGTTATTTATTGGTTTGGAAATATTTATTTAACGTAAAAGTAAAACACGTTATGTACTTCAAAAATGATTGGAATATGAGTACAGATATCCGTCCTTTGCGGATATTTTACGTTAGGCGTAAACAGCTCAGTCTCCTACATCTGTATTTAGGTTGAGGATTCGGCTTTGTATTAGAAGTGATGCTGCAATTCGAGTACGCTCTTCTGACGTTAAAAATTTGACTCTGAAAAGGGCCTTTGTTTGATAGAAAAATCAGACTCCGAACCCATTAGTAATTAAGACTCAAAACTCAATCTTTACCGAGGCGTAAAAACTAAATCAAAGAAAGCTTTGTAATTTCAAATTTTTATCTGTTGTCATCTCATATTTATTAACAAATTTAAAATGTTTTAAATTAGTTTGAGCAAGAGTTTTCAAATCAGCTAAGTCCGCGCGCAAGCGCAGTTGAAATGGCAAATTTGTGATAACCGGGATTTAACGTCGAGTTTCGTGAACGTTCCATAGTTAACATTGTGTGTGATTTTACTTTCGATAAAAATAAGATGGTATAGGATTTTGCTTCATTAAACACAGTTAATAGAACTCTGTTAATAGAACACAAGTAGAGCTTTGAAAAGAATATCTTTTAAAAATACATATATACAAGTATATAACACTAAAAATTATCAAACCGCCAATTGCAATGTTTCCGAAATTTTAAAAGTATTTTTTTCGGAAAGAGAATGTTTAAAAAGATAGGATTTAACAATTTTTTAAATAATTTTAGAAAGTTTAATATTTTTTAACAATTATTTTAATTGGTGCGCCGATTCAACTTCATTTTTTCCCCTTCTGTACATGACATCGTAAGTGATGAAATGCCATTCACTGATGCCATTAGCGCAGAGTGCAATATGTAGTTCAATTCTTTGCTCACATGTACTGGCAACGATATGGTTGATAGCAAGCGTAGAGCGCAATTATTAAATTCGCTTTGTAATTATCCTAATCTGAAAGCGTAATAGACAGTAAGCGTCAGCATTCAGCACGCCAGTGGAGTAGCGTGCCAAAGTTTGTCACTGGTGATGTCATAAAGACCAGACAAAAATTATTTGTTGGGAAAGTGAAAGTTAGTTCTCGTTCCATGTTACTTCTTTTTTTATGCTTATTCTAGCAATTTCAGTGATTAAAAGTAGTTTTTTTGACTGAAGGAAATAATCACATTGTCTGTTGTTGACTGTTAGCTTGAATCAACAGACATCTCGACGTGGAAATTTCTAACAACTTACCATCATAGTTTAGAGGTGTGACTAGTCTCACAACACTTTATATACACGGCTTTTTCATTTGATGGCAGTGGAGCAAGGTTGCTGCAAGCTATATATATATATATATATATATATATATATATATATATATAACGTATTCTCTAAAGTTTTTACTACCGGATGCACAGATATCACTTACATAAAATTTATTAATAAACCGTTTAAGATAGGTCCCGATTTTGGATCAGCTCTGATCCGGGTTTCCAATTAAAAAACTATTGATAGATGACATGCTTTTGGGTAAAGAGTGTTGTTTCACGCAATGAGTTGTTGATTTCTATTCTTAGTCATTTTGAATGTACATTCATAAGATAAAAACATAAATATGAATGATTATATATACAATATCTTTACAAAAAGTTTCAGGAAACATATTTTCTTACTTTCAAAACTTAATAGAACCTATTTAAGAATCACAATACTTAATTTTGGAAAACATTTTGAGTTTATATCTAAAACTATCAAGCCCAATCATATTAGAAAGGTGACACCCTCTTATTTAGAAACACTAAAAAAAAAAAATAATAATACATATTTTTCCAACGATTTAATGAATTTACTTTGGTATACTTGGAACCAATTAGGTATATTTGGTTCTTAGAAGAATGAGAACTCGTCACACTTCAAAAGAGATTAGAAAAGGCCATTTTCAGCAGCGGCTCAGTTCGATATTGTGGTTTTTTTTTTTTTTAGTTCTCATTTGCCTGAAGTTGAATAACGTGTTAGATTGTTTTTATACAGATACCATTAAAAAAAATATGAGCTGATGTGTGCATCACATGACTTCCTTTTACTCCAATAAAATGTCATTCCCATATTATTGGCTATTTTAATGTGATTCAATAGTTTACTCTCTAAATATCACCAACAGTGGCCAATTTGAAACCAAATTAAAAAAAAATATTGCCAAATTTGTCGCCAAGTTGGCGACAAAACTTGGGAACCAAAAGACTGGAGATATATCGCCAAGTGTCCGACAAATTATAACACCACTTGAATTTACGTCGAAATTAACAATGATTTCCGCCCAAAAAGGGGCAAAAGACACTTTTAGAAACACCCACATGCAGCCAAAAAGGGAGGTGCACAACTAGACCCCACTAGGAGTCTACGTACCAAATTTCAACTTTTTAGGACATATCGTTCTTGAGTTATGCGACATACATACACACATACACACGTACGTACAGACGTCACGAGAAAACTGGTTGTAATTAACTCGGGAAAAGTCAAAATGGATATTTCGGGCATCTATACGTTCTTAGGTACACAACATTTATTTAGGGGTGAGCAAAATGGAAATTAAGGCTGATTTTTGAGTAAAAATTTTTTCGCGAATACAATATTTCCTTTTTTGTAAAAGGAAGTAATAACTGCACCAATTTGTGCCTTAACTTTAATTGCACACTTTAGATCTAATTAATTTTAATATTCTATCGAATAACTATTAAGTAATGCAAATAAACATATCGTCGCCACAGAGCAGCAATATGAAATTGTTCTGCTATCTTCACTCTTAGATATCTTATTATTGTTTGAACTGACGAAATACCACTATTCCACGAAAAATGCATCAAATCATTCTGATCTTGTTCCATCTTTGGTTTTGATTTGATTTATGTCCTTCTGCATTGAGATCAGATTTTTTTTACATTGGATGTCACTTTTAAAAATAACTACACAAATTTGTGTCTTCATTTTCATCGCGCACTTTAGATCCAGTTAGTTCTGAAATCATCTCGAATAACGAAAAAGTTATGCAAATAAACATATCGTCACCACAGAGCAGCAGCAGGTTGTTTTTCTGTTATCCACAGACTTAGATATCTTACTGTCGTTCTGAAGCGACGATGTTGCATTATTCCACGAAGAATATATCAAACCACAATTGTTCTGAGGTGACGATATATCAATACTCCACGAAGAACGTATCAAACCACTGTTGTTCTGAAGCGACTAGATACCATTATTCCACGAAGAACGTATCAAATCATTCTGAATTGGCTGCCATTTTTGGTTTTGATGCCTTATGTCCCTCCGTCAATGGGAATGCAATGCTTATATGCTTAGAAAAAATTATCAGATATGGTTTTGCAATAAAGAAGTACATTTAGACTAATTTTATTTTAATTTCGTGAAATAATTTTCTATGCGGAGTGTTTAAAGGGTTCACCACAGTGCATCTATATTGTTGAGCTTTAGCAGTACCCCTAGAGCCTTTACTTCATTTTGAAAAGAAAATTGTTTAAAAAGGCATATTAATTAAAAATCTAATTATCCCTGAAACTTATTTTTCCTTCAGCTTTAGCAACAAGTTTATTACAAAAGTCTAAAAAAATGTCTAAAAAATCTGATTATTCATTTACTTCCACGGATAAAATATTCGTCTAATTAATAAATATTTTTATTAAAAAAGGCTCTTTTTTTCCTTCTTGATTGATGCAAAAATCCTATAAGAGTTGATGGTTGCTTGTTTGTCAGAAAAAATAAATTTTGTTAAGAAAGTTTTAGGAATTATCTAGTCTTTTAAAACACATGTTTCACTTTTTGTCCCAAAAGTGTATTTGTCTCAAAGCTATATTATCTATATGTAAAACATATATCCTTCTCTTTTTTATCGAATACTTATTTTAAACATAGCTTCTGGCATATTTCTAAAAAGGGGTAATCTTATCTTTTGCTAGGCATGTTCATAGATAGGCTAGTTTCTTTTTTATCTTTTTCCTCATGTGCAATTCTTTAACATTTCCAAAAGAATTTTATAGCCATTAGTGGTGTTTTTAGTCTTCTTAAAAATTGATAAATATTAGTCAAAGAAAATATCACTTCTGTTTAAAGATTGTTAAAATTTTTGGCACATCACGCAAAATTGATTTGAAATAATAATATTGTTATAAATTTCAAATACAAATATAAGCAACTTAAAAAAACAAAAAATAAATTGAACAGAAATTCGATTCAAGGAGCAATAGTTAGTTACATTGAAAACATTTTTTTCTGTTGTAATTCTAGGTAAACTTGCCCCACAGCTTATACGATATGAGTTAACATTAAAATAATGCATTAAGTCCACTGGGAATTGCAGTCGATGCATCTAGTAATGCCTAGTAATGAGTCTGTTTCCCATTTTTACAAAAGTATTAGCTGGTTTTATGAAATTAATTTTGTTTCATCATAATACTTTTCTCTTTTTTCAAACTTAAAATATTGGTATCCATTAAAAGCCTCTTACAAATTATTTTTTCATGAAAATATAGCCTTTTTATAGGGTTTTTTTTCTGGAAATATTAATTTTCTAGTTGATAAAAAAGTCAAATGAATAGTTTGTGCAACATATTAACTGTTGGGGTTTTAATACTTTTACTTAAAAAAAACCCTCCTAGGTTATTCGTAACCATTGCAACGATGGTGGTTACTATACATACATATATAAATATGAAGATAATGATGAAATATGACAAGACTTGGAAGTTTACCTCATCATTAAAAGAGGTCCAAGACTTTTCTATAAAAAAATTTAAAAAAATAGTTTTAAAGCGTTTACTCTAAGCTAAATGCTTAAGAATGCTGCTGTTTTAATTACTTAAAAATGGGGTGACTAAAAAGCAGAAAAATAATTAAACGTCTCTTAATTAATGCATTAAGTGGAAATAGAGAGTCTAAATTTTTGTCAGCACGAAATTGGGCTAATAAGTCACATTTAAAAGTTTTTCTTTCGAAATAAAAATGTTTGCTCTTAAAACATGAAATTATATTTATCATAGGAGAATAAAATCAAAATGTGTTGAAAGAAATAAATAAAATTTAGAACAAATTTATTGTAGTTAGTTGGCAATTCTACGAAACTCATGTAGGTATTTGTAACGCCTGGAGGATGGTTTGTAAAATCTTTGCCTGATAAAAAAAATCATTAAAAAAAGTCTATAAGTTATTCATATTTATTTTTTGATGCGTTTGCATCAAGTTTCTTATTCCCATCGATACAATATTAGCTAAAGACATGTAGGTGATACCAACATTGAAAACTGAAAATGGCGTCTTCGAAAGAAAACACTCCCTGTGACGCCGCGAAGGGATTTTGAGTCATCATCCCCGAAACTTTGGTTTTACTAAAACACAATGATGATTCTAATATGGCAGTTTATATCCATATAAGGACAGTTATTATCGATAAATAAGTATATACAGTGATTCCCAAAAGTGTTCGTACACATACGACTTTCAATGAAATAGGCCCCTATCTATTGGTTAAAATTAATATTTCAGAATAGGTATTTAATTATAAGAGCTATGATCATTTTTTTACAAAACTACATGAAAAAATTTAATAAAATATTAAAGCTTATTTTTTTAAATCAAAAACCAAAAAGTGCCGGAAATTTTTTTATCTCACAGAAGTTTTCGTACACTTCGAAGAAATACCTATATGTTAGTAAATAATCTAAAATTTTACTAAGTTATTATTTAGAACAATATAATGTAGTATCAACAACAGCTTTCAAACATCTGGGAACTGATTTCATTGTTTTTCTTTCTTTTTTTGTGCAATTTCTGAGTAAGTGTTCAACCACACGTCGAGTTTTACAGTTTCTAGTTCTCGTTTCGTTTCAAAACCGTATTTTCGTAATCTAGCCTCCACATATCTCTAAATATGCTACATTAAGTCCAAATCTGAAGATTGAGGGGATATTTTCTACACTTTTTAGGACCATTTTTAAGGCACTGGACGCAAACGTTGAAAACCGTGTGCTTCTTACCGTTATCTTGATAAAAAACAAAGTCGTTTCCGATCACCAAGTTTTTGTCTAATAGTTCAAAATTGTCTTTTGAAATATTTAAATAAACAGTATGATTCATTATTTCATCAAAAAATTCCAAACTAGAAAGTCCTGATGCTGATGTGCACTCTCACACAAGAACACCTTCACCATCTGATTAACTGGTCCAACTAAGTTCTTAAGATTAAGTTAAGTTCCTCATTTTTTTTCTATTTAGAATTGTACAACAATTTAACCAAAAATGTTGAATTCATTTTTATCTGTAAGTAAAACGTAATTCCAAACCGTTTAGATCTTATTTATCATTGATTTTGTGACGGAAAGCGTAAATTTTCTGTTTTTCCCACGAACAAGAAAATTTCTGCGGGAGGAGGTCCCGTTTAATCCAGCTAAACAGAGAATTGGCGAAAAATTTTAGGTGAAAATTAAATGTAAAATATTTCATTAAATTCTGCAGAATCTTTTACAGCACTCAACTGTGTATTTTTCTTAAAAATTTTAACTGTAAATCTCCGATTAAGCTTTGTTAACTTTGCCGGTTGACCTTTTCTTGCCTTGTTTTCGGTCCTATTCTTTACTTTAAAGCATTTTACACTTTACTATAGAATGGAATAAATTAACTAATTTAGAGACATTTCAAACCAATTTACCGCTACTGTGAGGAAAAAATTCAAATTTCGAACGGTGTTTGTTGTTTTTTTACGAATACTAGCCATTTTTTTACCCCTTTCGAAGATCCGTCAATATTTTTAAAAAACTGCTGGGTTTTATTTAGAATGACATAGGAATGATGTGAAAAAATAATGGACTTCATATTCGAATACGGTTTTGCGCTATTTTAGTTTTACTAAAAAATTTCAAATTGTACGAACACTTTTGGAGCCACTGTACTTTGAATTAAACAAGTCATTAAGCAACATAAACAGTCACACAAGGTGTGAGACATGCCACGGAGGTGAGAATTGTGTACCAAAAATCTACTAAAATAAAACTATTATTTAAAAATTGTTGGCAGGTTTGAATAGTTATATTTTTAATGAAATTAAAATCATTGTTAAATGAATTGTTCCTTAAAGGTTTTACTATAAAAGGTGTGTGACGGAAAAGCTACACTGTTTTAAGAATGACCCATATGTATTATATTATATTGAAAAAAAAGGAAAGAATATATGCATTATATTGTATTGAGAAAAAGTAAAGAATATATGCATAACATTGTATTGAGAAAAAGGAAAGACTATATGTATAATATTGTATTGAGAAAAAGGAAAGAATATATGTATCCTTATATATTATTTCTGTAGCCTGATTTTGGTTTCTACGCCAGATTTTCCTCAATTCTAGATCGATTTCTTTGATTTACGCCTTATTTTAAAGCTTATGGTGCTGGCTACTGACGAAAAATAGACCCACGGTTTAAAAATTGTTTTTTTCAGCCGAAAAACCTGTTTTAAAGAACCAGAATGAGGTTTTCGGTTAAACTTATAACTTTAATTTGCGCTATGACCGACAGAGCTGAATAGCTTGATCGGCAGAGCGATCTCTTCGTAACCAGGAGAAACCGTGTTCGGGCCCACGTCCGGACAATCTGCAACAAAAAATTAAGAGTGATATCGCGCATTACATGAACACTTAATTAAGTGAATAACGACTATGAAGGAATAAAATAAATGAGAAGGAAACGTTCCTTGCTGTTATGAAAACCTGATGCTTAATTGTCAGGCTTTTTTTTTTTTTTTAAGATTTGGCTCCGGTAAGAAAATTAAAGCATAATGTAAGCGAAAATATAAGTAACAGGTTTAAGATTTCAGACTATATACAATAGAATTGTTTTTTGTTCAGAAAAAAAATAATAAATCGTATATTGAAATATATATTCTTCTAATGAGTTTTTGACTCTTTGTACAAATAAAAAAATTACTACCTCAATTTGAAGGGTAAAATATATATTTTTTCTTCTTTTTGCAAAAAAACAAATAAATAACTTATCATATTTTTACTACATTCGAAAAGCTACGCTTAAAAAAAGAGCATAGTTCAATTTATTTTCTATTTTAACCGTACTGTTAAATGATGAACACGTGCTGCCATCTAAGTCATAACGGTTCAAGCAGCCTGCGGTAACAAATTGTAAAAATTTTCAAGAATAAAAAAATGTTTCTTCAATATCTTATCTTATATATTATTCCCTTCTCATTTTAAAACTTATCAGGCTGGCTAATGAAGAAAAATAGACTTATGGTCGAAAAATCAAGTTTTCGAAAACGCCCCTTGCTGTTTCAAAACCTTGATGCTGCCTGTAGTTCTTATGCATTTTTTAAAAGCAAAGTTCTAATGCAGTTTTCCATTTTTACGTCGCTTTCAGCAAAAAAAAAAAAAAATAGCCTGTGTGTGTGTTCATATTTTAATAAAGCTTAAAAGCACTGGACTTAGTTGTTCGATTAAATTGATAAGTTTTTTTCGGTACAGCGTTCGGCTATAAACTATTCGAACTTCGGGCAAGTTTGGGCTGTCCGAAAGAATATCAAATTTATATTAGTATTACGCATTACATGTACTCATAACATACAAACGTAATAAAATAAATGCAGTGGGATTGCTACTTGGTGTTTCGACTCCTTTATGCAGGCTACAGTTATCATTCGGATAAGTTGACTGTTAATCGAAGAGTGTTCTTCCCTTTTTTAAGCTTTGACTACATCCAGACCACTCAGCATAATGTAAGCATAAAAAAGTATTAGATTTACCAAAAGGAAATCCTTTTTGTGCAGAAAAACATTTTCATTGTATGCTGAAATGTAGATGTTTCTAATAGCAGTGTTCGACCTTTTGTACAAATGAAAAAATACTACGCCAAATTAAAACTACGAGTTTCACCCAGTAAACCTTTAATTTTTTATTCGCGCGAATACGATAGAAAGCATTAAAATTATTATCAACTTCATTAGCAAGAAATCATTTTCTACTCCTCTGCTTTCTGCTGAAAAAAAAAATAAATTTTGTCTACGTTCGAAAAATTACACTTAAAAACGGACTCAGTTCAACTGGTTTTGGTTTTGAATTTTAAGTGTTCGATTAAAAGAGAAACATGTGCGGGCATTTAAGCCGTAACTGTTAAAGCAACCTTCTATGTGAAATAGTTCAATATTCAAAGATAAAAACACTTATTTTCAATCTAATTTATTACTTCTCTAGAATGTTCGTTTCAATTGCTACGTGAGATCTTCGTCATTCTTTAATCATATTCCATGCTTTTCGAATAATTTTAAATCGTATCATGCTGATTAATTACAAAACATAGAAGAATGATCTTATTATTATTATTGTTATTATTATTATTATTGGCAAAAAGCTTTTTTGCTGTTTTTTACTACGCATTCCTTCAATGAATAGATTTCGAAAAGGAAGGCGCAATTGCTAGGTTTGTTGGGGTGTCGGGCTGTTACTCAGAATGGCGCCAATTCGAATCCATGCCAATAAATATCTCTCAGTCAGTCAATGATCAATCAATCGTCAGATGCTCACATGGGCAGGACTCTGTTTGCCACAACCTGTTTTTTTACATGCACAATTATTGCTTTTTCACGAGTCACTACTCAGCCACACTTTTAATGATATTTATGTTTGAATTGAAAATATGTACGACCAAAAGGTGAGCGATGATCAAATTATCACAACGTTGTATTTAACGAGGTTTTGTTACTGATGTCTTTAAATTACATGCCTTCTCTTCTGCGCTTACTTTTTTCTCGGTTCTTCTTCATAATGTTCTTCCTTTGAAATTCTTAAAGAGCGAAATACCTTATGAAACGATTCGAAGCACAGTGCGGAGTTCCGCACGGGTCAACTAGTAATATTGTATTGAGAAAAGGAAATTTGCGCTTTCTTGAGAGTGAAACATTTTAAGATGATTATTGCAATTAAAAAAATGAATAAAAAAAAGAATACATAAATAAATAAAACTCGATTTTATCACTGGTGAATCAATACATTATTCCAAACTGTTCACCGCCCAAAAGAACGGTCATTCATTTTATGGATTCGTTGTTTTAGACCCGTTCGTTCATGAACGACACATCCCTTGTATAAACCTTTTGCAGGAGTTTTCATCTGAACAAAGTAAATTCATCGGGTCGTCGTGTTATAACTGTGATGTAATTAAAAGTTATATCGCAAGCATTCAGAAAGTGGTACAAATCATCAAAACAGCCAAAAATTAGCAGTACCGCAGTGCATAACAGACTTCAGATATAAATCCGCTATTGCTTAAACTGATATTAAATTTTAGTTGTTGAGAATTCATAGTATTATACTAACATGAAGGATCTCTTTAATGATTTTCATTGCAGTTATTTTTTTACGGCAATTTAAATTATTGCAACTCGCTACAGTTAATAACAGCATCGAATCTTTACAAGCCACTGTATGTTTCTAAGTTAAGAAACGATGTAACGCTTAAAAGATGCATAGTTACTGTTAAATAGTTTATTTCTTTCCTTAAAAAATAAATTTTAAAAACGGCATTGCATTTCGATGGAGAAATACTGTTCTAAGTATCTTTAATGCAGTTATATTTTACGGCAATTTAAAGTATTGCAACTTGCATTAAACTGTTGATAACTGCATTAAACCAACCACCGTATTTTTCTAAGCAAAGAAACGATTTACCGCCTAAAAGAAGCATAGTTACTGTTAAATAATTTATTTTTTTCATACAAAAATATATTTTAAAAACGGAATATAGAATTTTGATGGAAAAATACTGTTTTAAATATCTAATGGGAGCTCATTTAGTTTCTTTGATACAAACTAAGGTTACAAACTCCGAATGAAAATTGCATCAAATGTCCCCAGTCTCCCCTAGTTAATTATTTTCTACCGCCCGTGACGAAATTGCAACGTATAAAAAAGCTTAACGTTTTCTACCGACAGTCAGTGATGTTCTGTGTGTATACACTTCGTCACATGTCACATATTATCAAACCAAGTAATCTGTATCCACCGAAAATTATGTTCTGATGTTGCAACAGTATATTTAATAGATTGTTTTAGCTCCACTAGTTTGCTGAAACAGAGAGGGAAAGTGCCAAGTTGGAGCTTCTGGGTGGCCACTGTTTCAGACAAATTAGAAACACATGCATTGAAGCCTCCTTTTTTTTTTCCTTTCCATATTTAACATCTATTTAAAAGCATAAAACTCCTTCTAGACTGCAAATGCTGTCATTTTGATTGAGCATCCGAGTGACACGAGAGGAGCCACACCTAACACAATTCTATTTACAGCGGCGCAAACATTTTAAGAATACATGTTACAAACAAGCTGATTATCCGGCGCTTATAGAGGGCGCCAGTTGAACTAAACTTTTTAATTAGATAAACACGAAGCAAGTTAAGTACTTCAACTTCGGCGAGCGGAAATAATGATTTGATCGTGAGTTGGTTCGAGACATGAAAGTGGAAGAATGTTGGGTACAAATGCGCGCGTGTGTGTGTGTGTGTGTTTTCTTTTTTTCAAGTAAAAAATATGAGTTCAATGTGATGAATGAGTAAATTAATATGAATAATTTGTGAACAAGTACGTGCATTTTTTTTCATTACTGTATAAAAAAAATGTTGACATTTACAAAAAAAAAAAAAAAAAAAGACTTGTGTGTAAAAGTCTCTATTCGCCAGTATCGCAGTGTCATGTACATCATGGGCAAACTACCTCGGTGGCAGGAACAGGTGCCCCTCGGAGAGTATCATGTACATATACCAAGCTTTCGTGTTTTTAATCAATATTATGTTACCAAGTTTAACAACCCGTGTTTTGAATAATATTGTAATGCATAAAATATTTTTCACTTGTTCTGAGGATACTACACATCAAACTTAAAATGATTGACCGTTTCCAACGCAATCTTACTCTGAGTTATTACTTTAAGAAAATTCAGACATTACTGATTATTTCCGGCAATATTCCGAGATTTCAAGGGTTTCCATCAGTTTTCTGTAACAAAGAGGTGTTTGCGACAAGTTTTCTGAACTGCTACCAGTTACATAAATGAAAAAACCTTCTTTTTTTGGGGGGAAAATATTTTAGTTACCTGTGTAAAGATAAAATCAGCATCTTTATTATGTTTTTATATGATGAGTAAGCAGGAAACGAGGGTGAAGTGCAGTCCCTGGGTATTGTAACTTTGCAGGAATTGCAGATAAAAAAGTGTTTGGTATTTGCTTATAATTCTGCTTCAGCTTCGACTATATTTGTTTTAGAAGCTTTTCTGATAAATGAGGAGAAGGACAAGTACTACAGACATAGATACCAGGGCTGGTTAAAAAAAAGGTTCTTTTTGAAAAAAAAAAAAACTTTTTTTTTGTTTAAGCCGGGTTTTTTGGTTTAAACACTATTTGTGAGAAAAACAATTTTATTTCAGGAAAGTCATGAAGATTTCATGAATTAATTATTACGGAATGTTTAATATTCATATTTGTACCTAATTCCTTTTTAATAAATTAAATAATTGAGAGTAAAATACTGTAATTTCATTTCCTCATACGTAGAAATTTGTATAGAAAAATATTGCTTGAAAGTCTTTAACTATTATAAAAAATACAATACGCAAATGGGCCTTGGTATAAATAATCAAAGAAATAATTCACTGTAATAGTTCAGACATTATTAATTACAAATAACCAAGAATAAATGCTTGTAAATTAATTTCCTCATAATCATAGCTATCTAAGATAAATAAAAAAGTAAAATTAAAATCACGCACTCTTAAACATGGAAAGTATTTTGCAGTATCTACAAATGAACCACAAGTCTGATGTATATTACAGAAGTTTTAAAAATGAAAAAAACAACTCATATTTTGTTTAAAGGTTTTAAAAAAAAGTTACAAATCACGTAATTTATTTATCTAATGTATCAGTGGCAACAATTATAGAAACTATACAAGTAGGTTTTAAGAAAGAAAATCATTATGTTTTCCATCGTAAACACTATTCCTCCTCTTTTAATGCATTTAGGAATACAATTTTTTATCACAGAAAAAAAAATAATTGAAAGCCCCAGTATGAAAATACTCTTTTAACATATTTTAATAATGAAGACTGTCATACAAACTAATGTTTATTGATTCTTCCACCATTCATACGTGAGACTTCTTTTATTATATTAGGATTAAAAAAAAATTCTTTGAAAGGTGAAAATTTGGCATGATTTTTTTTTTTATAAGAGCACATAGTTACATGAATATTTTCTGTTTTCACAATTTAAATAGTTTGTTTTCTTGCTCTGACTGCATCCTCTGTCGAGGATGCAAACAGTGTGCAGGTATTAGCACAATTTTATGCCAACTCTAAGTGTTCTTGGACTTCTTTAGTTTTTTCTCTCTCTTGTCATCTAAATATTCGAGCATTAAAATTTTTATACACTATGCATCACTTCAATTGTACGTAATGTACCTCAATAACTCTTATGTGATGGAGCAAATTAAATTGTAGTTTTGGTTGAAATATGCTTTCTGCACAATTTTGAAATGCAAAATACTAAAAATAAATAAATAAATAAATAAATAAATAAATAAAAATTGAATAAATTGAAAAAAAAAGAGCTACTTGAATTTTTTCTCCATGTAATTTTAGAAAAACTTAGTTTGACTGCCTTGTATATTTATGTACCTAATAGGAAAGCTGCATTGATTTAAAAATAAAAAAGAGAAAACCTATTTAGCAAACTTACATTACCTTTAAAACTATTACGATTCTAAATTTATTAAATCTTAAATGTATCTATAAAGTTTTGTTTGTTACTTTGCGTCAATTAGATTTTACTCTTTGCAATAATGCGTAAAATTTATGAAAACAATTGGAGGTGGGGAGAGGGTAGGAATGAAGGTTTTCAAAAAAAAAAAACACATTTTTTAAAAAAAAACTACTTGGATTAAAAAAAAAAACACTTGGTTTAAACCGTGGTTTAAACCAAACAACCATGATAGATACTACAAACATATCCAAGCTTTCTTGGAAGATTCCAGCTTTATTCCATAAGCATGACTGACTTTTAATTTCTGAATTCTTTAGAAAGGTTCCAAGTTAATTTCAGAAAAGTTACTAAGTTTTCGCGGGACAATTTTTTTTTTTTTTTTGCTAGATATGTTCCTGGCAGAAATTAGACACACTAGCTGCCCATTATTTTCTAGGAATGTTCTCATTTTTCCACAGTGCTTTTCATTTTGTTTGACAAAAGGATAAATGAACATGGGCGCTACTTAGGAAAGTAAAATATTATTGCTTTGAAACTTAAATATGTAGGTGTAGCAGGACAGCTCACTGCACCAGGTACGATTTTAAGTTTTATGCTAAGGAGTGCAAGCAAAAAAAGTTATTTTAAAAGTTCACTTTTTCACCTAAATTTAAAACTTTAAGAGTTAAACATAAGAATTTAATGTCGAATTACAAATTAAATTTAAAGCAAAAACTACTTCTGGCAACAGTCTTACAAATTAAATTTAAAGCAAAAACTACTTCTGGCAACAGTCTCTGTAACTTACTCTGTAATTTTTTTTTTACATTTTCAAAGATTATATTGTCTAAAATGACAAACATGCTCCACATATTAACATGCATTTTTGAACTCAAAGTATGACCTAAACTTGATAATTGTTTAATGTACTTAAATTGACATTATTTGTTTTGACTCAATAATTAGGACATATATACGTTTTTTTCGTGTTCGTGTTCTTGGTTAAAATATCTTGCATCTGAGTATAAATGTCCAAATGAGATAAGTATATAAATTATTCAAATTGCTAACATACTTTGTAACACGCAGTTCTATACTCTTTCATGCTTGGTGATGTGTTTTTATTTTATTTATTTTTTTTTTAAAGAACGGTTGCTAATTTTATTTATTTTTTCTTTATTGCAGCTAAGGTGCAAATTTGGTTTATAGAAAACGTCTTTGAAAAATTAACCAAGGTATGTAATTTCCAATTAAATTTTAATATAAATACTTATTACTTTTCGACTTTGACAGCAATTTTTAAAGGCCACCCTTCGCAAAAATATTACCGACATTACTGACAAAAAAAAAATGCATGTTTGAAGTGAAAACACAAACGCCTGCTTTTTGAATGAATTTTAAATGTTTCGTCGTTTCAAAAATATTTAACTAAAAAGAAACAAAAGGGCAACCATTTTAAGTGGATGTTTTTTTTTTCGAAACGTTTTTAAAATCCATTAACGAGCGTAAAAATCTTCTGTTTCAATAAATAAAAGTAACTGCATTTCTGGAAATTTGATTCGCAATAGACTATAAAACAATGAAACAGTTTTCATAAACTGAAATGTATGTAAAAATAGACTCGGATTCGCATAAAAACTGACGTATTTCATTCGTATGTGAGGAAAAAAGTGAAACACAAAGTAATATCTCAAAGAAAAGATAGCTATAAGAGAGTACATTTTGAGTTACTTATTTTTTATTTTTGTAGTACGCTGCTTTGCTTATTTAGTTGTCATCAAAGAGGTTAGCCTCGTTGATAAAAGCTGTAAAAGAAACTCTTTTGTCTTTTCCATTCATAAATTTTACATCTACACTCAGATAATTTGTTGGTAATACATCCATCTATAAAATGTATATACTGCCTCCGAGTTATGTTTAGCCCAAAGTAATAAATATATCAGTTTGTGGTGTTTTTATTTCTTACTTATATGAAACCGAAGAACATTTATGCAGTTTCATGCCACACCATTGAATGCTTAAGCGCCAAAATCAATATCCCGAGCGTTGAAGTCTTGTAAAAGCATGTACAAAATCCATATTTGCTGAATTTCGTATTTATATAAACTCTGTTTTTTTTTAACTCCATCAGTTGCCATGAATCAGTAAATATTCAATACTCAAGATTGTTTGTTTTTCACCATTTATTAGAAGCAAAGTTATTCCTATTGATAACCGCGAAGTTATATATGAGTCATTTTGAACTTCGGTTTTCGCCAATAAGTGATGATGCAGGATTAGTCATTCAGGACGTTAATTCTATCGTTAAAAGCATCGAGTATTTTAACGCATTTGGTGCAATATGTCCCACATTTTCGTAAATACCGAGCTTTAAATTAACAAACGAAATAGAGAAAAATATATGTCCGATTGAGAGCGCGCTTTTCACTGCAACATTAAATGGATAGTAATACATGTTGACACACATGATGATTGAGGTAAACAAATGGAGTTAAAATGTGGTGATTTGGCTTGGAAAATTGAGGCAAATATAATAATGTAAATTTAACGTAGTAATATAAAATGTTACGATTAAGCTAATGAAGACACTCAGCTATGCAATTTGAAAGCGTTTTTTAGATGTAGTAGAAATTTGAAAATAATCGTAATTTCCAACACGTTTATTTTGAGTATTTTCCCTACATGTTGAACACCCCCACCCAAAAAGAAAAGAAAAAAGAGACTGACTGAAAAATGACTTTTTTTTTTAAAGTGAAAATTGATTTTGGTTTCATCTTCTGGAAGGAATATCAATTCGAATCATCAATCATATATTTTTGACATTATGTCAAATGGGCTACGCAAGCAATCAATTTAAACTCTTACTATGTTCAATAACATATTGAAGATCTTTTCGATAGGTACCTAGTTTTCTAAAAAGTTTTAAATCGCAGTTTAAACGGTTTTATTTCGATTTAAATGTTCATTGACCTAAATTTGAAATACAATACAACATTTAGTTTTGGTGTTTAATATTAATATTGCTGTTTAAAAATATAAAAACGAAAAAGAAAGAGGTACAAAAGTTTAATAAAGAAATTGCCATTCTAAGGGTTAATAACTTTTCGAAAAAATTCCCTGTGCGATAAAAGTTGCCATTATGTAATGGCTTATTTTAGTAGGAGGGGCAGCAGATACGTGCCTCAACCTCGAAATGGAAAAAGCAATTTGCGTAGTCATATTCAGTAATTTTTAATTATTTCGTCTTAAGTCAACATTAAGTTTTAAGTCTTATTCTGTCCAAACTATGGTAAAAGTTTTGAAATATCCCCTTCTCAACTAAAATATTACCGCAGTTTGACTCATACGTAAGTATATACGAGTCATTCTTCAGGAAACGTAATTTTTTAACACAAATATTTTTCAATTTCGAAACCTTTTTTTCTTTCTTTTTTTTCCTTCTTATATGAAAGTGTTACCTACTAGAAGTAACCACAAACAATGGCCCAGTTAAGTTCTAATTATTTTACTCATAAATAAAAAAAATATATAAATGCCTTGTTCACTGAAATAAAAAAAAAGAAATAAACTTTTAATATTTAAAAATCGAGGCTAATTTAATGTCAAAGAAGTAATTTTGTTAATTGTGTAAACAATCAGGTATTTTAATGATTAGTGAGAACATAATATTAAGCTCTCTTAATTATAGAATAGCTTAATTAATAATTTCAAATGTATGTTAAAAAATAGTATTTAGTAAATTTCAGGATATTACTGGCAATTTATAATTTTGTTAGAATGCCTATTATTGATTTATTTCTCCTCCATCAGTTATTTTCACCTCAGAAATAAGGACATTGATAAGGTCTGTCACGGAGGTGAGGATTGTTCCATTAATAGATACCTTTTTCATGCAATTTTTTTTTTCTCCTTCATTGCTACAATTTGAACATGTTAAGCATGTGAAAGCATGTTCACTTCTTTTTTTACATTAATTTACATCCTGGAAATTCAAGTTCAAGGAGGGTAGAAGTTAGAATAACTACACTAAGTTTTTAAAATTACATGTGTGCATAAAGTGTTGTTTTCAAATTATTTGAGGTTTCGTAGTGTGTTTTTGCGTATCACGGCATAACATTTGCATTTATTTTTAAATAGCAATAATAAATATAAATATTTCTTACTTGGACGACCTGTCATTCTTCTGAAAGAGCGATAAGTTCCAATTTCAACTTCTGTACGGTCTCTTAAATACTTTAAACTGGAATATCTCCTTGAGTTTTGGTCGCACACATGTCAGGTTTTTTGTGTTAGTATAGTGCTCAATGGAGATTATTTCTCTAAGCATTAGTTTTGGGACCTAGGGCCCGTATATAAAGTTAAGTTTCGTATTTTTTGACTCATTTTTATTTTTGCTTCAAACTTGCAATATCTTAACTCCACATCTGATTTTGAACCTTTTTTAACAGTGGAAGTATAGATTTAGGACTAACAGTTGCGACAATAAAGGTCTTGCAGGAAAAAACGGAATTCCCTTCATATACAGTCGAGCCTGATGCTAATTGGATCATTAGTTAAAATATTATCCCGCTTAATGTAGTAAACATTAATAAAAAAACTTTTAAATAACACTTTTACATAGAAATGTATATGAGTCATTCTTCAAAAAGTGTAACTTTTCGGTCACACGCCTTTTACAGTAAAAACTTTAAAGAACAATTCATTTAACAATGATTTTTAATTTCGTCAAAAAATATCTATTTAAACCTGCCAACAATTTTTTAGTAATAATTTTTATTTTAGTATATTTTTGGTTCACGACATGTGAATTCTCACCCCCATATCATGTCCCACACCTTGTGTGACTGTTTATGTTGCTTAATAACTTGTTTAATTAAAAGTATATACTTATTTATTTATTAATTCTTTCACAAGTGTCTCAAATACTAATTGTTTAAGCATAATAATTTTTTAATATTGTGTTTTAGTTCGTTTTAGAAAGACAAGGAGTCATGCCACACAATAAATTCTCACCTCCGTTATCTAAACAAAAACTGCCATTCCTCATTAACCTATGGCAGTAATAGCATCAAATTTGATTTTTCATTATATAAGAGAGCCCCTTGTTTATTTTCAGCCATAGTTGAAGTTGTGAGATTTTTGTCGAAAAACAAGAAGCTAGATTTTGCTTTAAACACTTGTTAATCACTATATTTTCCCCCAAAAGGTGTTATTGACAGTGAATGAAAAGTGGTGTAATTCACAAAACGCTGCGTTTTATATCTCGGTGAATATTGGTTGTACTAATTTCAAACTTTTTGTGTTAGTAATACTGGGGGTCCGAAAAGTCCTTGCCACATTTAAAAAAATCATAGAAAACCAACAAATTGTCATATGAATTTGCAGTTTACATCATAATACTTCACAGGCTCAAGAGTTTTTATGACATTAAAAAAAAAATAAATAAGTAAATAAATAAAAGGAGAAAAAGGAAGAAGAAAAAAGGCATTTCGCAGCCAAGGTGTCAGTATATGCTATGCTTGTAATTCTTTGTTAAGTAATTTTCATTCCTTTTTGCGTTTTCCAAAGTCAACAAAAACGATTTAAAAGTAACTTGATTCTGTGAAGTATTAGGGTGGAAACTGCAAATTCATACGACAATTTGTTGATTTTCTATGGATTTTTTAAATGTGTCAAGGACTTTTCGGACACCCTGTATTTTTCTATGAAGATTATTTCCCTAAATATAAGTTAGGGGACCTAGGTCAAGTATAAAAAAGTTAAATTTTAAATTTTTTGACTCATTTTTTTTCACTTCAAACTTTCAATATCTTAACCCTGGCCTTCCGGCCTTCATTTTTTACCTGCTGCGTAGCTTAGAACAGGAATTAGTAAATCGAGGGAGCAAGTCCATTCGTTGGCTTAGCAAAAGCTTTGGCGAAAATCCTCAGCCACGTGATTCAACAACGACGAATGGTTGATACGTTTCGCATGAAACTGGCGAAAGAAACCTGATTTCTTCCAACGCTTTGCTTTAAAATCTATCGCGTGGCTTGAGGTCTTTGATTCACGAATGAAAGTCCTTACTTCCTCCATGTTATCTCTCCTCAAGGCTGCGTAGCATTTCTGGTAAAAATATTAAGAAATTTCACTGAGAAGATCGTTACTTCTTGAATGTCACGTATCCTGCATTATCGAACATTTGGCTAAGCCTTCTCACTCACCGGACCTCAATCCACATGACTATTTCTTCTGGGACACATAAAACCTTTAATGTACTTGACGGCCGTGAACTCAGCTAAAGATGTCTAGGCGAGATTTTTTTTTTTATTGAGCAATCACGATTGCTAATTGTTTTCATTTGATCGTCCTTGAATTCCGGTTCCTTTTTCAACCCCCCTCCTCCCTCTGCAACACCACCGTCGACCGGCCTCCTGATGCTGCTCCTATAGCGAAAACCGTTTCCAGGTTGCGCCCATATCCTACACACACACGCATACATATACACCTACACACACACCCACATACATACACACACACACACACACACACACACTCATGCCTGCACACACAGACACAAACACACACGCCTACACACACAGACACAAACACACACGCCTACACACACACACACACACACACACACTCGTGATTGCGAAAAACATAATTTGAATTCCAGATGTCAAAATTCAAATTCATTTTTAATTTTTTTTTTTTTTTGCCTCATACAAATTAACACGACCTTAAGAATCTTCGGAAAGGTGCACCAATTCCTCCTTCACCAGTGTCACCTGTGAAACAGTGCAAGTAGTTGGCATTTTGAGGATCTGTTGTGAGTTTTTTCACTAAACAATAAATCGCAGCTAAGAGTATCGTTCATCTGCTTTCCCAACGCTGTTGTTCAGGCTGGAACTCTGATATTTCCCTTTTATACTGGAATGCGACTCTATGTTCCTATGTAATTTTTGCTCTTATGGAAGGGTTTTATTAGTCCTCGTAATTTATAAAAACATTTGAGAATCACTTTGTATATATAGGCCGATGTAAATATTTAAAAGTTTTTATTGTGGATTGACAATGACATTAGCTGACTATGTCATTAGCTTCGAATTCAAGGGTAAACAGTACCGCATTTGGCGCATTGATGGTTCTTTAACAGAATCAGTAATAATCATACCAACAAATAAATAAATAAATAAATAAACATGCATGTGTTTGGGCACTTAGGGGAGTCGTTTGAATTAAAAGAGAAAAGTCATTTTTGTTTTTCTTCTTTTTCAGCTTGTATCTATAAAATGAAGATGGAAAAAACACATCGAACTTTCTTAACATAGCCATATCATTGAAAGTAGGGAAGACCGGGTATCGTTGGTGAATGTTTTACATTTTGAGTTTTCTAATTTTTGTTACTGCTGTTACCTACAAAAAGACGATTTCATATAATACAATTACTAAATTACTATTGTCCCTTCAAACAATGATTTTAAAACCTTTGATGCAGAAAAACCACTCTTTAGAAAAACTCTCAAATAAAAAAAAAGTTTATCCCTAGTAGGTAAGTAAAATCAGCCTGAATCAGTTTCTTCCTCATAACGAGTGCATACGCACTCAAAACTTAAAGCACCCTGTATCAACTGTACTCGGCCTCTCCTAATGGCATTTACTGCTAATATAATCTCAATGTAGTGGTGACTTTTGGGAGGAATAAAAAGACATATTTTTGGATTCATTAAGAAATAGTTCAATAGAACTTAGGCATGGCTCTTTAAATTTCGTGACATTCTTAAAATTCATTAATCCTAGGCCGTGCCCAAAGGAGGGAGGGTAGAGAAAAGCTCTTCCTGCTACGTAAAAAACAAAGTAAAGACTTTTATCAAAGCGCAGTTTTAGGCCGTTTTTTATAATCATTATGACAATTTTACTAAATTGTTATTCGTATTGTGATAATAGTAAATCACTAGGAAAATATAATATTTAATAGGCTTAAAATGATTTAAAAAGTTGACGTCACAGCATTGCACTCACCATTTTGCGGACTGCAGAATTGGTGGAGAAATAAAGATGCTACAGCCAAAAAGTACATTTGTAGATCACATATTCACGCCATTCTAAAACAAACAATATGACGTTTAATTTATTATTTAAGGATATAACGTACCTAAAAGCTACAGAAAAGCTCCACCTGATGCCCTTAAATACATAAATGATATTTTTTATAAATTTAACCCCGTTCTTCTTTGGTATCGGAATTGTGAATGGGAGCTCGTCATAAAACTAAAATGAATTGGAAAAAGATTGGTGTACCTTAACTTTCATTTATATTTAAAGCTCGAGGAAAACTTCTTCGTGTTAACTGAAAATCCAAATAACAAACTCATCTTAAAAAGTGAATAAAAGCATCCACGCACTTGTTTGCTTTTCCTTTACTGAAAACTTTGAAGCGAATCATTTTATACATGAACAATAGGGCAACAGCACGATCTGTAGTTAAAGAACAAGTTTTTAATAAAAATATAAATAAATGATGAAACTTTCATTCATGAGCAAATTAGGGGGGGGGGGGGGGAAAGCGGGGTCACACAACGGGTATATACTCTGGGTATACAGGTTGTTCCGTTTTAACATGCAAGAAATCTAGTTTCGCAACCGTTAGTCCTAGATGTATACTTCCAGTTACAAAAATGTTCAAAATCAGATACAGAGTTAAGATATTCAAAATTTGAAGCAAAAATAGAAATGGGTCAGAAAATACAACATTTAACTTTTTATACGGGCCCTAGGTCCCCTAACTTATATTTAGGGAAATAATCTCCAGTGAAAAATATTGTTTACGCAAAAAACATGACACTTGTGCGACCAAATATCCAGAAGATATTCGACTTTAAAGTTTTAAGGGAGCATATAAAAAATGAGATTAAAAGTTATCGCCCTTTCGGAAGAATGTCAAGTTGTTGAAGTAAAAAAACAAAGTATTTATATTTTTCATTGCTATTCCAAAATAAATGCAAATGTTATGCAATGATACGCAAAAACCCATCGTAAAACCTCGAGTAATTTAAAAAATCACACTATGTGCATACATATAATTTCAAACCCTCGTTAACCGCTATCTTTTCACCCAAGAGGTGTGATTGACGGCGAGTGTAAAGTGGTGTAAGTCACAAAACCTTTCATATCTCGGTGAATACTGGTCGTATTTTTGTCAAACTTTTTCTGTTGAAATGATTTTTCAATGGAGAAAATTTCCCTAAATATAAGTAAGGGGAACTAGGGCCCGTAAAAAAGTTAAATTTTGAATTTTTTATCTCATTTTTATTTTTGCTTCAAATTTTCAATATCTTAAATCTGTATCTGATTTTTAACATTTTTACAGTTGGAAGTATGCATCTAGGACGAACGGTTGTGAAAATAGAGGTTTTTTGCAGGCTAAACCGGAACACCCTGTATAATATTGAAAAGCAACATAAACCTCACGCCCACACGTATGTAACTAATTTTCAAGTTAGGTTGGGGGCAACTGTTCTTCACCTGAACCCCCTGTAAGAAAAAAATCATGAAATACATTAAACAAATGTCCACAAAATTGGACAATTTTATTTTCCCGCATACTAACATCGGTTATTTCAACTGATTAAGATGACCAATTAAAATTCACATTTTTAACAAAAATTAAAGAGTAAAACAAAATCCAGAAAGTTAATGAAGCATTTTATTCTCGAAAGGGTCAACAATCCGTGAGTCAGATATATATATAAAAAAATGTTATTTTTGAATGATTCATGGGATGAGGCATTCATTTGTGATCTTCACAAGTTGAGCTATTTCTACTTAAAACATATGCTACCGTGAATAAACAATGTCTGCATCAAATAAATTGCTGTTAATATTTTATGCAAGACTTTGACAAATCGCAGTTTGGTTAATTGCTATCTAGACTGTCTTGCTACAATAAACGTGCTAAACAAAACACAAAGGATAAATATTTCCTCAAATGAGTTTGTATAAAACTAATTCTAAATAAAGTAAAATCCCAGTTTTTTGTAATGGAATAACTTTAGTTGTAAAATGTGATTAAAAAGCTACTTTTATATCTATAGGTATTTTATAATCTAGACCAGAGTTTCCCAATCAGGAGATTTGCGAGTCCATGCCAGGGGGTTCGCGGTGCTATGCAGCTAAAACATTAAATGTACTTGAGATTGAAGGATAAGTAACGATACTTTACTCCAAAAAAGAAAGCACACTCATGAGGAAAGTTCTTACTCAAGTAACAAAAAGACGCAGCAACCCCCTCCCCTCCTCGGAACTCTTGGAAGTAAACACACTACAGATTCATTAATTTTGTTTACATGACGAAATTCATATTGTTACTAAACTATGTTACGTAAAATGCAAACATTGAGGAACTTTTTTACAGCTGGGATATCATACTTAAAATAAAAATTTTGCTCCAAAATTTTCAAAACTAAATTCAACAGTCAACATTTAAAGTTTCAAGCAAAGACTAAAATAGATCAAATACTATAAGATTACACTCGATTTTAATAATTATGGAGTACCACTGTTTTATAAATTTGTTGCATAATATGCTTGCGTTTATTCAGCAAAATGATTTGAAGTGAAAGTAAACGTTTTACGCTTGAGATTTTCATATACAGTCATCAAATTTTGGGCAATCATCTTTTCATTCGGGCCAAATCGCCTAAAATAATTAGTTAGCAGAATATATTGATATTATTAGCATACTTCATACTATATTTAACCCGCGCCTGCTGGACTCTGTTGATGCAGTTAGTTTGTGGTGAACTAATGAACGAGCGGTGAGCAAGGTTGTAGGATAGCACTGCTGCAAGGGAAATCAGTTGATGTTTTTTTCTGTATTAACGGTAAGCGTACTTTTTAGTATTATAATTACATTAAAATCATTGTTAATGTATTGATTGTGATGACTGAAACTGCTTGCAGTTCCCGGAGAGTGATGACCGATAGCGAGCAGAAGGTGGTGGCTCATTTTATAATAGAGACAAGCCTAAGCGGGCAGCATTGTGAAGGATACGAAAACCCTAATCACAGCATTACGACGCTGTCAGGACAAGTTTGCCCAAACTATAGTTAATAATTAAAACCCCAATACGCCCAATAGAGATACAATAATTCCAATAGAAAATACAACTCATATGAAAACTTAATACAATTAAACTAGGCTATTAGTGTTTTGTTCACTAACGTCAAAAGTTAACTTTTAGTGGTAGACTTGTGGTAGAAATTTGGTGATAGCATTATTATTCCTATTGGGATTTCAAATAGAATTTTACTTCCATAATTCAAAATGATAATGTAAGAAATGAAAACCAGACAAGAGCTCTGAAAATGTACAGAACAATGAATAAATAAACAGAAAGGAAAAAAAGTGTAAAAATATATTAGGAAAAAAAAAAGATTTAACTGTTACATTTTTTTCGCACCGGGAGGGGGGGGGGGGAGAGTTCGTAATTTTTCCGAAAGAATTCCACGGTCCGCGGATTACTGAAGTTTGAGAACCTCTTGTCTAGACAGTCTAAAAGTCATTGGAGTATGGGTTATTTCCACGGTTGATTTCAAGGAGTAATCTATTTGGATTTTATTCGCAGCAGCTACGACGATTTAGAAACATAAGTTGAACGTTTTTTGTTCTTTTGGAAAAATTTAGATTTTAACATTTTTTTTTCAAACTTTAGTTTGCATTTTATTGTATACAATGAGTTCTAGTTCAATCGTAACCTTAAATATTTTTTAGTTTTAAAGTTTTTCAAGCTTATCATTACAAGTTGCCATTTGAAGGCACGAGCAGATACGTAAAGACTTTTCAAACTGTATTTCTAATAAAATAAATAAAAGAAAATATATTAGAAAAATAACACTATTAAGAAGATTTATAAGAATATTGTTTCAGATACATACCAAGTTTCAAATACAAAAATATTGATTAGACTGATCGTAATTAATGAGTTTTTAAAATTTTAAAAGTACCAATTTGTACTTTTAAACGTTTAGCGTCTAAAAATAACTGAAGATATTCATACGCAATTAATGCAATATAATGTACTTTTATTTGTTAAGAACGAATGATTTTTTCATCAACGTTAAATTACAAATAACTTGTTGAGAAACTTTATTTACTTTTGAGAAATATTGAAGTTTAAAAAATTAGGTAAGTAACTACAAAAATAAATGTTTGCTGCTTTGGACCGAGATTAGCCGTTTTACAGCATATGATTAATTCTAAGAAATGATTTGCGTTATGGTTCAATACCCTATAATAAATGATACTAAGACTTTTAATGCGAGAAATTTTAATGTAAAATGATTTTTGCTTTGCTTTCTATCAAGAACATGAAATTATTAGGAAATCGTTGCTTAACAACTGTTCTCTGCATCAAAGGACAGCTGTTTCCTTGAAGCTGGGCGAAGGACTTAATGAAGCCTGAAAAGTTTTGTATAAACATCGACATATTAATTTTGTGAACTATTCAAGTTTCTGGTGGTATTTATTCCAATAAAACTTGCTTTAAATCGAGGCAAGCAACCGCTTTATACCTTTGATCAGCAAAACATAGTTTTGGGCATTATCTTTACTAATAATAAAGCTAAAAGTCTCTCGGTCTGGATGTCTGGATCTGTGACACGCACAGCGTCTAAACCCTTCGACCGATTTTCATGAAATTTTGTACAAAGTTAGTTTGTTGCATGGGGGTGTGCCCTTCGAAGCGATTTTTCGAAAATTCAATTTTGTTCTTTTTATATTCTAATTTTAAGAAAATTTTACCGAGCAAATTATCACAACGTGGAAGAATTAATTACGAATTATCATAACGTGAAACAGTAAAATGGTCGAGCAAATGAACATAATCGATTGGCGAGAAATTCATCATCCATTATTTGTAAATACACAGGCGAACCAGAAGACCTTTTAATTTTCTACTACGGGCAAAGCCATGCGGGTGCCACTAGTGAAAAATAACGGACTGCCCTTCCACTTTTAAGCACATTTTGAAAGTCCCTTTTTTTTTCAAAGAACTATCGAAATAAAATAAACATTTTCAATTTTTGTAATTTTTGTGCATTAATTGTTCATTTTCGTTGTACATCAGTTGTAAATTAAACCGCTAAATATACAAATACTTTTTTCCACAGAACTATCGAAATAAAATAAACATTTTAAATTTTTGTAATTTTTGTGCATTAATTGTTCATTTTCGTTGTTCATCATTTGTAAATTAAACCGCTAAATTCACTTGAAAATTCGGAAAAATTAAGTAATAATAATATTTGATTACTAATTTTCTCTCTTTCCTGAAATTTTAAATACAGTGTACCACTTATTTCATCCCTCTCCCTTACGTATTTATTACAACTAGTATACTACCGTGGGAAGGTAGACGGTAGTATCTGCAGAAGTGAGTTTTCGAGATATTTAAAGAAGTGTTGGATTCAATACCAAAAATGGGAAAATGTTGTAATTAGACGTTTTTTTCGCACCTTTTTTTCAGCGGAAACCAACTAAGCAAGCTTATACTATAAAGCTAACGTAAAACAGATGAGAAAATGCAAAAAAAAAAAAAAAAAAAAAAGAAAAGAAAAAGAAAAAAAAAAGGAAGAAAAAAAGAGAAATTTGCAGTTACTGCCGTTTTTCGAAGATACATTTATGCCCACAGCAGTGAACATAAATGTATCATCGGAAAATAATTTACATAATGCTACAAATATCGAAATTTATCAAAAAAAAAAAAAAAAATGTTAAGAAGCACGTAGTGCTATTAAAACTTATATTTAAGAGTGTCTCAACAAAAGTATTTAACAGTAAAATAACGCCCTATGCTACATGATTGAACGTAAATACATAAAAGAAAACACACTTTCTATAAATATAGTTTATTATGTCTAGATTATTTATTCCATTTGAATTTGTGTGCATGTTTTATAAAAAAAACATTCACTAAGTTTATCCGCAAAACATTTGGTAACAGGAGGGCTTTGGGCTTATAAACGAGTCAATTGAACTCGCATTTCTCTTGCTTATTTGTCGGCAGCAGCAGTAGACTACTTTATTTTTTAAGCTCAACATTATGAAACTTTGTTAAAGTGATATTTTTTTTCTTTTATAATTCTGTTGTTTAAGATGTTTAAAATATTTTATTATAATTTAGATATCTACAATTAAACGAGTGTTCAAATTATGCGTGCAACTTCAATTCATCAAACATATGATTCGAAAAAAAAGCAATATAAATTATTTTAATGTGTTTATTCTGTATTTAATATTCTTAAATTATCGTCCTCAATTAATTGGTTTTTTTATACACAAAAAATCAAGTTATTTCTTTGTAAAAATTACACTTTTAAGTGAAAACTAATATTCTTTCATGGGAGTATCATTTTAGTAGGTAGTACCAAATTGTGTTTGTTCTTGTAATTGCCATTTTTTGCACGTATCAGTGATTGTATCATGCAGTTTTCTTAAAATAACAAGTTAAAGTGTAATGCAGTTTTTTAAATTTTTTATTAGTTTAGCAATATGAGATTGTGCTTTATCGTGCAGGCAAAACTGAATCAGGCTGTTTCTTATGTGGATCTAAATGGAGACTAAGCCAACAATTACTTGCGCAATTTCTAGTAAACCTTGACTGTTTGATCTTTACAAACAATAAAAAAAATGTTATTCGGTCTAGATTTTCGAATGTAGTCTTCTCAGTTTTTGAGAAGCTAGTTCCACTTAACTTTAAACCTTAATATTTCATTTACCATTCAAACTGGAAACGTAGGAACCAACTAGTATTTATCATCTTTTTTAATTGTGTTATTTATTGTCCTTCAGTGGTTTTCAATCTTGTTACTGCTGAAGACTACTAGATACCTTTCTGAATCCTGTGAGGGCCACACACGACAGAAATAATATTTTCGCAAGTTTTATTAGGTTAAATGAGATGATCCAAGCTTTTTCTTTAATAAATTTAATTGAAACTATAAAATTGATACAATTTTGTTTTCAATTGTGTTATTTATTGTCCTACACCATTGGTTTTCAATTCCCTTCACCACTGAGGACCACATGGTACCTTTACGAATCCTATGTGGACCACACATGACAGAAATAATATTTTCTCAACAATTATATTAGGTGAAATGGGATGATTCCAAACGTTTTCTTTAGTAAATTTAATTGAAACTGCTGTAAAATTGATACAAATTTGCTTTCATTAGCTGTTTACGACCCATATAAAAATTGCTGGCGGACCACAGGTTGAGAATCACTTTTCCACACCATGATAGTGGTGCCTTTTGCTGCTGTTTTTATTCCATAATTTTACTTTATTTCGATATTGAGACAAAATTAAGGGACTTTGATACCCTTCGTACCAGTCATTTCTATCCTAACTGGATAAAGAGTACCAGTAGCAGAGTGAAAAACATATGAAATTAATCTTTTACTGAACAAAATACTTATGTCACGTTATTATACTGTGTTCAATTTTTAACTGATTTTATCCCTGGACGGTGAAATCTGTACCTCCGACAGAGGGAGGCTAACGTAGCTTACATTACTGCTAACTTGGCAGGAGAGCGAAAAAACTCTCCTTTGGTGCATACAAAGGATGAAGCATGCGCTCTTTTTCACTGATAAATAACTATAAAGAATTTTTCAAAAATAGAATTACGTTGTGATGATTCGCTGCGGGAATAGATTATACATATAAGACAGTGAGAAGCAAAGGGATGTAAGTGGACATTTTTAAGTTTTGAGTAAAACGCGTTTAAAGATAACATCCTAGGTAGGCTTTCATTGTTTTTTTTTTTTAATCATGCTGTATAGCAGCAACTACCTAGAAGTATCTCTTGCCCAAAGACAGAGGAGAGGTTCACCTACCATGTGTACTGGTTGTCTCCAAATTTTTAATTTTGCTACTTACATCCCTTTGCTTCTCACTGCCTCATATAAAGTAGTAATAACTTGAAAATTGCGAATTTTAGACTTACTCTGAGGTACAGAAATGTACTTTAAAATAAACAAACACTGAGTTGAAAAATCATCGGAAAACAAACGGCTAAAGTTATGAACTGTTTAATTAATCGTTGTTACTGCTAGTTTTGTAAGGCCAGTTATCAAAAGAAAATTAAAACCTAATGGACATTCTCTTCCCAAATAAATTAGCTCGTGACAGATGTTTCGTTTCAAGTGTATCCATTTTTGAGCAGGAACAGCAAGCAATTCCATGTTGATTAGAACCTTGTACATACAGATATCAACGATTTGTCAAAGAGCAGGACATTGGTTTCATGGTTTGTTTAACATTTCGCTTGGTCAAATTATGTAGATTGCTACGCGAGATACATTTGCGCTATTTAGTATCTCGGCCTTTGGACTCCGATTTAGAGGTAATACTTGAATTTGCCTTCAGGCCTTAACAAATGATCATTAAATTCTGTGTTACATACGGAATGGGGACAGAGTTTCGCGAATATAATTTATGACCACTGCAGAGAAATTGTTGAATCAGTTGACAATTATCTACTGTTTTTAGTCAAACATGGCAGTGTTTTTTTCTTTGAATAATAAAAAATAGTTTGAATGAAATAAAAATCGTAGTTTGCTTCTTTTTCAATTCATTATTCGAGGAATAAGTAATTTATCATCAAAAACTCATCGAATATTTTTTTTTCTTTTAAGTCATCAAAATATGGGATGGATGGTTTATGTTCGGAATGTAATAAAAAAATTTGCTAACGGAAAGTTTTTTCTTTGTGTTGTAAAAATATAAGAGATATAGTTTAGTATTTACAGTTTGAAATATGTTAAGGTCAGTGTTAAATAAAAAGTGCACGGCATTTCTCTACTGTTTTAATAAAGAAGGAAAAATAAATAAAGAAATAAACATTATCTTTCTTACTCATTATAAAAGTGTTTAAAAACATAAAATAGAAATTTTTGATCTAGAAAATGTATGGTTAAGCAACCTATTATTTGTTTATTTCAAGCATGCAACATTTATCCCGATTTCTTACCATTCTTGAATAAAAACATATTTTTTTTCTTAATTTAGCGTCTGCTCTGGTAATTTGGCAAAAAGGGACCCATTTTAAACTCTCAACTCCTGTAAAAAATTTACTACTTCCCATTAATGTTTCACGCGTAATTTTTCTTGTTTTTGTCTATTAAAATTTCAAAGGGGCATTTTAGAGTGGGGAACAGGAAAAGTTCAAGTTAACAAAACCTTTTAACGTTGCATTGAAAAGGCATAAAATTATAGCTCAGTAAAATAATTCGTTTTGTAGATTAAAATAGCGGCACAGAAGAAATTTACGGAGCATCAGCATTTTAGAGTGACTATTATGGGAATAATATTAACTTTGAAGCTTTTCTGGTCCAAAGGTGGACATTTTATTTACAACTTTTAAGTTTATTAAAGTAACAGTTGTTTTTTCTCAAAATGAATTTTTAAAAACTGTTCAAAAAGTACATGTGCTGTACTTTTTGAAGTAAGGAAAGTACATATTGTGACTAATTTTCCATTACATTATCACAATTTAAATCAAGCAATTTAAACCCAGCAAGTGTGGTCAAATAAATGGATGTCACATTTCTGTACCTCAGAGCCAGTCCAAAAATTGCGAAACTCCATTTATAAGTGCATTGTGTGAAGAAGCCTATCCCGCATCGAGTCATTTGAACGCAATTCTTTAAAAAAAAACGAGCTGATGTGTGCATCACAAGACTTTTTTTACTCCAATTTAATGTCATTTCCCCATAATTGGTAGTTTTAATGTGATTCAGTAGTTCACTCTCTAAATATCACCAACAGTGGTCAAATTAAAACCAGATTTAAAAAAAAAAATCGCCAAATTTGTCTAACACCCAAATGCAACTAAAAGGAAAGGTGCAGAACCAGGTCCCACTAGGAGTCTACGTACCAAATTTCAACTTTTTAGGACATTCCGTTCTTGAGTTATGCGGCATACATACGCGCATGTGCGCCCATGCGCATGTACGCACATACATACGTACGTACAGACGTCACGAGAAAACGCGTTGTAGTTAACTCAGAAATCGTTAAAATGGTTTTTTCGTGTGTCTATACGTTCTCAGGCACTTATCCACGTGTGAACGAGTCGAAACAAAAACATAACATTCATTCGACGGTGAGCAAAATGGAAATTAAGGTCGATTATTGAGTGAAAATTTGTTCGCGAATACAATGCCTTTTGTAAAAGGAAGTAATAAAGAGATTTTCTATTTTTCACCAGTGTTAAAAGAACGCGCGTCCCGTGCGTCCCGTCCTTTGCATGCGGCAGAAAAAAGTTTTTCTTCTCTCTTGTAAAATTATCATAAGTGACCTACGCCCTTCTGGCTCTGAGGTGCAGAGAAAATTTATCGTCGTATGATTTAGTTTTCGGAATAGTATTGTCAGTTATCTTCCAGCCGTTAGTATACAGCGAAAAATATACTGATCTACAAAATCTGTTCAAGGATTGATATAAATAATCGAGAACAGCTTTTTTCTTTTGAATCAAATATATAAATTACTGTATCGAAACAAATATTAAAGTGAAAATTCAAAAGTTTACTTCGGTTTTACATCGATGAAGCATACAGAAAAAGGTTTATTTTAAGTTCTACCATTAGCTACATTCCACCATTTAAAGTTTTGCTTGTTTTTCGTTTGATGTTACAAAAATACAATGCGGCATATTTTTGCTCTTTATGCTGCGAAACACACAATACTGACAAATGAGCTCTAAAACGCTATGATTACGTGCACGGTAACATCTTTTTTATGTAAAAAGTAAGTTTAGTTTTTACAACTTTTTTAAACCTCACGCTGTTAAGCTATGGATAGCAAAATATTCCTTAATTTGTACTAATAATTTTAATGTCTTGACAAATATTTTAACTCAGTATGCAAATCATTTTTACCTGTGCTTTTCGCAAAAATATTTTTATACTCTTGATGCAAAGCAAATGTGCTTGAGTATTATGTTTCACGTTTCTTCAGTACCGCAGTTTTACGGCTTTATTATACGGTCTAAAAGTTTTCCTATAAAAACTTTCATTGCGATAAAGAAATACAACACTGGAGGATTTTCAAAACAGGGCCTTTCTTTTTCTTTTACTGTTTATTTTTGCTTGCCTGCAAATGACGGATAATTTTACGGAAAGTTTATTTTCCCTTCTGCGTGATGTTTACATCTTCCAACAATGCCCACACATAATTCACAACGCCATAAATTGCTGACTCAGTGCAGTCAACCTGGAGAAACGCCAGTTTCTTGACTGAATGAAGCTGCCCTAATTATGTAACAGAAATATCTTGTGGGAAAGGTATCTTTGTGATGTTCATTGACAAATACCATTGTGATTGCAATAAAATCGATTTTTTCTATTGATTTTTTTTTTTTTTTTTTTTTGTTTTTTGAGACTTTCTATGCGAGAGCCTTGAAGTGGGGTGGTTTCCTTCAGTCAAAAGTACTACTTTTAGTCATTGAAATGGATAGAGTGAGCAAAAAAAAAATTACAAGGACCCAGAAAATACTTTCGGTTTCCCAACAGTTTTTTTTTTTAAATCAATTTTTTTTAAATGTCCGATTTTTCAAACAAGGCGTGGTCTTTATGACGTCACAAGTGATGCAATTTGGCGCATCTTTCTACTATGTTTCCACGTCATGATAATCAAGCAGCGAATTAAAATTGCGCTCTACGCTTGCTATCAACCATATCGTTGCCAATACACATGAGTAAAGATGCGAATTAAATATTTTGTTCTGTGAATGGCAACATTGAATAACATTACATTATTTGTGATGTCATCGGCAGAAGCCGTAAACAATAAAAGCACTTCGATTTAAGTAATTTTTTTTTAAATATTAAACGTAAACAAATTTATCAAAAAATGGTCAAATCCTATGTTTTTAAGCATGCTCTTTCAGAAAAAAATACTTTTAAAATTTTGGAAATGATCCCATTCTGATCCACAACCATTTTTTGTGGTGCAAATGACGTAGTTTTTCTTTACTGTTGCCAAAAACAATAAAAAATATTAGTAATTATAGAATTAAAATGCTTTTGCTTTTCAAATGTTGCCAACAACAATAAAAAATACTAGGCATAATAGTGTTAGCATTGTTAATGAAATTCGAAAATTTATTTCAAGATTGAACCTAAGCAAGTTTTTGTTTTTAAACTTTTCAAATAATGTAAGTTATTGAAGATGTATTTGATTCAAGTCAAGTCATCAGTAATTAAATTTGCTTAAGTTCATCCTTGAAATCAGTTTGGAAACTTTTATTAACAATGAATTTTATAATTATTTGTATTTCTTGGTACAGTTAAAAAGGGGATCTATAGTGTTGCTTAGTTTTCTCGTTGTTTGTAATCGATCATCTTCATTAAACTAGAGAATAAGTGTGGCACAGAAGGAACAAGAGCATGGCGTGGGAGAAAACGTGCGGGTGAAGTGACATTTCAGAATGTAAAAAAAAAAAGAAAATATTAAATGTTTACTTCTATCGTGTGTTTTTGCGACAAACATTTTTTTTTTCGTTACGCAAGCATTTCAAATCCGTTGAAGTACCCTATAAGTCATTCCATGAAAAAAAAAATTCTTTGTCCATCATGTGACATATCTATATTTATTTCAAAAAGAGAAATAAATTTAGTTTTTTGCTTAATAAATTAGACGATTGTTTGTAGTTTCTTAGGAAAATAATTTTTTTTTTATAAATATCCTTTTGGTGCGAAATATAGAGCTAAAACGTGTGCAACATACTGATTTTCTGTGAAATGTTCCACTATTTGTTTCTTTTTGTAACTGGAGAGCAAATTTTACATTTAATCAATTTGCAGAGATTAAAAGGATATATTACTTAAATGAAAAACTTTAAAGGTGATTTCCAATAATGTGTCTCACACGTGACAGGTTAATGCTATTGAAAAAATAAATAAATAAAAAGAATAGGGAGAAAAAATTTTGCTTAACAAATCACACGAGTCACCAGATCAACAAAGTTAAAACTTTCTGCCGTTTTTATTTCGTATATATAAAAATACATATGAAATTATAAGGACAGTTCAGTCTGAATTGTCCCACACGTGACATTGGACGCTAAATAGGTGCAAATGGCAAAAATTAAAAACTAGGAGACAACTAGTGTAACTAGCAGAACAAACTGTCATCTATTTCAGAGCATAAGATGGATTTAGTAGCCCTGGTAAGTGTTACTATGCTATACAGCGTGCTTAACGAAAACTTTCAATTGAAACCTACCTATGGTTAGAACCTAGCATGTGTCTTACTCAAAACTTTATACACTTAAATCGCTTTGCTTGCCATCGGTACAATAGACTTTATTCACTATGTTTCCGCGACATTTTTTTAACTCTTTAGACTAACCTCCCTATATTTCACAACGACTAATTAGTCAGGGTTGTTCGGAAACAGGAGAAAACATTAGTGACAACCTATTTCAACTATTTAACTGTTCCGCTGTGATAACCACCCTCCCAAATTTTCTTTGTAACCAGGATCATGTGTCACTATATGTTTTTGTCATGTACTGATGTTTTGTTTTCTAATTAAATAAACACGTACGTCGTTCAGAGTAAACCAAACCGAGAAGATCTTGCAATCATTCGGGCCCTGAAGGATGGTGCTTCTACCTATGGGGATACTGGACCAGAAATTGCTCGGTTTCTGGATTGGATGAAAAAAATAGAACTGCCTTTAGGGCTCCATCCAGCCAATTAAATCATGCATTGTGGTATGCACGGGGGACCCTGGAGTGTAATGTAATGTGATAAACACCAAACTCTTCTTAAGTACGATTAACCTTGAAGTTCACAAAAGCAAAGTAATTGAAAACTATTCCTGTGAGCACAGCTCCAAAAGTTCGAAAAAAATCTATTCCTTTGAAGAAAAACTATTTAACTGGTCATAAACGAATTTTTGACATAATGTAAATACTTTGTTATTAGTGCGTACTTTATAAAAAGTAGAACTTAAAAGTTTAGGAACCAAATAAGATTAAAACAGAATCAGCAATATTATCATATAAGACAAATAAATTAAAAAAAATATATTCCAAGAAGAACCTGCTTGTGATTTTTTTAATTATAGAAATTTGAGAAAGGAGAAAAAAGAAACTCATATCGTGTTCTCGTAACAAGCAATTCAACATTTATATATATTCGATATTTTCTTTAAACGAGTCCAAAAATATTTAAGACCACAATTAAAATACAATTATCTGGCTTATTTGGTTCAATAAAAGATACATCTTTTACTGAAGCAATAGTTTTCCCTAACAATACCAAATATTCACATCTATTCCGTGATAATCCGCAATATTGCCTTTTCCTTTGTGTGTCCGAAAGTAATTGACATGAACTCCTTTGAGACTAACAGGAACGTATTGCATATGAAAGAGAGATTTTCTCATATTCCCAAACGATGTCATTGGGGTTATATTTTCGGAAATTACCCAATTTTTCCGAGAAAAATAAACTTGTTCGTAACTATCGTGTCGGTAGTTCTAATGGGGCAATAATGGGACACTGAGTAAAGTGAAATTGAGTTAAATACAAGCATTAAATAAGCATAATAAGTTTTTTTCTGAAAACAGAAATAAAGATTTAAGATTGAGTGAGAATAGCCGAAAATAATAATTAGGTAATAATACGTTTTTTAATGCATTATTCTGACTATCGTATATTTTTATTCACCGATTTATTTTATATAGTATTCAAATGTATTTAAAGTATTTTTATAATTTCCTAAAGTAATTTATTATCAAAAATCATCAAAAATTACAATCGTATATCTATTTGTATAATTTGTAGCAACATGCCATATATCGAGTTTCGATCATTTTTTATCTTTAACTATTTAGTTATTTAGTTTTTTGATTACTTTTCATTTTTTACTTTTGATCAAAATAAAAATAGTTTACCGTTATGGTAATATTTTTTTCTAGACTGTCTAAGAAGTAGCAGAACGTCGTGAAAGGTAAAGTTATTGTCAATATGACTATGTTAGTTTCAGCGCTCGAGCTAGTACAAAATTAACTGGAAGAAAAAGAAATAAAAAGATTGCGTCAAAGTCCTGCGTTCTCTCTGCATTACTTTTATGTTCTTTCGGGCAATTTCGCAAAACGGTTTGAATATGTTCGAAAAAACGTATTTTATTCGCATATCTTCTTTAAAATGGGATTACGTTTCATTGCATTTTCTGTACAGTTAAAAAAATAAAATCACGTGCAAAGCCACCTAATGTGACGGTGCCTTATGATATGGTGCAACTATGTTTTTTTTTTTTTCTTAATTTGTACATGCATCCGAGATCTACGGAGAATGTCAAAACTAGTAAACTAGGAGTTGGCGCTTTTAGTTGTGACGAGAAACAGTAGTTTAAGCTGCATTTGACGCAAGTTTAGCTCAAGATCAAGTTTGTTAATCAGAATAAATCAGTGGATCTTGCTCAACCTTTGATTCTGGATGTTGTAGCTGTTTGCTTGCTTCACAGCTCTAAAAACGTTTCAGAGTACTATAGTAATCAAGTTGCACTGTTCGTATATGTAGAAAATTACATCTTTTTAATTTAATATTTGTTCTGCACTAATGGTAAGTATGTTAGGTTGCAAGTATTATAAGCTGCAGTGTTTCAGTAATCAAGTTGCATAGCTCTTTTACGTAGAAAACTGCAACTTTATTAGTTACCATTTATCCTCCACTAGTGGTAAGTGCACTTAAACCTGATTTTGTGTTTCGGAGAAGGACCACATGAAAATAATCGCTTACAAAATCGTTTGTTTGATAAAGAATTTCGTCAATTGAGTTCCAATCTGTAAGAAATTATACGCTCTGCGCGGTCACACTGCGTAACGCTTGAAACTCTCCATAATTGTATAATGGGGATTTCCGTGATTGCCTACTGCGCAGATGCGAGAGAGCGCCTGAGATCATATGGCTATAGACAGTCGTCAAGGGATGACTGGAAAACTCCTGACCGAATAGCCGGATAGCATTTTATGGTGTTTTTTTTTTTTTTTTTTTTTTTCCCCGCTATTCGGGAAAAAGGGCTACTTGCTACCCACAATGTATGTATCACTGAGCAGAACAAATAAAATAGTTTTTGTGTTGTGAATATGGTCAATTCAATTCCCTCCACAAATTGATTTATGACAAGTGTGAATAAGAAGGAGTGGGTATTTTCGCTTCAACACAATCTGATTGAAATTTTCAGATTCCACACAAAGAAAAAAAAAAAAAAAAAAGAAAAGAAAATGCACAAAAAAGACCGCGCAAAAACAAGTTTAAGTGTACATGCTTCTTCAGCATTTATTCTATTTAAAACATGAATATTGCTTGTGATTAAGGATAAAAACAAGATTGGCCATAAAGATGCATAATATGGAGTATCCCGCATTGGAATAGATTTGTTTTGTTATTTGATAAAACAGTTATATAAGTGCTTCACAAAACTATCACATCATAAGCGTTAATAATCTGTACAATGAATAAAGATCTATTCATAATCAGAAACTTTTAAAATTAATTTATTTACATAGAGTAAGAGCATCGAAAATAGAGAATCTTTGGTTTTTGTCACCTACAACTGACATAATTAAGAAAAAAAATCTGAGTATTAAATGACTAATAAAATTAATTTTTTTGGATTGGGATCGTCTCAGTTAATAGCTTAAAACAGAAACTTGAGCTGAAATTAGAAATTTGAGAGAAATCGGGAAAAGGTTTGTTTACACTGGAGGCTTTCTATTATGGAATACCACAAAAATAACATTAGTAAACAGGTTTTTGTATTTCATAAATCAAATACATGAACTTCAAACATGCTCTTTTTTTGACTACCAGTAAAACTCTAAGATCTGAGCTAACACCAATACCGAAGAAATTATAACGTATTAAGTTATGACTTTCAAGGTGTAGGAACGTTGTTGTTGCAATTGCTTCTGTTTTTATTTATTTTTTTTTTAATTTTTAAGTTAGGAAACTTAATTTATTGTATGGGGCTGCCCATAAATAATATTACAAATTTTTAACCCCTCCCCCTTTGTTACAAATTGTCACACTTCACGACACCCCTGTCCTTCCTTTATCATATGTCACGCTATGTTTCATAATCATCTCTTAAAAAGAATGCTTGATGTCACACTTCTTTTTACAATCACCCTTCCTTTGTAAAAAATCACAATTTCCAGATCCCTCTCCCCCCTCTTAAAGCGTGACATCATTTGTAGACAGCTTGAATGACCATGTTACTAAAATACCCTTTACCATAAATGCCTGTAAATTGCCGTACTTTCAGAAAAGACTTTTTCTATTGAAACCACATTCATTTAAAATTGAAACATTAAAATAATTAGTTTGAATTTTGAAATCTTGAATTAAAATTCTGTTTTTCGCAATCACGAATTGCGGTAGGACCCTACTCGTAATAATTTGAATTCAACAAGTCAAATTTCCAATGAATGCCAGGAGCTGGATGTTATGTGCTGGATGTTGTTTGCTGGATACTGTTTTCGCGTAGAGAGGATTGTGTAAAATCGAGATGGCCGTTTATAAATATTTCAATTCCGAGGCAAATGGACACCTGCATTATAAATATAGAAAAACAAAAATCAAAGGACGCGGACGTCATTCAACGGTCAAGTAAAAACAACAAGCAATTCGTAATTGCTCAATAGTAATAATAAAACACACACACACTAAAGCAAAATGAATTGTTATCTATTTTGATGCTCTTTCCTAACCTTTATGCGAACAATTAAAGTAAATCACTAATTATTTCTCCGTATCTACGAAATACAAAATGATTTTATCTCAGCAAAAGTTACTGAATGACTAATAGGAAGACTTAGCTCCACAGCATCGTCGTATGTACCATAAAAGAAGATATAAGACACGTTTGGAAGGCGACGAAGAGTCATTAAATAAATGTTTCGTCCAAGTTGTACGTGCCCTGAGCTGAATAAGCAAATCCGATTTCCTAATTAATCTAGGATCTTTACTCCAGCAAGCTTTTGTATTGCACAATGTAGTACAATGTATTTGCAATTGCGTGTTTAGTTCGTATGGGAAATTTAAAGATTGAGTTTTAATACAGATATTTGTTGAGTAATCAGCTTGGTGTATGATTATTCCAGCACCAGACTCATGCATGTGTATAGTGTAGTAGTGCATGATTTATTCTTTTTGAAATATCGTGCTAATTTTTATTTAAAAAGAAATGGAAGCAAAAACTAACCTCCTATAAAATTTAGCATTTAAGGAACACATATGGTATCAAAAATTACTGGTTAAAATAATTTATTTCTTACTTCCAAAGTCGTGTTTTAATATATGTAACTTTTTTTTTTACTCATTGCTATACCATATAATGGAAAAATTTATTTTTTTAACATGTTTTCCAAGGAAGTATGCTTTTACTCAACATTTTTTCTGCAAAAAAAAAAAAAAAAAAAAAACATTCGTTAGGAATATGCATTTAAAAACGATAGACATTAAAAAAAAAAAGTGTTTAAAATATAAGCTTAGTTACTTGACTTGTAAAACCATAAGATTTATGGCATATGGACATCACATAGCTTTTCATTGATGATTTTTATCATTGTTTTCAAGTTAACGTACAAAAAACGATTGCAAAAATTTGTGAGATTCCCAGTAAAGGATATTAAAAAGAGTAGACAAAATTGGGACCGATTATAAATAATCTAATGGCGGACATTTTTTTACAAAAGCATTCAATTTAAAAAAAAAATGCACCATGATTAAGAAAAAATCAGAAAATTAAACCCAGAAAAATAAAATAGACAAAAATAACTGTGATAAACAGAATGGATAGATAAAATGACAACGGCGTGGCGTCCTTCATTTGCAAAAATTGTTGGCTTTGTAACCCAGAAATGAGTTTGTAAATGTATCACTGCCTTTTATAAGTTCATTACTTTAGTTTTCTTTGTCTTTACAGAAGCAAAATTTTTGTTTTTTAACAATCTTTAACTTGAAATACACCACCAGCTCAGTCATTTCCAGCCGAGGACTGCAGTTTCGTGCTTATTAGCACTCATCAGCCCGGCGTAGGAAGGTGACTGAGCTGGAGAGGGAAAATGGTGATGGAGGTAGAGTTTTCCATCTCCAGCTCAGTCACTTTCTTATGCCGGGATGATGAGTGCTAATAAGCACGAAACTGCAGTTCTCGGCTGGAAATGACTGAGCTGGCGGTGTATTTCATGTATTTCCGCTTTAGCCCTGGCTATTGGGCGGTAATTTACTGAATCTTTAACTTACAAAGGTCATTAAGCAAAGTTAATGTTTTGGAAGATATATTTCGGAACTTTTAAATGATTTTCTAGGCATCTATTAAATCCTATGCGTTTTTTAATACATTATTCAATGCAAAGGTGATAAAAATGTTCCTGTTACTCACTCTTAATGAAGTTTAAATCTAGAAACTTCCCCTCGTTACCTCGAAATGACAAAATTAATTTCATCTACCATTTCGAAATGTTTATTTCAGTAAAAGCAGAACAGCTTCATAAAAATTTCTACTTATTTTTGAAAAGATAAAAACTTTTAGGGTTTCTTTTTTTTTTTTTTTTTTTTGTGCATTCTTAAAATCAAGAGTTTTGCTCGCTGACGAGAGAGAGAGCGAGAATCTTCCTTCTGTTACTAACATTCGAGTGTAGCAGACTACACTTGTGTGTTAGTGGCACAAGGTAATACTTATATGAAAATGAAATTATTTTTCGTATAAAGCATTAATATACTAGTGGTACCCGCACGGCTTTGCCCGTAGTATAAAATTAAAAGGTCATTTGGTTCGCCTGTATATTTACAAATAATGGATGATGAATCTCTCGCCAATTGGCTATGTTCATTCGCTCATCCATGTTACGGTTCCACGTCATGATAATTTCGTAATTTACTTGTCCATCTTAAGATAATTTTGCTCCGGAAAATGTTCTTAAAATTGAAATACAAAAATAAAAAAATAGAATTTTCGAAAAATCGCTTCGAAGTGCACTCCCCCATGCTACAAACTTTATGCCAAATTTCATTAAAATCGGCCGAACGGTCTAGGCGCTATGCGTGCCGCAGACATCCAGACAGATATCCGGACAGAGAGACTTTCAGCTTTATTATTAGTAAAGATTAATCTTCTATTTCTCCTGACGTACGTACTTATACGTATTACGTACTTATACGTATTACATAAATTCAAGTCATCCTACTATTGCAATTTTTTAAGCTTGCGAGAGAGCAACATGTATACTAGACTATATCCTAGACATAGAATACTCAATGCAACGTGAAGAAAATTGGGATTAGTTCAATTTTTAGAAGCATTAAGATTGATTAGTAAAACCGGAGAGAAGTTTTATTAGCTAATTAAACTATCCGACGGCATCATTTGCATTCTTAATTCTGTAGTTGGATTTTCGAAGAATGTTTTAGTTTAATTACGGCTTTTCTGGACTGAAATCTCTTCTAAAATCCTTTTCAAAGATAAAGTAAATGAAAGGAAGGCATTTGAAAGAAAATTTTCAAATGTGTTCCACCAATGAATGAGAGACAAAGAGAACTGTATCAAAAGAGGGACGCGAAAGTTTCAAGCTGAGGAGCAAAGAGTTTTACTACTGAGAAATATATTTGCTTTGCGTGTACTAGGTTAATGGTTTGTGAATTAATGCTAGTGCATATTTACTGCTTTAGTTAATGCACTAGTTTAATTTATAATTTATAATACATTTCTTTTGAATGTTGGTTTATGAAATGCAGGGCAGGCATAAAAGAATATCCGGTTTTAGTATTTTCTATTTCACAAACTATTACACATACCACTATAAATCTTTACTAATAATAAAGCTGAAAGTTTCTCTGTCTGGATATCGGGGCCTCTGTTTGGATATCGGGATCTCTGCCTGGATCTTTGTGACGCGCACAGCGCCTAGACCGTTCGTCCGATTTTCATGAAATTTGGCACAAAGTTAGTTTGTAGCATGGGGGTGTGCACCTCGAAGCGATATTTTGAAAATTCGAATTTGTTCTTTTTCTATTCCAATTTTAAGAACATTTTACCGTGCAAATTATCACAACGTGGAAGAGTAAATTCTGAAATTATCATAACGTGGAACCGTAACATTAGTGAGCAAATGAACATAGCAAATTGGAGAGAAGTTCGTCATCTATTATTTGTAAATATACAGGCGAACTAAATGACCTTTTAATTTTCAACTACGAGCAAAGCCGTGCGAGTACCACTAGTGATACATAAAAGTAAAGACAAACTCTGAAAGCTTTTTTTCTCTCACAAATGTTCGATGTATGCGCCTTTTGTAACGAGACACACATCTACAGGGTGCATCAGTACAACGTTAACAGTTTTTCAGGGCAGATAGAGTACACCTAGACGATGGGAAATCACACAGAATTGCACGGTCGGAAATGCTTTTCTGACGCGATAGTGATGACACAAAGCACAAGAAAGACAAGACACGAATAAGAGGAAAAAAAACATGATTATTATTTTTAATACAGAAAAAATGCTGGTAAGTTTTTGTCTGCAAACGTGGTAAGTTTTTGTCGCTACGTAAATCGAAGCATCAGATGACGGTTCTTGCAATGTTGTAGGCAATGATGGTGTAAAGATACTGTCTTTGACGAAACCTCATAAAAAAAATCACAAGGGGTTAGGTTCGGGGATCTGGCTGGCTAACCCATTAAGAGTAAATTATCATCATATACACGGCCAATTCAGCGTTGCGGAACGTCAGTGCAACAGCGATGTGTTTGGGGGTAAACCTCCCACCCAGAGATTTTTGTTTTAACATCGTTCCCAATCCTAATACATTAGTTAATACACGTGTAAGGATAGCCGAGACCAAAAAACCCATCCAGAAGGAATTTCTGGCTGCGTTAGTGCGGAAAGTGCATAGTTAAATAATTACGCACGTTTAAAAAAACATCGCGGTTTATTTTTATTTTTATGTATCATTTATAGTGGTAAGTGTAATAGTTTATGAAATATATTTTTTTTTAAAAACCGGGTTATAACTTTATGCTGACCCTGTATATTTCTTAATATTCATTAGGAAGGAGATAAAATAGGAGAAAATGCATGGAATGCCGAAAAAATAATGTTTAATTAAAAATGCTTTTTAATTCAACGCAATATAAATAGTTCAACATGTGAGGAGCTTCATTTCAAAACGGATTATATCCACTTTTGAAAAAAACGATTTTTTTTTCCGTTTTCAGAATCTCTAATATAAGCTCTATCGACCCATGAATTTCATTATTCACGAAGTGGTTTATATCTACTGTTAAAAAATAAGTAGACATTGTTTTTACCATCGAAACGGTGTACATCTATTCCCTTATTTCTCGCCAGGTCTTTTACAGCAAAGTGGAACTTATTCCTTATTTGCCGGTATCCACTCATTCACTTTCATATCAAAAGAGCACATATCCAAATTTGAACTTGCTACTTCTCATTCAAAAGTAGTTCACAAATAAAATAGCGGAGCGAGGCACTTTCTAAGCATTTCTAATCAAGCATGATACCAGTCCGTATCGAAAGATCGCAGCACCTTGCACCTTGTGCAAATCTGTCATCAGTTAGGCAAGCGCAGCCTCAAATTGTAATTTCTAAATTAATATTAAATATATGATAATTACTATTAAATTGTGATTAATTAATCATTAAATTGTGATTAATTGGAAAAATGTGACTAATTGTGATAAATATTGTGATCAATTAATACCTACAACGTTATTATTTGAATAGAATTGGTTGTTTTCATTGTTCTTACTTAATTTGATCGAAGGTCCTTTTTTTTGAAATGATTAATGAAAAGAAAAGAGTAAGTAGGAAGGAATAAAGTACAGTAAAAAAAATATAGATTAATAAATGTTGAATATTTTATTTTGGTTTAAAAGTTTATTTCTGAAAAAAAAATGCGTGTTTTTTTTTTTTTTTTTTTTGCAAAAGGGATGATATGTACTGTTTTACACCAAAAGGGAATACATCCAAAATGAAAGTGGAAAGTTAATTCTGATAAAATTGAGGAATCATTCCTAGACTTATGCCAATAGTCACTTGTTATTCTAATTAAACATTGTAAAAAAATCCAAATTTTAACAGTTAGTGTTTATGCGTAAAACGTTTTTTTCGTTTTGCCAAAAAATATAAAACTGGATATAATCCGTTTTGAAAGTAAACTCCTCATGTACTGTTTTAGCATTTTCATTTAACACTAACTATGTATATTATCGACTTCTAAAAAATATCTATATTAGTTTTTCATTTCGTAGTAAAAATTAATTTTCGTTGTTTGGTCTCAGTAAGCTGTACTGAAATAGAATACGAATTTAATCGGCAATTGAAAATATTTTTTAAAAAAAGTATACATTTTTACTAATTTCACTAAGTGGTACAGATTAACAATATACCTCGTTTTTTTTTTTAGCTATGGTCGTCAAATGAAACGAATTTGTATATAAAAAGCATTTCACATTGAAGATTAAAGTTCACAGACGAAAAATACAAGCAATTTCAAATTACATTTAAAATATGCGCTTCTAAGTAAAATTTAATACTTCGAAGAGATAAACTAATTAGAATAACTATTTTTAAAAAACTCCAATTATGCTTTTTAATCTCATTACTATTTTAATTTGATCCAGAACGAGTTTTATACAGTAGTACGTCCGTAATTAAATTTTGTTCTTTGCCTGATTGTGTTTGTTACATAATGCTTAAAAGTTAGATATTTTGTTAATAATATGGAAAACATTAAAAATTATGTATTCTATTTGTCGTATATGTTTCAAAAATTTCGAGAGCATATTTAGTTTCTGAGCATTTTGATGTTTTTTATGAAATTTTCACATTTTCCCTTTCAAAAATGCTATAATTACCCTTGTTTTTTTTGGTTCCAACGCTTATGTTATCGTTTGAAGTGACGTTTTCAAAAATGGTTTAAATGCTAATACGTTTAACTATTTATAAGCATTTAAAGTATAAATCAATATTTTCTACATTATGTACATACATTAAATTGCTTGTTTTTTGAGGGGGGTATTGCTGGTGCTGTTAAAATCGATTATTCATTATCATTCTGAATAAAAATAAGTTTTAGTTTATTCGTAATTAGATAAAATAACAATGTTATAAAGTTTGACGGATTTCATTTTTTTTACAAGGAAATATCCGCTGCTCGGTTAACTATAATCGATAATACTAACATAATTTACGTAATGCTTTCAAATAAATAATGGCTTAATGTGAAATAAATACAAAGTTTCAGTCACGTTAATAGTTGTTTGTATATTAACGCTAGTTAAATAGTACATGATGCAAGAATAAATTTCGCATTCCAATGTTCTAGAAGTTGATTTTAGAACTCAAGGAAAAAGTGGTTGTTGTAAAACACAGAGAAGACGCATGAAGAATTTATAACCAGGGATACGGAGTCGGAGGGAAAATGACCGACTCCGGGAGTTTTAGAGCCTTCGACTATGACCATTTTACCCCCAAAAATGTCCGCATCGGGCTCCGCAAGCACTGCCAGAGAGTTTCGGATTTAGACGGAAAGTAAAAGACTCCGATTCCCCTTTACCCCAAAATCTGCCCGACTGCGACTCTGCAGTCCTGCTCATAATACATTTTCTAAAAGAAAATCCTTGGGTAAATGTCACGTTGTAGTCACATTAACGATAAATAATATATTATAACGCTAAATAATATACAGGGTGTTCCGTTTTAATTTGCAAGACTTCTATTTGCTCAATCGTTATTCCTAGATGCGTACTTCCAGTTGCAAAAATGTTCAAAATCAAATAAAGAGTTAAGATATTGAAAGTTTGAAGTAAAAATGAAAATGCGTCAAAAAATACAAAATTCAACTTTTTACACGGGTCCCCTAACTTACATTTAGGGAAACAATCCCACTATTTTGGCTAAAAAAAATATCCAGGGTAAGTTAACAACTTTCTATTGTATCAAAGAGTAGTAGTTTGTCCTGTGATCCCAAACAATAGAATGTCCCGCCGGATAAAACGCTTTTCTTGGAAATTTCGGTAATTGATTAAGTAGGTTCAATTCTATAAGTTTTTAAGTGCTTCAAGTTTATTGCAGTAAATTTTCATTGCGCGCAAAATATATTTTGCATTCGCTGTTTTAAATTTATGTGTTTTAACTAATTGTTCGCAAATGGTCAACTATATGCCATATACATAACACAAAAATTACTTATTTTGTGTCAGTGACAATTAACAAATTAAGATAGTTTCGGAAAAACACAGTGGCAGTAATTGTAGTAAGTGCAAAATGTTAATGCAAAATTCATTGGCTTTTATCACATTCAAAACTACTTTTACAAAAGTATATATATTCTAAACTAGTGTAGTCTTTTTTTTAAATATAGTTTTAGATATGTAGGGATAGGGAAGGGGGAAACTTGAATTACGTTTGGCAATACGATTCAGCACTTGGATACAACCACTTGTATTGGAACTAGCGTATGATATAACTTATTGCATAATTACTTATTCTAATTGAATTCCTTATTCATTGATATTTTCACACCGCGATTGATCGTTTATTTTTCTTTGGGGCTTTGTTCGTCGCCTTAGCCTTTATGCAGACCTAGTATTATCCCCCGAAAAAACAACCAGTCTTTCATTGTGCCACCATTAATGTGCAAATGTCAATGGCACTGATAATTTTGAAGCTCAGTTTCCACCAGATGGAGGCACATGGGCTCTTTTCAATGCAAAACTGCCCTAGGGGTTAAATTAGGCCGAGGGCATTCAAAGTCAAAAGAATACCCAAAGGGATATTTTTTATGCCGCATAATCATACGGCATGGGTGAAAACGATTTTCTGTATCTCGAAAATCTAAAGATAGGCTATGTAGGGCCGAAGGCCAACACCTTACCACCATGCTACCGAATCGAAGACTTGATCACGACGAGTAAAAAATAAATACAACATGCCTTGAATAAACATAGCAATTTATACAACATTTTACAGCCTGGAGGAATTATATTTCATTACATTATATCTCAATATTTACCAATTTTATCTTAAAGAAGTGCATTCACAGAAACTTAATAATCAGCATTATGCTTCGAAGAGGATATCTAAGTGGCTAACCAAATACCATTAACGGAATTACACGTTATCTTGAGTACCGTAATCGATCCTTAAAACACTAAGCAATTAAGAGATTACACTCGTATGTTTTCTGATCCACAAATGCCTTTTGTTTGCTCGTAATTTTCGCATTCCATTAATTTTCCAATAGATACTGTTACTTGGTAAATCACCGGACAGTACCGATGCGAAAATTTAGTAGTAATCGTTAATCACTTGTATTATTAGATGGATTATACGCTTAAAGTTAACGTGATAAGTCGAGAAAATGCAACTAATATAGGAAATTGAACAACTTTTTTTCCAAATATTTCAAACAATGCGAACGAATTGATAATATATTGATTATATACCTCTCGGTTCATGATTATTGCATTTTTTTAAAAAGTCTGAGAGCTTTCCATGCTTGAAGAAGAAAATAAAACTGACATAAAACATAATCAGATAAAATTGAAATAATAGATTTCCTATATATTGAAAATAAAAACCATTTTAATTTGTTTTCTTTAACCTTAATTTAGCTCATTAAAGAGCTGTTGTTTTTAATCTGCATGTCAACTGTATGCTGCTTCATTAGTCATAAAAAATACTTACAAAAATGTGTTGTATAATTTTTGAACAACTGATCAGTTAAATTGTAAAAGGAATATTTAATGATAACTATAGTCAATTAAGATATAACTTAAAACAATTCGTTCTAAACAAAAAGATATTTTTTGGAATTTCCGAAATGCTACGTTCTAAAAGATTTTTGGTTAGTTTATAATTTTCTCTTGCATAAAATCACTAATCTTTTGTCTACATTGCTCAACATTGCTGTAATGCCAATCACTCCTGATTTAACCTTGATTGACTTCTCCCTTAAATTAAAATAAAATTATTCAAAAAGTTATTTTATAAACCTAGATTTCTGAAGGGTTATTTTTTATGTACTGAATAATTATAGTTTTTAATTAGTTTATCACTCGATTCTTGTTTTAAATTTTTCATATGGGTTTAATAAGTTTTGTAGCTCTACTTTTTCTTTTTTGTCTTTTAAATAATCCAAATTATTTAATAATTCAATTTTTGGACATATTTCGATTTTACACTTCTTTGATTAAATATATTTTTTGTCTTTTCTATGAATCGTGAAACTGATATCGTTCCTTGCTTATGTTTTTATCTAAACTCTCAATTATTATATATTTGCTTCTGATTTATTTGATTTTGGTTGCTTTGCAACAATAGAAGACCTCAGACAAGATTACATTTCAATGTACTTAGCGAACTTCGGATATCCATGTAGAAATTAACTAGATATACTTAGTAAATTTTACCCTGCTGCAGCGATCTTAAACATTCCTCTTGAAAGGTTATATTAATATGCAATACATATCTCCAAGACTATTCTATTTTCTATCTGTGATAAAATAGGATTTTTTTTTCTGCATCAGAATATAATAATGCTGCAGTGATGAAACTTTGCTAAAGTGTCAGTAAGCTGAATATGTTCGAGTCTGTACTCCACGAGAGCGTGGAAGGAACCTTTTGTGTCCTTCACCCAGTATTTGGAAACTATTTTTATACCATAGTCATAGTCATCCATTCTTCATATCGGATCAGGCAAAGCTATAAGGAAAAAAAAGCATATCACATTTGATTTTTTGAGTTTCGGTGATGTCCCGTCTAAAGACATTAGGAGTGAATGGCAAAATTAAGAACAAAAAGGCACATTTGTGGAAGAATAATGGAGTTGTTTCCTTCTATCAAAAGTAGTTACTCAAATTGATAGAATAAGCAAAAAAAAAAAAATTAATAAATAAAATAAATAAATAAAATTAATAAATGAATAGATAAATAAATAACATGGACTCAGAAAATACTTTCATTTTCCCAACAGTTATTTTTTAATTATTTTTTTTAAATGTCCGATTCTTCAAACAAGGCGTGGTCTTTATGACGTCACAAATGATGCACTATGGTACATCTTTCTACCGCATTTCCACGTTATGATAATCAGGAAGCGAATTAAAATTGCGCTCTACGCTTTCTATCAACCATATCGTTGCCAATATACGTGAGTAAAGATGCGAAATAAATATTTTGCACTGTGTATGGCAACACGAAATGGCATTTCATTATTGTGATGTCATAGGCAAAAGCGTAAACGATAAAAGAGCATCGATTTAAGTAATTTTAAAAAATATTAAACTTAAAGAAATTATTTTAAAAATAGCCAGATTCTATGTTTTTAAGCATGCTCTTTCAGAAAAAAATACTTTTGAAATTTTTTAAATGACCCCATTGCCGGAGACCTGTCAACTACGTTTCCAAGAACAGGACTGTTTATTCTAATATGAGACGAATGTTTTTCCTTATTGAAACGAAACTGCTCTATTCAGAATGTTATACTTGCGGATTTTTTATTATTACTTACGATTTAAAATTTTTAAATTCGAGAACGAAATAGTTAGTAAGTATAGATTGTATATTAAATGTTTTACAAAATAAGAATAGAGTAGAACTCAAGCTATTCGATCTCCATTCGGATAATAAAAAATCAGCTATTGACTCGCTTCGCGAAGGAAAGGATAGTAACATGCGTCGAGAGGAACATTATTTTGCGAATCGCGGGTAGTGCAATCGTCCCCCCCCCCCCGCGAATTCTAAAATCGATTCGGATAATCAGCGATTCGGATAGTTGGAGTTCGGATAATTAAAGCTCTACTGTACATCCACAACTACTTTCGACCCGAAAAAGGCTGAGCCTGGTCCTAGGGTTTCTATCTTCTATACATACATTACGCCGCTTGTTTTTGTATGTCGCTAAAGGAGACTTAGAGTGTGCCCTTTTATTAAATCTCCCCCCCCCCCATCGCCTTTTTTGCACTATGAGAAATAAAATACCATGCGTAATTAAGTAATTCTCATATATATAATAACGAATTCACTGATCGAGTGACATCTGATGTCATCAATGATAAACCCGCACAAAAGCATGATAATTTGATAATATTTTTTAGCAATGCTTGAAGTGCAAGGAAATTCTTTATTTTGACAAGGTTGAACTGGATCCGGTAATTTAGCTGTTTTACTGGTAAGACTAATTGTAGGAGAATGAAGAAACGAAAAAGTGGTCAGCAATGAGCGCTATCTATTGGAGTTTAGGGTTAATCCACTGGAGTTAGGGTTAAAATTTCAACTATCAAAATATCATCAGACATGCAATTGCTTCATTCAAATGTAGAAGCAATTTTCAACCGTCTTACCTTGACGGGCGTTTTTCTAGTGCAACAGAATAGCTGTCATATAATTGCAGTATTTATACATTATAGATATTTTACCCCATCCAGCAAAGGTAACAAAAGCAATCGTTTCGATCATTTATGTTTGTGTGTTCCAACTACTTATCAGTCTTCATTAAACATATAGTTCTTCAGAAAAATTTCACTTGAATACAGAAATTCCGTGCCAAAATACTACAATCAGTTGTCAACGCAATATGCGACATATCCCACCTTTAAGTTACGAGGGCTTGTTTAACACTGATAATAGTGATTTGTACATCTGCTGCAATTTATTAGCGTGTTAGCAAAATTTAATTTAGTAATGACAACTTAATAAATTTGTGTGTTTATTTTTCAAATCTACAAACTGATCTTGAAAACGAACTTCGTGGGGCTCTACACTCTGTGCATAAATTTTATTGCATGCTAATACTCCTTTAGCTTTCACCAAAATCCATCCCAAGAAAAAAAATCAGAGAACATATCAATGTAAGAAATAAGCTTCTGAACTGCGCGCCTTAGTACGAGTTAACGTTTTTTGCGCATCATTTTATAAACGTTATACTCAACCATCTTTTTATCATCCGACATACAAAGGAAAATGATTATAAGTTTGACGTGTCTGTGTATTAGTGCGTCTGTCTGTGTAGCACCTAAACGGATGGACTGAGTTTGAAAAAATAAATAAATAAATTGGTGGAAAGGAGAGTTGATCGAGAGTGTTCTAAGCTAGGTTGCATTTTTGGATGACATTAATTAACAAAGGTATGTGTTATTAAAAACCTCAAAAAGGTTTTCCGCGATCTTTGCAGTGAAAACATAGTTATTTTTTTTTAATTTAATACTAAAATAAAGAGATTTTTTTTCCACTTCTGATAGAATGTAATTGGAACTTCAATGTTTCATAGAATTCGAATTGAAACGTTTTTTTTACAAACAGACTTTAATAACCGCTAAGCCATTATTCACGTGATTGATAACCGAATTCATTGTTGGCTAACAAGGAAATGAAACGCAATGGTTTAAAATTTTTATATGTTGCCAGTTTCTATTGAATAGCAAATAAAATATTTGACATTGATTTAAAATAATTTAAGACTTTAAGAAGGATTTCCAATTTTCCCTCTTGGTTCTACAGTTGTGACTCAGTCGAGGATTTTAAAAGTTTTTAATTTTATCGCTGCTTGTTTGAGAGTAAAAACCCAATAGATAAATGAATAAAAGTATTTGTGTACAAAATCTTCGTATACAAAATGTAAAACTCAATTTTCTACGTCATTTATGCATTTATTTTATTTATATGTACCATAAACTCATTCAAGAATCAAAATCATTTTTTACCATGAACTCATTCGATTGCTCTACAAATATTCGCTTTTTGCTTAACGATGGTAAATGACACAAGCATAACAAATACATTTTTTGCAACAAGCCTGATTTACTGGAGTAGGAGCCTTTTCTTCTCTATGCCATGCCCTTCTGATTTACTTTTATGATCAATTCTGCGCCTTCAATGCACTGTGGCTTAACATCAAAAGGCTTTGGTCGTTAAACACACATTAAAGCACCCGCATTCCCATGCCGCTTTCTTGAAATAAATAATCCTTCATTTTCACATGAAGCCATCAATGTTTATGAGGTGCTACTCAATTATTCCAAGTGAACAAGATTAACCATTTCTTTTCTTCTTAGACTAAAGTGGTCAGTAAATCTTTGTTAAAGTGGATAAAATCATATGACTGCGGAAAGTGGTTTGGGAATATTTTGTTGATGACATATTGCTGCATAAAAATAATCATTTATGCTTTTGTTTTTTTATTATACAACAGTAACCTAACGTTCTAAACTGTTTACTGCTTTCTCAGAAAGCAATTATATGGCTAAAATTTTTTGCAATGCAATTCTATTGCAGAACACAAATGTTCAAAAATTCTTTTACAAACCTGTAAACCGTATAAATCCATTTTGTACCATATATGTTACCACTTTAAATCCGCTTTAAAATAAAAATAACAAAATTTACACTTGTGATGGTTATCAACTAGAGGGGTGATACATGCATCATTCATGTAACTAGCCTCAAAATGTAGCCTTTTATTAGCATTTACTGTGGGACTTTATCTTGTTTGATATAAATTTTTATTACTTATTTAAAAAACTAAAAGCATAAAAATCTTAATCCAAAACCAAATTTGGTTCAAATCATACTAAGAAAATTTTAAAGTACTTTTACATGATTCTCCAAAAACATCAATTCAAAATATGCAAAAGTTCACTGTTTCTGATGTCAAAATTACATTTCGCTACCGTTTTACAATCTGCTCAGCTGAACACAAAAAACTGCTAAATTAACTGACAAAAATTGTTCTTATGTAAAAAAAAAAGAGAAATGAAATGAAAGGTAGGAAAAGTAGAGTTTGAGAACAGTGTAGTGAAATTTATTCCTAGAATGTCAGGAATGTGATTTCATCTGTATATTTTTAAAACTCTACTTCTAGTTATATTTTATTAGTTTCGGCGCACTAGCTACATTTTCTTTCTTTCTTCCTTTCTTTTTTTTTTTTTTTCATATGTGATTCCTGTTTTTTCACTCGTGCCTTAAACCGATAAAAGCAAACAAAAACATTTAGAGCTCAATTTATTATGCTGCTTGTTTGCAGAAATAGATAAAGTAAATCATTTAAAAAAACTACTGAAATACCTTTAATTTTGAATACTATGTGAAAATAAATATTACGGTCACAACAATCCTTCAAATGATAAAGAGATTCTTTTAAAAACAAATACAAAAGTTTTAAACTGTTCACTGTTTCCTCGGAAAGCTAAAATTCCTAAATATATATGGCTAAAACTTCTCGGCAATATAATTCCATTGCAGAGAAAAAATATTCAAAATGACTTTTGCAATTCAATGGCATAAAATTTCATTTTAAGTTCAAGAAAAGTTACTGACTAAGAGGCTTTCTATTGGCAAACACTCTAAATATTTTTTTTAATTCAATATTCATTGCACTATTCTAAAATTTTAGACGATTATTAAATGTGACATAAATAACACATTTTGACTATTTATTTGTGGAGGAAAAATCTATATTTTTTTCTAATAAAAAAAAACATATTTTTAGCAAAAACTGCCATTTCCTTAACACTTCCAATACATTTACTTTTTCATAATTTTTAAATTTTTATGTCGATTTCTTCTTTAGATACCAGAGAATGATATGACCATCCAATTTTGAAATAATTAGCAAAAAAAAAAAAGGTTTTATGGGAAAATGTTTGAAACATTCCCCCAAAATCCCTTCTTTTTTTCCCCCAAAGTTTAATTGATTATTATTTCAAAACCACATATTGCATGTGCACTAACTTTTCGTGTTTATATCACAGTAATATGTTCACTTACCATTTATGCAAATTTTCAAATCTTCAATGTGAATACTCATTTCGCTAGAATTGTTGGCGTAAATGAAAATTTTGAAAACGTGGTTATCAAAAAATCAAGAAAGAAAAAGTAAACTTCAGTTATAAGTAGTGCATTTGAATTTAGTAAATTTCTTATAGTTTTCTCAGTAGTCCATCGAGTTAAAAATCAATTGTCTATTTAGAAAGTTGAATACTGGGGCTCTCTAAATTTCTTAAAATCTCAAAATTGATTTTTTTTTTCTGTAAATTAGGGTGTTCGTCTACCTTAACACTAAATTGAAATGTATTTTCTTATAATTTTGGTTCATAAAACATAATGCAGTCTATAGTTTTATACATGTCATTTACTATTTCACAATAATTTTTTTGTATCTTTTCAATAAATCATACATAAATTAGAACCCCCAACAGCATATAAAACTTTGAAAAATGGTGTTGAATTTTAAATGAATAGGTTTTTTATTGAACTACTGTACTTAGTTGAATTAAATTCTCTAATGTTTTCACAATAAATTAATTGCACTTTTTCATCAAAAAGAATCTTTAAGTAAGATTTTGATATTCAGGATAACGACTGAGAAAAAAAAGAAAACTAAACTAATCAGACTAACTACTGCTTGAAATTAAGAGAATATACACTAATTATTATGAATAATATAACAGAATAATTAAAGGTTAGATTTTTGCGTTAGGTTTATTTATACATTTTTAAATAAGACCCGATGTATGTTTCATTATGTTAGTATTTACAGTTTGGAGAATTGTGCACTCAAGTTTGGCATTTTTTTTTCTTTTGCTCAATTTTTGCCATCTTCTAAGTATCGTGTAGAGTAAAATTTTTTTGAAAAGAAATACAATACGTTGTTTCCGGAGAGGTTCACTTTAAACACACCGTGAAAATATTACAACGATGTTGCAGCTCTCAAGTCCTAAATCTCCACAGAATTTCTATACATTAGCAAATTGAATAGATCGTATGTCTGATAAAAGAAGAACATAAATGTAATTTTTACTTTCAAACTTTTATCCGAATTGGGATTATGGTGCCGCTGTTTGATCTTTGTATTATTCCCACAGGTTTTTCCAGATAGGTTTTAGTTTTGCTTTTGTTTGCGAATAATGTACTACTAGAACAACAGTTCCAAGCGAAAAGAATTTGCTGTTTCATGATAGTGTGCATACATTATAGATCCTAATATAGATTGTTTTAAGGTAGTTTATCCCAAAAGAAGTTAGTTTCCTTATCAGTTGGATATAGTTTACGCATGGTTAACGTTGACTTCATGAGTTAAAAGCGCTTGTAGAAAAATGATGTGTTTTGGAAAAGGTTTTATTTTTCCTTATTAATATTTCATTTTCTTTTTAATATGTTCAGTTAAAAAAATCTTAGGCGTAATGCATTAAGTTTGCTAGGTAGTTTAGGTGATGAATAGAAAAAAAAAATGATATTGCTGTAAATTTTATTAAAAGCAATACAATTCGACGCAATTCGTTTTGAAGAAATTGTGAATACGTTATTATAAAATATCTGGAATAGTTATTGAAGTGGTTTGTAGAATATGTTAACCTTATTCTAAAAACGCCAAAGTTCTATTTTAAATAAAAAAAATTCTTTAATGGCAAATTTTAGCCTTTGAAAAACCTAAAAACCAATCTATTTTATTTTATTTTTAAATTTTATAAGCATATTTGAGGCTATTATTTAACTGAGATTATTATAACTGTGTTCAATTTTCTGTTCAATATCGTATTGTTTTAAACATAAATAATCATTTAATGCAGGCTGCAAGGAAACAACGGACTTATAAGTTAATTAAACATTAAAATTAACGGATTCATAAGGTAATTATACTTGAATACTGTAGTCTTATTTGGAATCCCTATTAAAATAATAATGCTAAAACTCTTGAGCAGATTCAATCCAAATTTATTTATTACTTGTGCTACAGAACTGATAATCACGATTTTTTGACTTAATTTTTACTCTCATTTATGTAATATTTATAATGTTTCCACTCTTAAATCATGCAGTAAACTTTTGTATCTTCTTTTTTTTTTTCGATATGATACTAAATAATTTAATTGACTGTTCTGATATTGTCAATTTGATCCAACTTTCTGTCCCAAATAGGACCCTTAGGAGTCGTTCTTGTTTTCAATTTTTTTTAACAGAGATGTTGATTTTTGTCTTTTTAAATTTTACAAACTTTTCAACATTAATTGTCGCGATTTAGATTTTTTTAACCCGTCATTTTACAATTTTAAGTCTATATGTTTTAATATTTTAGATTTATAATTTGTTTTAATTGATGTATAATTTTCATATAATTTTTGTCACAGTAATTGAATTGTTTCTGTGGTGTGCAATTCTTTTAATAAATACATAAACGAGCTTCTCAATAATCGCTTTGTTTTGATGCCAAATTTAAAAAGTTTAAGCCTAGTTTTAACATAACAACTCATAGAGTTATATACAGGCAAGGCGTAGAAGTATACAAACAACGTCAGGCTTTCTGTAACATTTTAAGTTTCCAACATCTATATTCGTACCTTAGTACAGTCTGCAAATGGTTTATATGGAATTGGCAAACGTTCAGTAAGATGAGTCTATCTGAATGAGTGGGACAAGTAAAAAATTCATGCGCCTGTTCCGCTCATTTGAATTTGACTCAGCTTAATTTAGAGGCTACCATACATCTACAAAAGCTAACATCTCTGAAAACTAATAGATGCGTCCATTTCCGCTTGCAAACCGGATGTTTGCCTATTCATATAATCGGTGGTTAGACTGTATGCTTAATTAGGTATGGAATTTTAGTTTTAATTCTGTTATGATTATTCTGTATTTTCGCCCATAATTCCAGCATCCAACGCACAACCTTTTATTTTGATGCTCTTAATTGTTTCCATGTTTTTCATGATTAAAAATGAATATGATATTAGTAATTATCCATCAACATTTTATTATAATGAGTGGCATTGTTTATGTTAACACATTTGATTGGATTTGACTTAAATAGTAAACTAAACAATCGATTCCTTTACGAAACTAAAACATTGTTTTTCGGTAATTGAATACCTCTCATTAAGAGTTGTACTGAATATATGAGCGACTATGGTTTATTAAAAGCATTGAACTGAATAGCTGAGTTACTAAATACTGTCACTAATTATATTGTGAAATAAATATAATGTAACTGCTCAGTTGGCTCAATCTCGATTACTAACATTACCGCTTTGGTGATATATTTAAATTGATTAATCCGATGATAATGACATTATATGATTTTCCTAAAAGTGCATACATGTCCTAAGTATAAAATGTAAGTATTCTTCTTAAAGAATTAATTTCAATTGTGCATCGTTATTTATCGTTTAAAATAACGATATGCGATTGACTTAACTTACCTCTCTAAAATGCTCGACACAATAATTTCATAGACTTTCAAAGCGATGATCAGAAGATTTTAAAATTTTCATCATAAATGTTGCGAATGAAATCATATATTTTGAACTGGAAATCAGACAGACCGCATATAAACATGCATCCTCAGCAGTCACTCATTTTTATTCCGGTGCCGTGAGCATTTTTGTCACCGTGATTGACGTATTCAAATTTCGTGGAAAATTTTCAGATGGGTTTATGAAGGATAATAAAAATTTTGACAGACCGGTCTGGAAAATGATGAAACTTCTCCCCCTTACGTATTTAGTACAGTTATTTGATCATGGGGAATGTCTTACATTGTTTAAAATGTCTGTGTCATATTTTTAAAGAATTATATCAAATGAAAATAGCGTATAATCCTTATTTATATAATAACGATTGATCGAGTAACCTTCCCGACGTCACCAACAATGAAACTCGTGACGCAGCATGATAATTTGATAATATTTTTTGGTAATGTTTGATGTTTTTTTTTTTTTTTTTTTTTTTTTGAGACAAGGCTGAACTGGATCCGGTAACATAATCGTTTTACTGGTGAGACAAATTTTAGGAGAATCAAAAACGAATTAACACTATCTACTGGACATTGGCTATATCCACTGGAGATTGGATCCCACTCCTCCTAAATGGAACTATCAAAATATCTCCAACAGGAAATTGCTTCTTTCAAATGTAGCAGCAGTTTGACGGGCAATTTTCAAGTTAAATTATAAAAATACATCAAAAGGTAAATCAAAGGATATACAGGGTTAGAATAAGGAAATATCCCGATATAAAAAATAATTTTTTCATAAACTATTACACTTATGACTATAAATAGTACATAAAAATACATACAAGTATTTTTATGTACTATTAGTACATACCAAGTTGTTTTGAACGTGCGTGATTACTTTAACGTGCACGTTCCGCAACGTTGGATTGGCTGTGCAGCCGATGATGATTAAGCTTTTATGCGTTGGCCAGCCAGATCTCCAGACCTCACCACTTTTTGTGCTTTTTTTGTGGGGTTTCGTCAAAGACAGTGTTTATACACCACCAATGTCTGCAACATTGTAAGAGCTAAAAGATGGAATATGTGTAGCATTAAGAAAAGTTGACAGTAAAACACTCCAAAATGTATGGGACGATCTAGAATACAGTTTAGATGTGTGCCGCATTACGAATGGCTCTCACATCGAACATTTGTGAGTGATAAGAAACTTGGAGTATTTATTTTCATTTTTATGTATCATTTATAGTGATAAGAGTAAGTTCATGAGATATACAATTTTAAAACCGAGATCAGGGTTTCAAAATATCATGATATTTTCAAAAATATCGAAAATATCCGATATTTTGATATATATCGGATATTTTGATATATATATCCGATATTTTCAATTAGCACAAACTAAAGTCTTCAAAATACTAAATGCATCCTCAAATCTCACTCTTAGTTTTCTTATATTAGAGTTACAATGACTTTAAATTAATTTTTCTTTTATGACTTATATACAATATTTAATTTTACATTTCCATTCATTTTAGTGGAGTTAATTTAGCATTAGCTGTTTTACTCATTTTTCTTCTGTTAGCTACTTTAACAGTGTTATGGTTCAGAAATAAATGATATGCATTAGTTGGTGTACAGTCATAAGCTCATAAGACATTTTCTTTCTTTCTGAGCAATGTTTGATACTTAATTAACCACTTTTAATATGGATTGAAATTGTTAAATTACTAATAATTTTTATTAATATAAAATACAAGTAAAAAAGGAATATGAAATTACTTTGCTATATTAATGATGTATAATACATCATAAAAATATAGTACATCAATTTTTGTTTATTTTTAATAACAAATGAGCAATATTACTATGATTAATATAATTTTTTGTGTTGCAAATAAAATAGTTGAAAAAGTAAGTATCGAAAATAACAAAATATCATGATATTTTCGAAATAAATATCGGATATATATCGTGATATGTATCATGATATATATCGACTGATATATATCGGCGAACCTGACTGAGATACTCTTTTATGCTAGCCTTGTTTATGAAATCTTGATGCGTTGTGCGAGTCTACTGGTTATTGAAACATATTCTACAGCTGAAGATAATTTATATGAAGTTAAAGGAGAAATGAAATTCCTTTTCGATTCCAATGTAGTACAGCAACCGAAATAGACGAATTGAAATATTGCATTCGTTTTATTACAAGGGACTTACTAAAAAACTTATTTTTAGAAAAATAAAAATATTTTGTTCAAGTTAATTTTGCTTAACGGTAAAAAAATGCATTTTGTATTTAAATTTGGATACTTGTCGTTGCTTGCGTTAATTTATTCAGAAAAAAAAGATAAAGTCACATATTAACTTGAACTATTTTCTTGGCAAGGCACTCACATAAACAAAGAGAGGGTAAAGGAATAAAAGTCGTCATTTGTCGTAATAACCAACAGCTGGCAAAATACTTAACTTTCTTCATCGTGCGGCAAAAACGTTTCAAGTTAAATCTAGAGCAGTGAACAGAGTTAATAATGAAAAGATGAAAGGGGTGAAAACGTAAATTAACTTCAGACATATGAAGTTTCACCACATCTGTATTTCAAAACGTGATTTCATATTTCGTTATAAATTTTAAGTGAATCCGTAAAATAAAACCAATTACTTCTTTAAACTGTTTGGACACTCAACAGTGGAACTCACCATTGAAGCTGAGTTTTAACTGTCATCAAAAAGTCAAGTAACCATAAATAAGTAATTTATAATAATTATTATTTAATTGTTATTATTTATCAGAAATAGTTTTGTTACGTTGCTCCATTTACTTGAATTTTTTCTTCCTAGTAAAAGAGAGAATAGATCAAGATGCAAGTACCACACACACACACACATTGCAAAAGGAATTTATTAATTACTAGTGGTACCCTCACGGCTTTGCCCGTAGTAGAAAATTAAAAGGTCATTTAATTCGCCTGTATATTTACAAATAATGGATGATGAATTTCTCGTCAATTTGCTATGTTAAATGGCTTGCCCATGTTACGGTTCCACGTTATGATGATTTTGTGATTTTCTCTTCCACGTTATAATAATTTGCTGAGTAAAATGTTCCTAAAATTAGAATATATAAAGAACAAAATCGAATTTTCGAAACATCGCTTCGAAGTTCACATCCTCATGCTACAAACTAATTTTGTGTCAAATTTCATGAAAATCGGCCGAACGGTTTAGGCGCTGTGTGCATCACAGAGATCCAGACAGAGATCCCGATATCCAGACAGATAGACTTTGAACTTTATTATTAGTAAATAACCTTCTTATTTCTTCAATTACATTCCTTTTGTATCTGGATGAAAGTCGAATTTCAAATCTTTAGATTATGAAGGATAGGAAACAATATGTATATTATTTTAAGAAGCATTGTTAGTCTTTTTTTTTTTTTGAACGAACTTAGTATTTGCGTGTTTCATATCTTTCTTTTTTTTATATAAATAATCATTTCGTCAAATTAATGTTGAATTATTTTAAAATTCATTTTTCATAAAAATAAGTAAACTTTCTACAAAGTATTCCACGTTTTCCCGGGTAAAGTACTTACGCATTTTAGAAATATCTTTTTTCTCTTAGAAAAAACAAAGAAAGCAGCTGAAACAAAACTTGAATTTTTGTATAGAGCAATATTTATCCTGCAGAGTAGAGTGCATTGTATAGTAAACAACATTGTAATCCTTTAATTAGTTATGTCTTACTTTTTGAGGAACAGAAATGCAATTTTTCTTTAAGGGGAGCGAAATGATAAAGTTAAGTCTTTTTAAGAAAACGTAAAAGAGTTCGTGCTGGAATAACTACTTGTTCCGAAACATACTTCCTACAGCTTTGAAAGTCTCTTATATTATAAATTTTACTATCGTGAAAAACACTCGAAGAAAAAGTAACCCAAATTCAGTTTTATGTTGTTGGAGTTAGCCAAAACAGATAGTATTGGATTTACGAGATCTTTTTGGAACAGATATGATTCCATAACACAGCATTTTTGAACAGAAAGTAATGTTTAAAAAAATTAATTTGAATTTTGAAATTTTGAATTCAAATTATGTTTTTCGCAATCAAGACAGGACCCTACTCATTGGAGTTATTCTTTCTAAAAACAGCTCCTGTCCCGCCAAGCCAGCCCCTCCTTTTGGGCGGTTGCGTGTGCATAGTTGTGCGTATGTGTAGGCTTGTGTGTGTGCGTAGACCTGTGTGTATGCAAGTAGGCATGTGCGTAGTGTATATGTGTGAAGTCGTGTGTTTGTATGTGTGTGAGCGTGCGTGTCTGTAGGACATGGACGCCTCCGACCAGGAGAAGCGGATAGCTCAGGGCCGGGGCACAGCCGCGCCTGGAGGACGGCGGGTGGTGGTGCTGCAGAGACCCCTGGTGCAAGCTGAAAAAGGAACCACAACAACAAAAAATGTCAAATGAGAACAATAAGCAATCGTGATTGCTCAAAATACAGCTGAACTCGATGAATATCTTAGTAACTGGGACACAGCTTCAGATTTCCAAAAACAAAAACAAACATTATATTTCCATCAACATATTAACATTGCTTATTTAAAAACTATGTTATTATATATTTTTTAAAAAAGCTCAGGTTTATATATCCTTAAATTGTTGTTTTCCCGGCAACTTTTAAAGGATAAAATGTATCTTTCTTAGTCCCTTGTATACACATCATTACTGAGAATGAATTGATCTAATTGTCAAACTTTATAAAAAATACATTTCAGCTTAAAACGGGTGTAGAAAAGCAAGCAAATTTGCAGTTATTTTTTCTTTATTCTGAAACTTTTAAATTTTTATAGCTTTAAAAGTTCAGTGTACAAAATAATTTGCAGCAAATTGGCTTCCAGGAGTTTTTTATTCAGCTTAATACCATTGTTGGAAAATATCCACTTTAAAACGAAAATTATTGCATGCAAACGATATGACCATTTTCTTTTATAGCCATCCCTAAACACACAATTTCTAAACTTTTCAATGTTTTGAAGCAATTTATTTTGTAAAATCAGAAGGTTTTATAGCGTTCGGGCCTATTAGTCTTATGAATGCTTTTTCATGTTTGATATATTTTTACGGCCTTTCGACTGCGAAACTTTAAAACATCACATAATTTCCTACGATAGCAATATATACTTTTTCAAAGTGTGGAAACAATTCCCTTAATGCAGTAAGCTCTGGGCAACTGAAGATACCAGATTTTTTTTTTATGAAAGGAAAAAAATAATAATAAAAAGTCTTGCTCGGTTTTTAACTTTAAACGCGTGCAAGTATTAAAACTCGCTGGTTTCTTCAAAGATAACCGAAATGGTAAAATAATGAAAAAAAAAACTTTTTCAGTTGCTTTGTTCTTGCTACTATTCATTCTTTCACTTTTATATCTTACCCATCAAAGTTTGATTTGTATATCCTATATGCACCAGAAAATTTAGGAAAGCAAAATAATCACATAATTATCCAAAGATTGATATTTTTTTCCATAAAACGCTCGATTTCGTTGGAAAAATTTCTTAAATGAACAATAGAAGGACATACGTGGCAGTGAGAAGCAAAGGGCATCGGTGAACCTTTTTTAGTTCCGACCAAAAAAAAAAAAAGCAACGCATTTGAAGTTCAGATGTAGTTTAATTGCAATGGATGACGTTTTCATTCTTTTTTTCCTAAATGATGCTGTATAGCCTAAACCTATTAGAGCTACTAGTACTATCCCTTGCATGAACGCATAGGAGAGGTTCTCCCACCATTTGTACAGGTTCTCTAGATTTTTTTAAATTTTGATTCTTACATTACTTTGCTTATCAATGTATCATATGTACCCAAGTCTGCCTTTTATTTGGCAAACACATGGTCAGTAACTTTTTTATTAGTGCTAAGATGGTACTTTATGTGCAAAATCATTGCGTTGAGATGAGTAATAATACTGAAAATTATTAATTCCGTCAAATAGGAAATTAAAAAAAAAAAGAAATTAGCCCAAGGACAACACATCACTAGGCTTTTAATGAATGTAAAAGAGCCACCCATGCATACTATTAAAGTAACAATACCAGCAATTATATTATTTATGATATAGTGACTATTAAAACTACAGTGATAATCTCTTAGTGTGTTTTAAGAATTTTCATGAATAATATTTTATAGTCATCTATTAAGTTATTTTAAAAGTCAGCTGTGTACATTATAGTTCTGCTCATTTCACAAACACTTTTCAAAAAAAAAAGTTATAAGATGGTACAACTACTTACAAGGAGCTACTTTTCCGGGATTTTAAAGCGGCTGCAAAACTAATAATTGGTCTATTAACTCACCCAACTATGAGTCAAATTTAGAATTCAATGGACTTGAAATCAAGAAAACTCCTGCACTTTCTTTGATAGAAATTAATCCCTGAAAAGTCACAAAAGTAGAGAGCAATGAAACATTTACTGTAGAAAATAAAATTAGTAATCAAATTAATTAAATTAACTGTATTAAAAATATACATAAATATTGTATGTATTTAAACCAAACGTGTGAGTGACCAATAATTACTCCATAAGTAACCAGGAATTACTCATTTCCTACGGTTAATCCTGGTCACTAATTAACCATAATTATTCAAAGTTTTTGTGCATTAGGGATAAATTAAATATCTTATTGGATGGACCATTATGCTTATTCCACCACAAAATTAGTAACTCTAGCTTTGAGAGATTTTGTGATAGTTGAATGTTGTTACTTTTTGACCGGGAATCACTCCGGTGACTCTATCTCTCGTGGGTAACCTTAGTACATGATGGCCCTAGGTATCCTCTAACATAGAATTGAAAATAATTAATAAACTTCTCTTTTTTCAAAACTTTAGGATTATACAGCCTTGGATCGAAAGAATACTTTATAAACGTAAGCAAACAACTACAAACAGAAAAAAATAAGAATTCTTTCCAAAATCGAGTTTTTGTTTTTCAATTTTCCCAGCAACAGGTTATTAATTGCTTGCGTGAATTTCCCTAACACATATTCTCTTCTCAAATGGCTCATCATGAAATATAGTAATAGTTTTTTGGAACCATTTTTAGCACCTTTGAAATAATTGTATAGTATAGCTACTAGTAAGAAGTAAAAGTTTACTTACGGACATTAACGATAAATGAGAAAATCACCGTAATAACTCCCCAAAAGGCAGTAAAATTACAAAACGTAATTCAAGGTTAGTAAAGATTCCATCAATTGATGAAATAAGTTGTGATCACCGAAATGCAATTATATTATTTTCCAACCCATCGAGAAACAAATATCATCATAGAATGTTACGCATTCTATGAATTAAACTACCGCCATGTTGTGTCGTCGTGTAGAAAACACATATAGGTTATTGTTTTTTTAACTAGCTCATACTTTACAGTGGCTAAACCACAACATTGAATAGTTATTATTTGCAACAAATATTGCAATACCAGAAAATCACCTGTCATGGTATGACAGGAGCAAATTTCTTCTTTTTATAAAAAAAATTCCGTAAGCTTTGACGTATTCAAATAGATGGAAAATGAGAGAGAAATATTTAACATCGGTAAAAAATAAAAATACCACAACAGTATATGCTGTAAATATAATATTTATGTTAAGTATACGGGTGCATATTGGTCCGAAAAAGTTTTTATTACCCTTTCTTCTTTGTGGCTATACGTATTACCTAATCTAGTTAATGACGAGATATTTCGTCCATTTAACATGTAATTCCGGGACTGTCCAACCGCAAGGGGCTAGAGAATCACCAGTCCTGATATGTATGAAGGGCTTGAATTATTTTTCAATCATATAAAGTCGCATGACTTGTCTTATTCTTTAAATACCAGTTAAGTTGACTTGATACCTAGCTTTGATTTTGTACTTAATTTATAATTGTTTGAGTAGACTTTTTACAAAACGCTCGACATTTAAAACATGCGTCGTGTTTTGCCATAATGGATTGTGCTGAAAATGAACCGACAGATAATCTTTATTTAATATCCAACCTGCAAAACAAATGCTTTTTGGATCTAGTTCTGCCTTGTCAAACAAAGAACGTTGACGTTCTTAAACGTTGACAAGAAAATATTATCTAATTATAAATAACATTACTGAGTTTTAAGTAATGCAACATTGAAATAATGTCGTCTCGTTCGAATTTCATTGTCGGCGACGTTGGAGCGTTACTCGATCAGTGATTTCAGCTGTTATATATATGAGGATGGGGAAACAATTTAATGTTTGTTTTCTTGTAAAATAAGTAAAAAAAAAAAATAGAGACTAGTGAAATGCATAAATAAATATATATATATATATATATATATATATATATATATATATATATATATATATATATATATATATATATATATATATATATATATATATATATATATATAGGGGAAGGTTGCCGTCAATGAACCGGTTCCATGACTAGACCGCGAAGATATTTCGCGTACCAGAGTTTGTGCAGTCGCGTAATCAGTTTTAGTACCTTTCTTTCTCTGAAAACCATCTACTGCGGAGTCGTCAAGTAGCTAAAATTATTCAATCATATTGTTAATCGGTCAGAAAATATTTCTACCATTGTCTTACTAATTATTGAGATTTTCATTTAGTTATAATTCTTTGAATATCACTGATCAATTAAGCGTGTACATTGACTTAAAAGAGTGCCTTTTCAAGTACAATTCCCCATACGTCATGTTTTATCACGATTCGTCACAGCAGTAACACCAATAAGAATGTTCAAAATGACGCAGTTGCTATCAACGGAGGACCACTAGGTGTTTCCACGAATGGACCACCTGACAAAGTGGTTCGTTCACGGAAAATCTCAAATAGTGTTGTGAATTCAGCTCAATTACCTTTGAAAAATGCTCAATTCTTTTAAAACAAATATGACAATGGAAAAAATAAAATCAGTAATTTATTAAAAATTCTTATACTTAATTATAATTTCAAGGCATTTTTTAATATAAAATTGATTAGATCATAATAATAGTTTCAAATACTTCTGCTGTTCCAAAAAAAAAATCCAATGTTAAGTTCATAAAAAAATATTTTAGATGGTAGTTCTATAATAAATTAATTGAAGAGCTCAAAAGGAAATAATACGAAAGATTCATTAAATATAAAAGTGAAGAAAATGCAAAAAAATTCATACCGGAGAATATCAACACAATTAAGCTTTAAGGGTAGATGACACTTAATTAAGCTCTCCTCTACTCATTAACATTCCAATTTTTCCGGGGAAAGAAGACAAAATATGCTTTTGTCTAAATTTAATCTCACTATTGATTTGAATCTTGGGATTTTTTTTTTTTTTTTTAAATCTCATTCTGCTCTTATCCTGCATTCCAAATTGGTGGTAAATGCTTCTGGAAAAAATGCGCACTGTAACGTTTTGTGTATCTGCATAAATATTTGAGTTCATTTTTCTAGCAATCTTCTTTTCTAAATTAAATTGAATGATTTTGATTATTCGTATAAGCAAGCTTAATTGTGGGAAGGGGGAAGAAAAACCAGTTTTGGAAATTATTTGAAAAGAAAAAAGGCCGAAAAATAATAGGTTAGAAGTCTTCAGAGGAGAAATATGCTAGTCAAAACATATAATAATAATATATAGTTATGAAAAACTACAAAGTTTTCAAATACATCGATCGCATACCCCTCCCTACTAAAAATAAAACGAGCTGATGTGTGCATTACATGTCTTCTTTTTACTCCAATTTAATGTAATTTCCCCATTATTGGCATTTTTAATGTGATTCAATAGTTCACTCTCTAAATATCACCAACGGTGGCCAAATTGAAACTAGATTTAAAAAAAAAAAATGCTAAATTTGTCGCCAAGTTGGTGACAAATTTACTGGCGATATATCGCCAAGTGTCCGCCAAATTATAACACCACTTAAGTTTACAACGAAATCAACAATGATTTCCCCCAAAAAAGAACTAAAGACCCCTTTAAAAACACCCGAATGCAACCAAAACGGGAGGGGCACAACTAGACTCCACTAGGGGCCTGCGTACCAAATTTCAACTTTCTAGGACATACCATTCTTGTGAGTTAAGTGACATACATACGCACATACGCACATACAGACGTTACGAAAAAAACTCGTTGTAATTAACTCGGGAATCGGCAAAATGGATATTTCGCGTGTCTATACGTTCTTAGGCACTTATCCACGTGTGGTCGAGTCGAGAAAAAACTCAACATTTATTCGGGGGTGAGTAAAATGGAAATTAAGGTCGATTTTTTAATGAAATTTTTTTTCACGAATACAATACTTTCTTTTTTGTAAAAGGAAGTAAAAAAGAAAGAACGAAAAACATATTACCCCAGTTTGGGAAGAAGAAAGAGATAAGTACAACGTAAAAGAAATCTTTAACCCTTTCTCCATACTAAAATTTGGTGGGAGCTTCATTTAACCCTTCTTTAGAATGTCTTTAGAAAAAAAGTAATGAATTATATCTGCATACACTGTTATAACCAGAGGTGCCATATAGGAGCGAATTTCCGCTTTAGGGTGCAAAGACGGAACCACAAGGAGCCATGGAGGATAGAAAATATTGTTCCGATATCTTTTAGCACCTCAGTGGATGAAAGAAGGTAATAAAAGGCCATCAGCTCACGCAGTAGCCAATAGCTGAATCTTTTTCCTTCGAAAAGGTGCCCCGCTCGCACATGCGCTGTGCGTTCCGGTATAAGTTCAGTTTAGCCACTTTAATGGCGGGCGACGATGCTGAAATTTTCACATTGATTAGACAACGAAACTGGATTAAAAATCAACATTTCTGTGACAAACCTTCAAAAACTTACGTAAGTACAGGCTTTTAATCATGGTGTAACATTTAAGGCTTTCCAACAGGCTTTTAATGTTTTCCGAGTTGTGTTTCAACAAAGTAAACTGAGTATTACTTATTGTTTATAGTTAACCGTTTTAACATAGTGATGTATGGCTTTTTCTATCATGTGTAATAATATATGGTGTGACTTGTTTGCCGCGTCAGCGGCCTCGCGGATTTTCCCCAAAAATGTTTATTGTTAGCTATACGAAATAATTAATAAGTAACCGGGATGAAAATGCAATGATTTAACTAACTGCTACAGCTGATACTTTAAATGTCTTTATTTTCTCAATAAAATATTTCGTTGGTGTTATTTCAAAAAAAGAATGCAGTGTCTAGACGCGTTTATTATTTTTTTTCTTTCTAATTTCTGTTTCCAATGCTTTTTATTATGTAGGATGCTAAAAATTTGTTTTTATTTTTTAATGTCAAATAAGTTCTTATTTAAAAAAAGAAAAAAAAGTGCTTTTTTAGATTATTTATGTTCAAATATGATATTCAAATGTCGAACCATATATACGTATCTATATGTTACTCTTGATTAAAATATTTTGAACGTTTATGAAACGCCTGCAATTTATGAAACGATTTGATTTTTCCGTGATTGCAATATAACTGAATATTTTTGGCTGTGCCTGTAAATTATCCATAAACGCCTAATTTTAGGTACCATGCTGTAGTAAATGTCAATATTATTTAAAACTACTGAACAATCCAAGGGTTACAACTCGAATAGAGGAACTGAAGTCATGAACTCTTCTAAATTATGTTGGAAAGTCTGAAATGTGATCAAAAGCCTTAAATGACAAGTTTTATTCCAAAACCAATTCAATGTGAAAAACGTACCAAGACATTGTATATCATAAACCCAAACAATAAACACAATAATATTCAAAAAACGCACACAATACGGGGGAGGGGGGAAGAGGATCTACTGTAGAAATCAGTTAAGGGTGCCATTTATCTCTCCGAAGGTTTCTTCTTTTCACCCCGGCTGTCTGTCTTTTAAAAGGTGCCCATTTTTCACCCTTGTAAAAGGTGCGATTTCGGCTCCGTATTGGTTGTCGCTGGTGAACAAGCGTTTCCCCCCTGAAAGGTGCCAAACGCAACCTGTAGTTTTAACAGTGTAGATGATTTTTTTCTCAATGCATTTCTGTTCGATTTAACTCTTACGATTTTAGTACTCATTACTTCAAAAAGATGATGAGTAGTTTAGGCTTCGGTAGCATCAAATAAGAAAACGTTATCAGATTTTTTTTTTTTTTTTGAACTTAATAAAGAAGTAGAAATACAGCCAAAAAGCAATTAGATAGCCAAAATTTCATACTTTATCTAAGTGAATGGGTTCAATATACGTAATAAGCGAATTATTGTGAAATCTCAATCGACAAGTGAAAAATCTTTTATGTAATCATCAGTTTCTCCAATATTGAATAAAAAATATTTGTCTTACGGTGTATATTTATCAAATAAAGTGGTAATAAAAGCTAAAGAGAAACACTGCTGTAATGTTCAAGTTCTGATATTAATTGTGAAAATTAAAATAAAAAAAGATGCTCGGAAATTGTAAAACCGATTGATGATAACTTTCTCTGAGAGAATGTGTGTGCATATTATTTTTAAAGCGTTTTAGGAGTAATTTATGCATCCCCGTTTCACCTGCAAAAGTTGTTGTTTTTTGTGCACTTCAAATATCAAAAATGGTCAAAGTAAGATACGAAGTTAAGATATTACAAGTTTAGAGCGAAAAAAATTGTGAAAAACATACTAGATTTAACTTTTTATATGGTTTTCCAAGTCCTTGACATTGCATTTAGAGAAATCACAAGCATAGAAAAATAATTCGAATGCAAAACATTTGACATACGACCTATATTCAGCGAGATGTGACAAGCAGCTTTTTGTGACTTACACCACTTTACACTCATAGTCAATAATACCTTGACCTTAGTTATGATACATTTGCTAAAAAGGATTTTTTTTTTCACGACTAAAGTTTTAAATATGTTCTTTTTTTCTTTTTGATTGAATTGTGAACTACTTCAATTACTGAAAAATAGTTTTGGATGCACTATTTTCTTTTTAACCAATTTACAGAAGTGCACCAAATACTTTACCCACATTTTTGGTAAAATGTATGGCCACTGGGCCAATACTGTTCTTATCACTTAAGCATTGTTATTTCACCTATTATTGCAGTGTTTCATTGACTTTAAGTAACTGAAACCTTATGAGCTTAAACAGAAATGTTACCTAACCACAGTGTAAGTCACTTTACTGCACCCATATCTTCTGAAGACTTGTTAAGCACACAGTTTGGGAAAACTAGAATTCGTCGTAGAACGCAACAAAGAAATTAAGAAAATTAAAGGTGCATGGGAAAAACCTTGTCAGTTAAAAAAAGCTTATTTTGAGACAAACATATTTCAATGTTTGACTGACGGGCTTCCCCCCCCCCCAGTACCAACTATTTTCGAATGAATACTTCATCTGACTTACGGAGTTTTGTAAAAAGAGGATCGACTATTCGAAAATATACTTCAGCAACCACTAGACTGGGTTATTACTTAGTTCCATGCAAAAGCTGACTGACGCGGGATTTCCCCTGTACCCTTCAAATGTCTATCAAAAGAAAAAAAGACAAGAAAATCAAAGGATGTGAAAAAGTAAGAACAGAGAGCTGGACCCAGATAAACCATAAGATATGACAAGCGGGAATGTATAGTTGAATAAAAACCTATCGTCATTGAAAAATTTGAAAACACACAGAATTCAATTCAAAAACATTGAGATTCAATACTGTTTATTAAGACAGATATATGTCCGTTGAGGGAATAGTGCGAGACGTAACTTGCATAGAGCTCACAAGAACTGAAATCCCACACGTCTAAATTGTATGTGAATTTTGAAATTGAATGCAAATAGGCTATTTATATATACGAATGAAAATACCGGGTGGCCCAGCGGGTAATGTTTGAAACAAAGTTCAATAGCTGGCGCTAGGTGCACGTCAGTGATGCCAAACTTGGTGCGCATGCTCCGTTGAGTGGGCAATTGTAAATGTGATGTTCCTTCTGTGTGCGGTGCGCTTTAGCGCGTGATTCTCGTTAGTAAAAATGAACAAATATTCGACGGAAGTTCGCGTATTTATTGTGCTACAAATGGCCAGATGTGATGAAAATGTAAAGGCATGGCAGAGAGAGAGAGGAGAAGTTCCCATGGGATGTGCAACATTACTTACGGAAACAAGAACATGGATGCAACGAGCATGGCAGGAGAAGTTCCACAACAAGAATTGGCCCATGTTTTCATCGATGGACCTCTAAGCGCGGCGAAATACAGAAAGTTACAGGACGAGGAGTTCATCCATTTTCTTCATGGTAATTACTTGGTCCAAGGTCATTGGTTTATGCAGGATGGAGCAAGACCACACCGTACCGCGGATGTTTCCGAGATGCTTAGCGATCGAATCATTCGGTTAGATTACCCATTGCACTTCCAAGGTGGTATTGAATGGTCCCCATATTCACCAGATCTGAACCCCTGCGATTATTAACTATGGGGTTATTTGAATAGCAAAGTGTGTCAGACAAGTCCTACAGACCTTCCAGAACTGAAAACCGTCATTACAACTACTGTCGAGACGATTGACAGTGAGGCCTACTCACGAGTAATGGTTGGACTCCAGAATCGCCCAACTACTGTCCTTGTTAAAGATGGCGGTCACTTCGAACCTCTATATCAGTAATAGTCCAATATGTCCTTTCAATATACGTCATTAAATTCTTTTCATGTATCTTGTTAGTTTTTATTTGTTTCAAACATTACCCGCTGGGCCACCGGATAAGTAGTTGGAACTATAGGGCTCCTGCACTTTCTTTGGTAGAAATTAATCCCTGAAAGGTCACAAAAGTAGAGAGCAATGAAGCATTTACTGTAAAAAATAAAATTAATAATCAAGTTAGTTAAATAAACTATTAACAATAAACATAAAAAAATTATGTATTTAAACCAAACGTGTGAATGTCCAATAAATACTCCATAAGTAACCAGGAATTACTCCTTTCCTGCGGTAAATCCTGGTCACTAATTACCATAATTATTCAAATTTCTTGCACATTATCGATAGAATAAATATCTTATTGGGTGGACATCACATTATGCTTACTCCATACCGAAATGAGTAACTCTAGCTTTGAGAGATTTTGTAATAATTGAATGTTGTTGCTTTTTGACCGGAAACTCTATCTCCGGTGACTCTATTTCTCGTACTTTCAAATTAACTGGATAATATGTTTAATTTTTCAAGGTAGAATGCCCAGTTTTATGTAAATGTACAAATATTCATATAAAATTTCGACCCCAAAATATTTTAACTAAAATTTAGAAACATATAGTTTCAGAAATTTTGAGGTTATTGAATTTATCCACAGATACTTTAACGTAATATTGTGATAAATTTCAGGCAAATTGCGCTGGCGGTCTTGGCCATTCGCGTAATACAGAAATACGTAAAGACACAAACATTTATTTTCTTTTTATTAAATGTAAAAACGATTTTTAAAGCGAAACTCAAACAGAACGCATCAAAATGGCGTAAAAACTGTCTTAAAACCTAAACGAATAATTTCCATAAAGCAAGGAAAAAGGGAAATCTTTGAAAATTATTTTCTTAAAGTTGTTTTGAGGCAAAAAATAACGAAAATAGTAATAGCAGAACTGAAAGCATTCAAACCAAATTACAACCACATTTCGGTCATCAAGGTTTACTTCAAAATTCATGGTTCTTTGAAATTGCATACTGAGTTTAATATTGCCATAAAATTGTTTTCCCAGTGAAAACAAGTTGAAGTTTTTTTTTCTCAAAAGAACAAGTACTAAACTTTTAAAAGTATTTGCTTTAAAATCATTTTACATGTCAACGAAGTTTATTTATTGCTTTTGTTTTAGTTTCTCCATGTAGTAAAAATGCCATTAGAATGTAAATGTAGTTTCTTTAAACAAGTAAGATCACTTTAAAGAAGTAAATTGTTACAAACAAAATAGTGACGTTCTGTATGAAAAGTATCATTTTGTTGAGTAGGGAAAATTAAAATTCAACTTGTACGATTTAGCGACAAGATATGATTTTTTAAATGTTTAAAGTCAAACTTTATCAGGTGTTTGGAAATTTCTATAAATTGACTGCTAAAGGAAATAATACAAAGTGGATGTACCTATATGAGTTCCAAAACAACGTTGAATCTTAAGTAAGAGGCAATGTAGACACACCTTTTTAATGGAACTATCTCGTTTTTAATTGCAGAAAGGAAGCAGTACGAAGCAAAGTGTTGTAAACGGATTTTTTATAATTCTTTATGAAACACTATTAAGTCCAAACCATTGGTAGGCTTCTAAATTTAATTTAAATCATGCTGTATACTGCCGTGTGCAGTTAAAGGGCAGTAACTGCAGATTTTTCATTTTGTTGCGTTTTTGAACGTTATCTTTATTGTAAAAGTTTACTTACTTGGATTCCGCTGGAAAAAAGGTGCGAAAAAAACGTCTAATTTCAACATTTCCCTATTCTTAGTATTGAATCCAAAACGCGTAATATAGCAAAACGCGTTTCTTCAAATATCTCGAAAACTCATTTCTGCAGATACTGCCGTTTACCTGCACACGGCAGTAATGCAGCGTCGACCAAAGCTACTATTATTTTCTCTTGTGAATATGCATTGAAACATTGTTAGTGATTTCCGTGATTAAAAATTAGTTTCATATGATCGTATTTTGTATTATCGTACAATTATTATAGTTTCGTATTTTGTATTATATCTGCCTTATCGTAGGAACTAAACGCCGATGACGGTTTTAGTTCCTACGAGAGGGTTTAAGTTTTCGTAATTAACAGATTGGATAACATTCTCGTAAAATTCTTCATCAAGCACAGAACACAGAAATTTGTATGGATTTTCTTTTTACGAAGGTGGTAAATGAGAATACGCGCGTGTTGAACTATTATTAAACACCTAAAATAGTATTTGAATTGAATATGGAGAAGTTCAGACTTGATACCGAAGCAAAATAGCATACTGCTACGCATTGATGTTCCTTACCAATGCAAATGTCCCGTATCTAAATATATTTGAAAAAAGTTTCGTTTAAAAAACTGCAATTTCCATCTCTATGTCATCAAAAATCGCTTAAAGTAAAAAGAAGTGGCTATTCGTTCTTTTAAGAAAAGGTACAACTGAATTCATGTCACCAAGTGAAGCATAAGAATGTTCTATGGAAAGTATGACTTAGCAGAATCTTGTACCCATGCAATTCGAGATTTACAAAACAATATTTAAAAAGGAAATAAACTAAAAAATATGTATACTCTCAAAATCATTTTTTCATTTCTGTTATTTATCAAAAACGTAGAAAAAATTATCAAACATCAAAGGTACCCTAGTCAGAGCATTAATTCTAATAAACAAAGTATAGGAACCCTATAGTTTTCACAACTAAAAATATCTTGAAAATATTGCGTAAAATCGCAAATAAAATCATTTATCGAATAGTTTGCATAAAGTTTGACCTTTAGATGTTGGAAAGAATTGCGAAGTTACTATTATGTTCCTTTTCAATTTTAACATTGCTCTGGAGTAACTTAGGTGATATAACTGGTAAGTTACACATCGCTGGCGAATGGTTACACCATGTTAATGTAACTATAGCGAATTGTCTTACTAATTTCTGCATAGCGTTAGACCAGTATTTTCTGCATGCTAACAGAGAAATTGCATAAAAGGTTACACATTAGCTAAAATTGAGCTTCCATCTGACTTTCTTGAAAGATTTATCAAGTTCATGCTTTTTAACCCCCAACCAATATACACCAATTATTTATTTATTTTAATGTACAAACAAGACATTTTTATTGCACTTATAGACGAAATGACCTGAGTGTGGTCCGGACAAAGAACGCGGATTTTAGACAGGTTGCAGAGCAAGAGCTTTTGCAACTCGGCCAACAAGGGCGGTTTTCGTTTCGCTAAAAAGAATTCTACTGAAACTGTAGTGCAAGGTTCTTCAAACAATTTTTTAGTTTTTAAAATAATGATGCTACTGCATCTTCATAAGTTGTGTAACGTTACACTCATTAATACTGGTAACCTGACACATTGATTTACACTATTTTTTTACTTCCTTTTACAAAAAAGGAAGTATTGTATTCGCGAAAAAATTTTCACTCAAAAATCGCCCTTAATTTCCATTTTGCTCACCCCCAAATGAATGTTGAGTTTTTTTTTCGATTCGACCACATGCGGAAAAGTGCCTAAGAATGTATAGACACGCGAAATATCCATTTTGACCATCACCGAGTTAATTACAACGACTTTTCTCGTGACGTCTGTATGTATGTGCGTATGTGCGTATGTGCGTATGTATCTCGCATAACTCAAAAATGGTATGTCCTAGAAAGTTGAAATTTGGTACATAGACTCGTAGTGGGGTCTAGTTGTGCACCTCCCCTCTTGGTTGCTTTCGGATGTTCCTAAGGGGGTCTTTTGCACCTTTTTGGGGGGAAATCATTGTTAATTTCGATGTAAACTCAAGTGGCGTTATAATTTGTCGGACACTTGGCGATATATCGCCATTCTTTTGGTCGCCAAGTTTTGTCGCCAACTTGGCGACAAATTTGGCGGAGTTTTTTTTTTTTTTGGTTTCAATTTGGCCATTGTTGGTGATATTTAGAGAATAAATATTGAATCACATTAAAATAGCGAATAATGGGGAAATGACATTAAATTGGAGTAAAAGGAAGTCATGTGATGCACACATCAGCTCGTTTTTTTTGGCAAGTTTTGCATTATTTTTGCATTTTAGTTGAATCGATAAATTCAGAAGGGGCGTAAATCCTACGGAAATCCATTGGTCTCACGCCCGATCTGAAGTAACCGATTCAGTTTCAGTCATGAAAATAAATAGCAGCATTTTTTTTTTTTTTTTTTGCCATAAAACACTGATATTCATTAACATTTATTAGTTATCTAAAACACATTAAAAGTTTAGTACGAGACGTAAAAAAGGACAATGGTTTCAATCACTTCATATAGTTTTGAAAATCATTAAACTATTTTCTGAGCTTTTAGTGAATATACTATACGTTCATTAAATGGCAAAAAATATATTTCGGCGTAAATACTGTTTCACTTAACAGAAAAAAGTAGACCCTCGTTTTACGCGGTTTCGATTTATACGCGGTTTAAGATTTGACACCTTTATTTTATTTTACGCGGATGCAAACAGAGAAAATTGTCCCCTCTTTTAAAATCCAAACTCCTAAAGTTTGCAGATTACACGTAATAAACTGCATTTCGAAGTGCTTATTATCGAGCTTTGGTTTGAGACATTTCATGCGATTGGTTCTAGAGCTCTTTCCAGATGTAAAGTTATTAAACTCACACAGTTCAGAACTCACTGGAAAAAAGAGCTTTTATTAGTGACAAAGGAGGGTAAAACTAACGAGGATACCGACATCGGTGACACACAACCAAAAACGTTTACATTGAAAATTTTGAACCATTCCTAGACAATAGAAATGATCTTGCTGATTTGTTAGTGAAGGAAGATTCTATTACAGAAATGACGCATCTGGTCATAGATGCCTTAATGCTCTGCAAAGAAATACAGAGAAAAATATTTAAAGACTGCTAAAAGAATATCATTGCTAGCTCCTCTTTATAAACAGAATACGAAATTAATTTTTGTTTTCTTTATGCGTGTTGTGCATAAAAATCGATATAAGTACACATTAAACATATTATACAATTAATCGTCACTAGAATGAAGTAGTTTCTTTATCTACGGAACCTAACCTCTATTTTAACACTACCATTAGATCTCAATTTACGCGGTATTCTCATGGAACGTAACCCCCGCGTGAAACGAAGGTTTACTGTAGATAGGCTTATTGAAAAATTTTAGGTTGAATCTTTCTCTGTACATAAGACGCTAAAACATAAAACTTGAGTATTAAAAAAAAAATGAGTGCAAATATTGTTAAATAGGTTTTTATTGTTTATAAATTAAATTAAACGTATTTAAAATATTTTTTTGTGAATGTCATGTTAATATTGATATTAAAAGAGTTTTCTGCTAGTTAAATATAATTTTAACGGCAAGAGAGATAATATTTTTTGCATGTAAATGTTTGAGTAAGTTTAATGTTTTCATTTATATAATGCGTTTTTAAAATGTTTTGTATATTTAAACATCATCAACGTTTCCCTGTTGCCGTATTTAAAATTTATACCAAAGTCCAGGGAAAATTCTTTTCATTAAAACAGCTATTACTTTTATAGCTGTCGAAATGGAACTCTTTTGTGGGAGAAATATCCAGCTAGAATTGCCAAAAAGGAAACTTAATTGACTTGAAAATAGGCTTTAAAATAAAATTCAGAGTTCAGAACGAAATCATTTTTGAATAAAATAAGTTCAGAATTTTTTCTTCAAGCTCAGGACGATAAAAATCTCCTTTCCTTATGGAAAAAGTTGGAAAAGTTTTAAATTAGGCTCTTACTGACAGAGTGACGATAAGAGGGTGGAATTTTGGATTCTGATTCAGATTAGGAAATGCTTTTAAAAAGTAATAATCAGCAGGATTCAAAATATGCTTCTCCGTTCGTGATAATTAAAGAAATAGAGTTAATTACTTTCAATCCTTAAATTAAAAATAAATTTTGTTCGCTTAACCCGTAATGATTCCTAATTTCAGAAAATATTTTAAAACATCCGTTTCGAAAACAGCTTTGTAAATGTCTGATTTTTATGCGATTTAATTAGATCTTATTATAAAACTCTGAGTCATTTGACGATTGCAAAATAAAGTTAAGCATGTGAGAGAGAAATTAAAACAAAAGAAGTAATAGATTTAAAATGAAACTTTAAAAGATTTGATCTTTTCATATATGTTAAATACTTTAGTAGAATGATAGCATCTAAATTTACATGTGTTATCTAATCCAATCAAAGAAATCGTGAAAAAGAAAATTAATAGAGATAGAAATCAAGTAAATTTTAGTTTCAGATTTTTCACCTCACTTGCAAAGATATCTTACTCGAAAAATGTTAAAAGTTAATTTTGAAGCTATAGCATAGAAGATGGTATCGTTGTGAAAAGTTTCAAAATCAATTAAGACAAATACCGTTATCAAAATATGTTTATATTTTTCTCTTTTTCATCTGCTTAACAACGTTTATCAAAACATTTGTTTTTGGCGTAAAGCTATTGTTGACCTCCTTCAAAAGTTTCAGATTATGTTATTTTTAATTTTAATTATTAATCATCCTTAAAAAATTAATTGCTTTTAATTACCTGTTAAAGTATTTTTAAGCACAAGTCGTTTGGATAAAAGAATGTGTACAATAATAATAAAAATGTGTGCACAAATAAACTCAAATTTGGAACTTGTAATCTTTTCTAGTATTGCTCGAAAGTTAAAAAATATTGAGAATTGAAAATGCTTAAAAATATTTTAAAAGAACTTCAGCAACTAATCAGCACTCATACCAAACTAGGTTCGTCTACATACCATCTTTTGTTCATTTCAAAAGTTCCAGAATAGCGGACTGAAAGCGACAGTGCTTTTCATAAGCATTTTTAAAAGATTCATACTTAAAATGTTCTTTTAGAACCAAGTTAAATTTATTTATGCTAATTTGTAAATGATTCCTATCACTACGCCTTCAACTACGAGTATAAGTCACGTTCCACGAGAAAAAAAATGTCTGGGCAACCTCCTGTAGAGCGATTGCTGACAAAAAATATTCAATACCAATTTTAATTCGGTTCCGGTGCATATGTGTGCTGCTCTCTATTAACTCGACCGTTAAGCGTGAGTCGTAAAGTTTGCTGCATAGAACAAAAAAAGAGATAGACAGTGTATATTTTGAAAATATTTCCATTATTTTATGGCACATCAAAGTCTCGTTTTGAGTGGTTAATTAGAACTATTTGACTGCTCCACCCTAACAAGATCGGTTTGTGCAGAAAAAAGATGATAAGAAAAGCTTAAGAAAGCACAATTAGAAAATGTTAGCTATTTGAACACTTGCATTTGTTATGCATATCGGATAAAGTAAAAAAAAAAGTTAGTACACTGAATCGGCTTTCGGAAAAGCTTCTGAAATTTGGAAGCAGTAAAATTTCAAAGATTTTTCTTCTTTCTTCCTGTTTGCGGAAATATATAATAACATTTTTTAATCTGATTTTCATTTGTTTACATAATGTTAGAAAATTTCCATGTACAAAATAACAGAAGGAATTTTAAGCGTTTGTTTGGATTTTTGTAACTTTTATTGATTGCATCTGTTTATCTTCCAGTGGGTGCGATCTTTATACCAACATGAAAGGTTGTCCTTACATCATTGATACTGTATTTCTCATGTGTATAAAGTTTTGGCCCATCTTTTGAAACTGAGCTGCATTATTCCAGTGCTGTTTTCGTTTTGGACTATGATTTGAGGTAAATTTTTATTTTAAGTTGAGTTTAGTGTTAGAATGGAAGCTGTGTATCTGGCAGATATGTGGGACTGTTAAAAGTAATTTCATATTACATTCAATTTTCTACGTGGTTAAAGGACGTTTTTATTATAGTTGAGCATCATTTAAATTTATTTCTATGGGCGTGTTCCAAAGAAACATACAGTATTTAATCCGAAAATGGTGAAAAAGAGAGAAAATCGCATTAAACAGTAAATTACTTAAACAGTCGCGCGTATCTCTCCCATACGAATAGTAGATATGCAGACTGCTACTTACGTTAACAAAATTTCAATGTTGACAAAAAGTAAGTTTATGAGGGAGGGAGAAGAAAGCCAAAGTTAGACTTTCGTAACGCTATTTGGCATAAAGCTATAAAAGGAAATGGCCTCTTAGGTCTTCCCCCATCACACGAAACAACTTAGTTGAATTAATTATCGAACAAGCGGTTATTAGGATGTTTGACCATGTAGAATATTGAAGGAATCGCTCTGCGTCCCTCACACGATAGCAAACTTATCAGGCACGCCAAGCCTCTCCCATTCTTTTTCCGATGAGTTGAATCATGGCCGCACTTGATTCGCTTACGCTTTACTGGTCTATACAATTTGTGACTTTTCTCTATTAAACCGAAGCAACTGGTACCCTAAGATGATCTGCTCTTGAAATTCTCGAAAAATGCAAAACTTTATATGTCGCCCATTTTGACCGCAAGAGGCGCTGAACTCAATACCGTTTATCCACCAATTAATGGACTTTTTAATTGCATGAGAATGGAAAACACGGACTGCTTGTTGCGCCCTCTTTGTTGCCATGAATTTCAGTGATTTTCACGCCCTATAAGCGTAATCGAATCAAGTGCGGCGAAGGTTGAATCAACTTTTTAGATGATTCACCTGATCAGGACACCGCCAAGGGTTTGCTCTACACACGAGTAAACTAGTTGAGTCACCTCGACTCTGTTTTAACAGCGTTGCGGAGCAGTGTCTTAAATAAATTTCTCTACTAAAAGAAGGGTTGATTCAATCAAGTCGCCTCGTGTGAAGATAACGAAAATCACCAGTGAACTAGCTGACTGGACACTTTTTTGAAACTTTTATTCAACTAACCTCCACGTTCGTTAGAGGCCGTAGGGTATCGCTCAGACATACACGCCTTCTGGAGGGGTAAAGCATCAGTTCTTTACACCTTTGTAAAAGTTGAAATGCATCTTTAATGATAGATAAAATCAACTGTTTAAACAAATTTTTTTAACGGAAATTCGAATCACTATGTGTATTTAACTATGTGTACGATCAAAGTGATGCTCAAAATTAGGGTATTTTAATTATTTTAATTACATTTACAAAAGAAACTTGTACGACAAAACAATATTTAAAGCTTAATTTTAAATAATATTCACAAAATCTTTGTGCAGAATCTTTTAAACCATCCACCTGATCTTTTAAAAAAAGAATGTTTAATTACAGAAATAAAGTATAGTCATTACTTGTCAAACTGTGTAAGGCGTAAATGAATAATAAATTAAGAAATATTAAGTTAACTCTCAGTACTGCATACCGAAAGATGACTTTCATAAAACTTAGAAATATCAACAGCAATCATTTCATTTATAACATCTGTAAAACCTTTTTTCCGTGTCGGAAAAAAGTTTCCAGAAAATATGAACTTTTAGCGAATTCTTTAGTAAAAAACTTGAAGTCTTTAAAACTGAAACAAAATAGCTTTTCTTTTCCTAAAAACATAATGAAACTAATTTTTTCAGACATACTTCGTATTAACAAAAAAAAGTTTCATCATGTTCTGGAATTATTGCACTTATTAAGAACACATTTTAGCTATTACAAAAGCAAAAAGCATTTTTCTCTTTCCTAAAATTATACTCCAACTATGAGCAGGATGTGAAGAAACATAGCAATATTCATACTTTTTTGCAGCGATGCAAATTTGTGCTATTCAACTTTGCTATTTTTTCTTTTAAAAGCAGGAGGTAGAATGCATTAATGTGTTATGAAACTCGAAATCTCTCTTTTTAAAATTAGTTTATCTTTTTTCCTTTCGCAGATTTCATTGTCCGTGTGCGATATTTTTTAGCTTTGCAATTATAAGAAATTTCTTTGGACAGATAGTTTTTGAAATTTTCTGGTTTAAATTTATTTCTCTACATTATATTTTGAAAACTATTAGAGAATTTTTCGAACTTAAAGCATATTTTTTACATCATACATGACGTAACTATAATGATATTTTTTAATTCCTAAATGAACTGATCTGCATTTCAAAAAATATTGTAATTCTTTTCATGTTATATGATGTAATGTGTGACTTTTGTCATAGGAGAAAACGAATGAAACATTTTCCTATTATACGCAAACAAGCACAGGAACAGTCGTGCACTCTAAAACTTTATCACAATATTCTTCTCTTTGTCTACCATTATTGAGCAATTAGCAGTTTTAAACAGATACAAAAGCCGATATTTTTTCAAGCCATTAATTTAAAAATTTTCAGTTTAGAAACACCAGACGAAAATGGATAGAATATACATACTTAACACATTTGCTAAATGAAAGGGAATAACTTTAAAAAGAAAATGTAGAATAAATATTTAAAAAATATATACAAAGATCATAATGATTAGTCAATTAAAACAAGTATAAAAAGTAAAACTTCTTTGGGCCAACTACTTCAGACAAAGAAGTCGTGAGGGCAAAAAAAAAAAAAAAAAATGCTGTTTGCGTGCATGTGGGGGGGGGGGGGATTTGGCGTTCCCTTAACATTGTCAAGTGCATATATAAGTACAGAGAAATAAAGAGTGGAGGTTAAGGAGGGAGAAGGGAGTCATTACTATATTTAAAATTATCTAACTATTAGCAATATAACCTAATCGTGAGTAAAATAAAAGTAGAGAGGATCGTCTAAAAACTCAAAAAAGAAAAAAGAAATGTGTGCCCGGATTTATTTTTTTTGCAATTGACAAAATTTTTCGAAACTATAGTTTAAAAAACGTAGGTTTAGACCATCTTTGGTAATATAAGGTGTTAGAGGAGGTTCGGTTCGGGAGCCCTTCATCCGAAAACTTTTTGAAAATGTACCTCAAAACATGAAACTGTAGATTATTTTCGACCATTTCTCAAAGAGGCAACAGGAGGTTTCCCTGGATATCTTTTGGAATTTTAGGTCGAAAAATGAAATGTTAGACAATTGTTTATTTGTAAAATGTTTCAAAGCATGTCTTTTCCCATCGATATTTAAAATGCCTCTCCCTCCCCGGAAAAGGATCTTTTGGGGTGTATAGTCGTTCCTCACCGTTCCCAGGTTCTCCACTGCCGTGTAAAAAAGTATTTAGCTAACCCAGAAAAATGCGCAATCATGTAAAATTATTCTCTCTATCTCTCTCTCTCTTTTTAGCATTAGATATTAGTTTTTTACCCTTCTATTTCTATTCTAATTTTACTGCTAAAAATTATGAAACTATTTTACTCAAAAAGCATAATATTTTTTCGAAATAATCTTGCCCAGTTGTCATTCTTCTTGCTCTTGCGCCCCTTGCGAAAACTACTCCTGCTAACCCCTAGGTATGCCACTGAAGAGGCACGCGTTTGGGTGAAGTTGGTATGTGTATTGTGTAATTAATAAACACCCAAAATTTTTAAGAATTTTTCCTTATTCAAAAAATGCTTAGAAATGACCAAAAACTCAAAGGAACTAAATTTTTTGCAATAAATGGAAGATCGTGTTTCGGAGGTGGCATCCATACTTATGCTTGCGTTAGCTGTAGATCATATTTTAGTTTATCACGTAACTCGGATTAATACTTCAAATATTTACAAAATAATTCTTTAAAAAATGCCCTTAAAGAATTCATTTCATTGCTTATTACGTCAGCAAAAATCATTATTTGATAGAAAAAGAGTATTATTATTACATGAAACTTAGTTTTAGTGCATAACATAAGTAACAAGCATTAGAAAAATAAAAATTAAAAAGTGTAAGAACTATTTTTCATTTACTGTATTCAGCTTCAACCTCGCTTTCGTCTCGAAAATGTATATTGGTGTAAAACCACACTCGTTGGAATCATCAATTAAGACAGATTACTTGTGTTGGCATCCTATTGCATATCATTGAGCGCATATGATGAATAGCACACATATCGCCAGCCATAAATAATTTTAAACTTGATAGAATGCTCATAGCAAACTGTTTATCACAAATAAATCATTCCCATTATCTCCCAAGTAATCATCTACATTTTAGCTACTACTCATAGACTCATAGCAAGAGCTCGAGATTTCGAATGAGCAAGATTTTTCAACTGGGCTTTACTTAAATTGAGACATTTGGTGTCAAAACCAACTCTTTTCATAATCTGTATAAAAATATCCCTCTTTGTACGCTAAATTCTTTCAAAGAAACTATATGTTTCAATGCTTTTTGGTGTGATAAATAAATACCTTTGTGCTTAAAAGTGAAGTAAGAAATAACAACGTCAAAAAGCATAAATTGCTGATTAGTGCAGACACGAGTTCCGGCGTTTCAAGGAACGCCTTTTTCAACGCAATATGAAATGAGCTTATGGATGAAAAGACATCCGACAAAGGCTTTTGTTGGATATCTTTTCAAACATAAGATCTTTTTTTGCATTGGAAAAGGCGTTCCTTGTAACGCTGAAACACGTACTTGCAGTAATCTGCAATTTGTGCTTTTAGATGTTGTTATTTCTTACTTTACTGTGTGGTGTACTACTTTATACACGTTTTCTTTTTAACGGACTTCAAAAAGGAGGCGGTTATCAGTTCATACCGTATGCATGTTTTTTTTTGTTTGTCCACTCACAGCGTCTCACCTAGTGAACCGATTTTGATGATTCTTTTTTTAATGAATAGGGGATGGCTTAACTTAGGTCCCATTACTTTGTTTGGCCATATTTGTTATATAGAGAAAAATTTATGGGCAAAAAACAGCAAATTTCATGCAATTTCCCTATTAAATGATTAAATATAAAAACCATTGTTATGAAAGTTTGGTGCCATACGACAGTAACATTAATAGTAATTGTAATGATAATTTTGAATGAAGGCTTCTTTGAAGCAAGCATCAAGTTTTTTCAGGGGGATATTTCGATAATAGTCGGGAATCTGGCACTGTAGTCTCGTTTTTTGGCGTAAATAATTTTATTTTGGTAACCTTGCTGATTTATAGTAACAATATGTGAATTATCGAAATCTTCCCTTCTTCAGTGCTATTGCTCCATAGTGGGGGTAAACCTAACCTGGAAGCGAGGTGATGAAGTGATTAAGATCTGCTTAGCCTTCACAATGCTACCATTAGGTTTGCCTCCACTACAGTAGTATTTTTTTCGTTATCATCTATGCCAACAATTTGTTATTATCATCTAATAACAAATGATGGGGGCTAAGTAAGAAAATACAGAATTGCATCATGAGCAACTTAAATGCTGTGAAATGTAAATTAGTTAGAAAAAACGTAATACTTAAATGGTTATAATTAAATTAACTACACATTAATTCCAAAGAGGAACAAAGATAAGTTTTAAGTGCCAACCGCTTAAAGTTTAACGTGTGTTTATAGTTTTTTTTTTTTTTTTTTTAATTATTATGGAGCATTTTTATGAAAAAAATAAGGTGAAGTTTCGTAATGGTAACTTCTTACTATTTCTGAAATACCTACATTTACAGTAAAAAGAATAAAATAAAAAAAATTTTGAAAAAAAAATAGAACCGACTTCAAATTTGCTCTAAAAAGTGAAAAATAATTTTATTCTTTAAACACCATCGATAATGCTTTTAAACATAATTTTTGAAGTTGGCGCAAAAACGATAGATAAAATCATTCACAGCCATAACTCAACTACAACTATAAATTTAACCAGGCCCAGTTTCTTCACTATCACATAAAGTATGCATTGATGGCAGCATATTTGAATAACGATATAAATGTTTCGTTCGTAACTTAGGATGCTTTTCTGAAAAAAATATGAACGAAGCATGGTTACACTGGATTTTACGTTTTGTTTTTTACGCCAACTTCAAAAATTATGTTTAAAAGCTATATCGATGGTGTTTAAAGAATAAAATTATTTTTCACTTTTTAGAGCAAAATTAAAGTCGGTTCTTTTTTTTTTTTTTCAATTTTTTTTTTTCATTTTTTTTTTTTTTTTTTTTTTTTTTTTTTTGCCTAGTAACGAAATTATTGTAATCGCAAAAGTATTTTCCCTCACTTTTTGACCTAAAGTTCTATTTTACTCATCCCCGAACAAATGTTGAGTTATTTTTTCGGTCCATTCACACGTGCTCATTAGGGTGACCCTAAAAATTGATACTTGCGGTACGCTACTTCTTACAGCACAAAAAAAAAAAAAAACCGTATATTGGTATTCTAAATGCGAGAAAAATAACTGAAAATATACATATATTTTTCTTATGGTAGTGTAAGAGCTTCAAAATAGGAAAAAAATGTAAAAACGTTAAATTCCAAAGTTTGTTTATTATTATATAAATATTTAGAACGTTCGTTTTAATACTATTCAAATGCTTATTTTAAATAATCTTTCCATGTATTTTTAGAATTGTTTCAATTTCTTTAGTTTTAAATTCGCACATTAGATGTAAATTTTTGCTAAATTAACCAAAATTGGACATTTTGTTTAGCTTTTTTCGCAGTTTAAGAAAAAAGTAAAAATAATTGCGTTTTTCATTAACATTAATGGCTATGGTAAATATAAAGGTAATCTATAAACAAAGAAATAAACGTTTATTTACATAGAGTAGTGCACGTTTTTGCCCTATAACAATAAAAATAACAATACAGTTAAAAAAAAAATAAATAAAAAGAACCGACGAAATAGTCGTTTTCTTCGTATTTTCTGCCGGAATAGAAGAAAGTCGACTTGTATAAACTATGCTTTTTGTTTCTTGATTCATTAACAATCCAAACATTTCCATCTTATAGTAAAAAAGACGTTACATCTAGAACAAAAGAAGCCTTCATTGTTGAATACCAACATCGGTTTTATAGCAAATGATCAATATTTTCTTAGTTAGCTAATATTGCAAAACATGTTGCTTTTTTTAATTTAAAGCTGATTTCTAAAAGAAAATGTGCCTCTTACATACAAAAAACATCTGGCGGCGCAGTTAAACAATGCAAATAAAGCGAATATATTAGTTTTTCCTCAAAACAATTAACTCTTTAATCCTTTTCCAACAAAAAAAAAGAAAAAAAGAAAGAAATAAAGAAAAAAGCACAAAAAATAAAATATTCTTTATTCTATCAAAAAATAAATAAATAAATAAATAAATAAAAATAAAAAATAAATAAATTAAACCTATTCCAGTTTTTCTTTTGGGTAAAATAAAGTGTCTCGAATTTATATTTTTGCCCTTTGCTAAAAATTAAAAAAATTAATCAATTAATAAACAAACTCTAGAAAACAAATATACAAATGAGTAAAAATCAATCTAAAATAAGTATTTTTCAACAAAATTAAAGCGCTTGCAACTCTTTCTGTCAATATAATAAGCACTACGAATTTCTTTTCACTTTCAATCGCCAAAAATAACATAAACTAACTAAAACGTTAGATTGAAAATGAAACAAATATTTTTCAGAATCATAATTTGATAGTACAAAGGTTTGCTCTCTGAATTAATTTCAGTTTAATTAAGTTATATTTACCTTCTGATTTCTGACTTGCGCCATTGTTGATTCTACGAGAGATTGTGCTTCGATTGTAATTGATAACTTTTTTTCCTTTTTTCTTGAAACCAAAAACTGAGAAAATATTTAGAATCATCAGTGATTCAGCTTTGTTACTATTATTAAAATATAATTTTTAGTTTTGTTGGTATTTTAGATAAGAATAATTAAATTTCTCTCATAGGTGAAACTCTAAAAAAAAACTTGATTTGTTCAAAACATACTCTTTAAATATCTTAATCAAAAAATATTTTCTATACATATTATTCATCAAGAATATTTTCCTAAAAAGTACGTTTGAAGCAAACCCGCTAATTTCTGCATCAATTTTTACCTTGATTTTTCCCCCAAGACGTTAATATTAAATATTTTTGAACCATTCAAAGTTGTAGCGAAATTGTTCCATATATGGGAATTAGTTGTCCTCGCCAAAATTTAAAAGAAAAGTTCGTGCGAATCAGATTATCCTATCAAAAGGTTTTTTATTTTTATTTATTTTTGAGCAATCACGATTGCTTATTGCTTTCATTTGACTGTTTTGATGTGCTATCATTTTATTTTCCCGCCAGCACCTTCTGCAGCATCACCGTCGAGCGGATGCTCACGATGCTGCTCCTCTAGCGAAAGCCATCTCCAGGTTGCGTCAATATCCTACACTTACACGCATACATACACGCACGTACAAACAAACACATAGACACACATACACAAACACATACACACACACGCATACATACAGACACCTACCCATATACCTACACACAACTACCCACACAATCATGCCTGCACACAGACACAAACACATATGCCTACACACACATACACATTCCCCTCCCTACCACAAACACTCATACACACAATTACCCACACACTCATACCTGCACACAGACACAAAAAAACACACCTGCATACACACACACGCACTCGTGATTGCGAAAAACATAATTTGAATTCCAGATGTCAAAATTCAAATTTATTTTATATATATATATATTTTTTTTTTCAGATTCACAGACCTGTAAGCACGCATTTTCCACTTTCCCAAGTGTTACGTTCGAACTACCTTTTAGTATAATACCTTTTAATTTTTCAATGCTCATTTAGTTGCTAATGCTCACGCAATGGCACACCACGGTGGCACCTACGACTGGTGATAATTTCAATGTTTTTGCCCTTAGGTGTCCGGCCCCATAAAATTAAAAGGGGTGAAACAGGGCGTGATGGCCTCACCTGAATATTCTGTATCCAACGATACCAATATTGACTTGGTAGTCCGGAGAAGTAAGAATTACATACATACATACACACACACACACACAGAGACGAGCGCAGGTTTTAATAGTATAGATTTAAATAATTCTTTTTCTGACATCCTGCTTTTTTTTCTTCTTCCTTTTAATTTTACTGGAAACTAGGCGAATTACTTTTATGTTTTCAATATTTATTTAATTTTAATTCATTTTTTGCTCATACTATTTTGAGCGATATTTTTCAGATGCATCACACCTTCTTCATGTTCGTTTCTTTTTCTTTATTTTAACAAAAAATTATGCTAGAAAAGACATTGAAGCAAAAACAAAATAAATAAATAAAATAAATAATAATAAAGAAACCGCCTCCATGTTTCCTAATTTTAAAGGTCGTTTCATAATCAGAATATATATTATCCAAATTCCATAACTTTTTTTTTTGTAAGTCTTAAGGTCTTCACCAATTTTTAAAGACTTTTCCGAATACAGCGACTCAAAAAAAAAAAAAAAAAAAGGTTTTTGTTCGCAAGACAAGAGCCCATCGTTTATGGCTTATGTTTGAAAGGCGCAAAGATGTTCCTTTCGTCAAGAGCACTTGTATTACTTATTTTATTATACTGACATTTTAAACTGGCAAGTTAAATTAGTTTCTTCAAATGGTTCAATGATTCCAAAATTATTCTTATGAGGTAATTTCTCTTATGTAACTCTCATCTCCATTACTTTAGAATTTCCATTACTTTACTCAGTCTACGAAGAAATATATAAAGATAAATGGCTATTGAAAACTGAAATCATTTTAATTACGGAGTGGAAATTGAAGCGAAAACCTATGAGTGCTAATTAAAGTTTCTGATTTCCTAAATGGCCTTTAAACGTACAAGTAGAAAAGAAAATCTAACCTAAGATTTCATTAAATATGACTTTCTTCCAAAATTATTCATACGGAAAATCGCTTTCGGTTTTAAAGATATTTTTCTCGGTTAAAAACATGACTTGAAAAATGGTTGAAGTTGTTTCACTGTTAAAGTAGTGCAAAATTAAATACTTATACGGCCTGGAAAATGCCGGCGGTAATGATGATTTAAAGGCACAAAACTCGACTGCTATAAGAGCCAAAATTTGTTTTTAAAAAAACAACTTTAAGTTTACTTTTTGACATCAGTTGCGCTTGGAAAAATCCTCATATATATAATAGCCAATGATCGAGTAACGCTCCTGACGTCCTCAACAATGAAACTCGCGCCTCGAAATGACAATTTGATAGTATGTATTGGTACTGTTTAAAATACAGGGAAATACTTTATTGTGACAAGGCTGAACTGGGTCTTGCTTAACTTAACTGCTGTACTGGTAAAGCTGTCATTTCAGGAGAATGAAAAAACGAAAAAGTGGTTAAAAATGAACGCTATCTACTGGAGTTTAGGATTAATTTACTAGAGTTAGGGTTCAAATTTCAAGTATGAATATATTATCAAACAGGCAATAGCTTCGTTCAAATACATGATTCGATGTTACAAACACATTTTTGTTTGACTTTTTTTTTCTGTATAAAAGATCACAAAACGTAAAATGCTTAAAAAACCTTAAATTCAATTTTGTTTCAAATAACATTTACTCCAGCATTATTGTTAATTTGATAGAATTGTTCAACTTTTTCCTACATGCCTTTACGTTAACTATTTTGAAACCTTTAGAGAGTTTTCTTGAATTTCTTATTTGTATGTTTTCGTTACGAGTTCCTATAGATATTGTTTATCGAAAAAAGTCGGTATGTACGACCAACTGTTTTAAAGTATTCGATGCAAATTACGTTTTAAAAAATGAACAAAACTGAACAATTAATTCATTGAATCAAAAAGAGAATGATTGACAGACGCATCCGTAAGATTTTCCAAGAAAGAGAAAAGATTTTTTGAACGGGAAAACACTTTTAAACGTGATTAGGAGGCTAATAGTTGGGGCCAAACCTAACCTGACAGCATTGTGAAGACCACGCTGATCCTAATCTCATTATCACGCTGTCCGGTTAGGTTTGCCTCAACTATAGGGACAGAAAGATCGACCGCCAGACCTGACGACTTTGCACATATGTTTCATGTGTCACAAAAAGTTTTGATTTTATTTTCGTAATTTTTACAAGTAATTACTTTGATCTTGAACTCATTAAAGCTATGTTTTAACGTAGTTTTAATGCTTTATTTTAGCAATTTTTACTTTTTCTTTCTTTTTTTAATTTTTACCGAGAGGGAAAATAAAGAGTAAAACAAATACCGAAGGCAATTTTTGCAATATTATTATTGCTATAACTAAAAGATTGTTATTAAAAAAAAGTATTTTTAAAGAAAAAATAGCTTTAATAGGGGGAGGGGAGGTGCATTTTCAGAATAGTGATTTTGTTTCTTTTTTATTTCATCTTGTAATTAAACATTTCAAAAATGTATTCCTAAAATTTCAAGATTCGAGCAAAATTCTCAAAGTTATCAAATATTCAGTCTCCGCTCCTTCAAACTGTAGCTCCAACAGCTGCCGAAGAATGCAGATTTTTCTGACAGTTGCAGGCACTCCGAATCAGAATGTCAGTGTTGCTTGCTTGGGGTTAGTTAAATATAATATATAAACATAATGAAAAAAGAAAAGGCTCAGGAAATCGAAGCTGCGTCAGACACTGTCTTCTATGGAGCTGGAATTGATGCCTTTTAGCTTCTAAAACTTTAAACGCGTTTTTCTCAAAACCACTCTTTCAAAGTCGGTGTTTACTCCCGTCTTAAAACCACTTGACCGATCCATTTAAAAATTTTTACACACATTTGCATATAAAAAAACCTTCCTCCTACGTTGAGGTTGAGCTTTTTTTTTTAAATGCGTTTTTTGCTAACAAAATAGCGGAATTTTTCGTGAAAATTACCACTTTTAACTTCAAATGACTGTCAAAAATTTTAAAGGCAAACAAAAAAAGATCTGAGGATTAACTAATACTTTGACTAAATTCAATTAGAATTGGATTTCAGATTATAAATGTCGGCTGAGATACAGTGAACACAGCAAATGATTTTTCTCCAAAGGTGCTCTGGGAAAAGCTCTGTCACCGGCTTGTCTGTGTATATTTTTTGATCAAAAATGTATAGAATATTTTTAAAATCATAAATAATAATGCACAGAATGTTTTAATAAATTTAATCAAACCATTTTCTAAAAACAAATTCGTAAAATAAGTGGATTTTTGTTGCTGAAAACCCTATCTCCGCCCCCCCTTCTTTAATAAATTTTCAGATTATGAACAGATTCCTTAAAATATAAGATGCATCTTAAATTTTATAGAAAATGGGTGCAGCAACATACATTTAGTAATTTCATAACGTAGCGAATACTCATTAAAAAAATTAAGTATAGTAATATTTACTCTAATAACCAAAAACTTGGTCTGGGATTTGAAGTTTTCCTTTTATTCCTTAATGACGGTCTTTTACGAACGAACCCTTCCTATCATTGTTACAAGATAACACACTTAAAAACTTTTATATGCTTGAGCAAAAAAATGAAGTTCGAAAAAAATTTGTTGGAACTTTTTTTTTTTTTAAATCTCTAGTAATTACTGCATTAAGTGAAGTCTTTAAAACACTTAACTTTGACAGTATGCTTGAATAAATAAATATTTGCGCTCGGTTTCAATCGATTGTATCATTAAACCAATTCAAGTATTAATTTAGAAAAACGTGTTCTCGCATGTTTTCCTTTTCCTTAAACTTTAATTGTCCAGGAAAATGTATTTAGTTACGAACAAGTTCTTTTTAAAATAAGAATCCGGTTTTACATTTTTATTTCTAATGTACACAGTGTGGATTAACTTATTTTTTTCTAAGAAGATAATTAACTTTTTTTTCTCCCCCTTCCTTTTTTATGCAATGAGGCAAGGGCCTTGCATGTTGAAACCTATACTGAATTATTTTAAGAAAACAATGCAAAATGGTAGACTTAAGGAGAGTTGGTACCCTAAAACTTATAAAATGAAAATGATTATTATTATTATTATTTTATGTGTTCAAAATATTAAAATCAAGCGCTTTGGTGCAACACCGAATTCATGTTTCATTATAGGCTAGAAAATCCCCCATCAAAGTATGACCGGAGAAAATTTCTTCTTCATTTGGGAGAAGCATCTGCCTGTTTGGGGATATTTTGATCGCTGAAATTTCGGGCCGCATAACTTTGGGCAATTGTTCCTTTCCGGCAAAATCAGCGAAGTCAAAGTACATTAACTCTTTCTTTGATCCAAAAGAATTGGCAACAGTTGAAAAAAAATACCAAGAATCTCAGCTATTTTCTTGTAAAAATACATACAACATTCAAAAGACGTTCTCAATTGTAAAGTAATTCGTTTTAGAAATTATTTCATTGCTGGTGACGTCAGAGTGTTACTCGATCAGTGATTTTGGCTGTTATATATATGTGGATAAAATAGTTTGACTTAAATATTAATGGGGACAAGATGCATTAAAATGTACGTAAAATTATACTTTCATACGCAATTTTTTCAAAACGTCAATTTTAAAAGCTCATGTTTCTTTTTCCAGAAAACTAATTTCCATATTACTTTGATTTCTCTACTCTATTATACTTATATGTTCATAATTATACTGAAATGAAATTTATATTTGAGAATTTAACTTTTGTTCCTAAACAGCAGTTTTTCTGGTTAAAATTGGTCTTCAAAAGTGACTATTCGTAAGAATTTGATAAATTATGAAATGATCAGAAACTTTTGTAAAAAACATTGAAAACCGAAAGTTTCTAAAACGTTTTGAGAGAAAGGCACACGATTTAATATCACGCGTATACAGGTACAGTGCACCGACTCCCCTTAATGTAAAATGTGACGATATGACTTATTGTATTATAGCACTAATATTTTAAAAAGTTAGATCACCCTCCTTTGCGACTAGTAATACGGTTACATATAAAAACTACCCATTCTGTAAATTTGGCTGCTCCTTCATAACTGATGCGAGTTATTTGTACGACGGAAGTGTATCCGCTTAAATACCAATATGGATAGTACTTAATTCTTCATTAAGTTGTTATTTACAAAAATAACAAAGAGATAGTCTTCCTCTCCTGCTTACTGATGAATGGTTGATTGTTTATCTTTACTAATAATAAAGTTGAAAGTCTCTCTGTCTGGAACTCTGTCTGTTTGGATGTCTGGATCTCTGTGACGCGCATAGCGCCTAGACCGTTCGGCCGATTTTCATCAAATTTGGCACAAAGTTAGTTTGTAGAATGGGGGTGTGCACCTAGAAGCGATTTTTCGAAAATTCGATTTTGTTCTTATTCTATTCTAATTTTAAGAACATTTTACCGAGCAAGTTATCACAACGTGGAATATTAAATTACAAAATTATCATAACATGGAACCGTAACATGGGCGAATCATTTAACATTGCAAATTGGCGAGAAATTTATCATCCATAATATTTCTTTCATCAATTTGTAAATATGCAGGCGAACCAAATGACCTTTTAATTTTCTTCTACGGGCAAAGTCGTGCGGGTACCACTATTTCTACATAAAGTAAAACTTCGAGTTAAATATTTCTGACATGGAACTCTCTTTTCTTGATATATGTGTCTTTTGCGTAGTTCTATAAGTTTAAGCTTTCTCATTCTAGAACTTGTAACTTCGTACTACGTGTTGGAACAATTAATTTATAATTTATTTAAAATGCTGTTGCATTTGTCAAGATATACTCAGTAGAACGTGCAATAATGGTTTTTTCTGTAATTGCAAAACGACTGATTATTCAATCTGTTCCGAAAAAAAACGGGAAGAATAAAATCAGTACAAAAGATCATTTTTCAATATCAAAAATATTATACTTTCTTCAAAATATCCCTCGAAAATACCAGCATAGAGTAAAACCTGTAAAGTTGACCACCTAGCTAACTTGACTGCTATTTTCAGCACATAATTAGATCTACATCATATAATTCAATCTCTGTAAGTTGACTACCTGTTTAAGGGACCGCATAAAAAAGTATCACGCCGAAAATAATTCCAACCCTTACGATGTTCCTAGGAACCGCTTCTTTAAATGAATTCAAGACACATCAGCTACTTTAAATCTCGCCAAATCTTTGTTAATCTCATTCCAAATACACATGCGAACATTTTTTTAAAATATTATTTACATATGTCTTACTTTCCACCTTTATCCCCCGTAGTCTGTCAACACGCAAACTTTATTGTGGTAAAATAACCTCGTCAATCATGCCCGAATTTAATTAAAATTTTCAAAAACCGAAAAAAAAAAAAAAAAAACAGGTTTGAGTGTATGTATCTACCTATCCATTTTTAATATGACTGTGGGTGTGTTCAAGTGAACAACTTGCTAGCAAAGCACCGGCTAATAAAATATAATCATTTTAAAAAGAAGCCTTCGTTGAAAAATGTTTTTGTTTGTCGAAGTGAAGCTTCAGCTCGTAAGCCGTTCTTTCAGTTCAGCTCCTATTGATTTCCGCAGTGCGAGGACTATTATAGCGGAATAAACTGGTAAACAGAACTTTCGCCCACCCAGGGTCACACTTTGTTAGTAGCTTGGGAGAAGCAATGAATCCGCTGCCTGCATCAATTTTTCACTACGTGCTGCGGTTCAATAAGGAAACTCAATTTTACGTGGTCCCTTTATTGATGTCCCGGCGAGAAATAAAATCTTACTTCCAGAAGAGGAAATTTGAGGGCAGGAGACCTGTCTCTTAATATAGTCTTTTCCACTTAAGTGCACAATTTCCTATCCCTACTGAATGTGCAAAGTAATTTTCTGAATGTTTAACGCTTATATTTTAATAGGATATGAGGTTATTTGTATAAAGTTAATTGTTACTCATTGCTTAAAGGTTTGAAAGAAGCTTCCTAAGACGTTACAAATGCTTTTAAGTTTCTTCAAGGGGAAAAAATCAATAAATAAAACTTTTCTTGATTTTTGAGATTTTGAATTCGAATTATTTTTTTTTCGCAATCACTAATTGCAATAGCACACTACTCGTTGGGTTTCTTGTTTCTACCAATGGCTTTTATCGCAACCATAATTTGATTTGAATTCAAGGCATCAGCATTCAAATGAATTCCAGGGCTGGATGATGGATGTTATTTGCTGGATGTTGTGTGATGGATACTGTTTTCACGTAAAAAGGATTGTGTAACGTAGATATGATGGTTTATTGAAAATTCGATTCCGAGGCACATGAGCGACTGCATTAAGAGCATAGAAAAATTAAATCAAAGGACGTCGGACGTCATTCAACGGTCAAGTGAAAACATCAAGTCAAAAAAAAAAAAAAAAAAAAAAAAAAGGAGGGAAAATTCAGGAAATTTCATATTGTTTCACACATACGAAAAAATTTCTTAGTCTTCTTTACTAATAATAAAGCTGAAAGTCTCTCTGTTTGGATCTCTGTCTGGATCTCTCTCTGTCAGGATCTCTGTGACGCGCATAGCGCCTAAACTGTTCTGCCGATGTTCATGAAATTTGGAACAAAATTAGTTTGTAGCATGGGGGTGTGCACCTTGAAGCAATGTTTTGAAAATTCGATTTTGTTCTTTTTCTGTCCAGTTTTGAGAATATTTTCCTGAACAAAATTATCATAAGATAGATGAGTAAATTACCAAGTTATCATAACGTGGAACCGTAACATAGGCAAGCCAACTGGCGAGAAATTCATCAAGCATTATTTGTAAATATACAGGCGAACCAAAAGACATTTTAGTTTCTTACTACGAACAAAGCCGTTTTTTCAACGACAATATGCTTATATAATATAACCTGACGTGTATCAAGAAGAGAGGAGGGGGTAAAGTGACGTGTGACACTTTCTGACAAAGGTGTGAAGCTAAAATATGTTAAAGAAAGTGGGACATCATTAAATGACGGCCTATACTCATATCTTCGCTTTTGAGCTTAAATCAAAGTTATGGGTCTGATGAAGTTAGTTATCCGTGATGGAAATATGTTTCAGCAAAGAAAATTGTAAAAGATAGAAAAATTCATGGTTGTTACTCATGAGAAAAGCGGAAATTTTCATGGTGTCTACATAGAGCGCAATTTTTTTCGTGTTGAAATTACGCTCTTATCGGAATTTAAATTTCAAAAAAAATATCAATCCCATCATAACTTTTACCACTACATGGAGTACTTATATGTATACATTCATTCATTCATTTTTTCATTTATTTTCGACTACTTTTTGTTTTTTGATAAATTCTTTTTTTTTAATTTATTTATAGTACATAAACTCTTGTTGTGAAAATTGAAACACCATGAAGGAGGGATCATAGTTGAATGAAATTTAATACACAGTTGAGTGGTAGTAGTACAAAAAAATAATTACATTTTCAAACCAATCAAACAATAAAAAGAGATAGAAATAAGTATGTTGTGTGGCCACCACGAGCCGCAAAAAGAGCTGCTACACGACTCGGCATGGAGTGAAACACAGTTTGAATATCTGGCGTCAGAAGATTATTTCAAATTGTTTGTATGCGCAACCAAAGTTCATCTGTCGAAGCAACAGGACGAGGATCACGAGCGAGACACCGCCCAACGAAATCCCACACATGTTCAATCGGTGACATATCCGGGGAATATGCAGGCCAAGGCCAAGAAACTGTACCTGCTGCGAATCAAGGTAGGATTTGACAGTCCTGGCGACATGTGGACGGACATTATCCTGCTGGAATACAGCCCCTGGCAATCCTTGCAAGAAAGGAATAGCTTGGGGCTGTAAAATATTCATTATGTATCAGGTACTCTTCAAATTGCCCACAATTCATAGCAATTGTGATTGTTCAATGATATGCTATGGCACCCCAGACCATAACTCCGGATGTTCGTCCACTTTGGCTTTCGATAATGCACTCCGGAATGTGCCGTTCACCGGCATAGCGCCTGACACGAATTCGGCCATTATGGTTCCACGGGATTGAAGCGGCCAATTGAAGTGGGATTCATAAGAAAAGACGACCTGCTGCCAATCAGCCCGTTAGCTCCTATGCACATTGGCCCATTGTAGCCGCAGATGGCAATGGTTTTGCGTGAGAGGAATCCTGTATAAAGGAATCTTCTCGCTCAGCCCACGCTGCAGCAGATGTCTCCGAATTGATGAAGCACATAATGAAACACCTGTAGCAATTGACACCTGTGCTGCCAATTGTCTAGAAGAAGCTATGCGGTTCCTCAGCGCCATACGCACCAGGTGCCTGTCATCGCGAGCTGACGTCACATTTCGGGGTTCACTACCGGATTTCTGAGCTGCCCGACCCTCTTCCGTCCACTGCTTCCAAACACGCATGATTGTGCTGCTGTTATGCTGCACACGAGTGGCTACTGCACGATAAGACAATCCAGCTTCACGAAGGCCGACGATTCTGCCCCGTTCAAACTCCGAAATTTGCTCAAATTTCGCTTTCTTTCGTCGAAGAGGCATAGTAAAGATTCAGTTAAAGTTTACTCTAGCATATAACCACCGATAATCATACACGCTTCGCTACAGCCGTCTATTTACATTCGGTTCGATCCGCTGTTCAGAGGGCGCTGCTCAGCATACGCATGCGCTACTGGTCTGCGATTCTAATCACTTGCATATCATGCCCTACTTTACATTTCATTCAATTTTCAGCTCACTCGCGTAAGTCCTTCGTGGTGTTGTAATTTTCACAAACAGGAGCGTATTTTGGGGAAAGAACGTTAAAAGTATACAATTGTTTAGATTTGAGGATTACAAGTTTGGTTCAAGTCTTCTTATGCTGGTAAATGCTTTAGTAAATGTAACACAAATTTTCAAAATTCTCTGAAGTTTTAAATAGTAATTTGGTTTATTTACTACTTACCTTAATCATAAATTTTTTCACTCAGTTTCAAGTATTTTTACTATGCAAATTTGCTCCACATAGGTCTAACTCTTAAGTGCAACTTGTGTCTCTTGTGAAAGCAAAAAAATAAATAAATAAATAAATAAAATAAATAAATAAAAAATAAAATAACTGAATTCAATGGTTTATCAAAACTAATTAGGAATGTTCAATTTTCTTGCGAAACTTTTTCTGCTTCGAATATGAAGAAAAAAATCAACTGAGTTTTCTTCATGAAGTAGGTCTTTGCCAAATTAAGCAATAATTGCTGCAGCAGAACATGTCAACGCACTATTTCTTCACTACGAGAGTGATTTGTTTCTTAAAAGACTCTTAGGGGAAAAAAAATAACTCAAAAGCCTGATACTTTATCATAATTAACGGCTTTTATTTATGGATGTCCTTGGGCAAAATGTATAGACAACATCTGTGCTAACCATCGGAGTGAACATTAATCCAATAACGTAATAGTTAAGAGAGACTTAACAATGGAAATTAACAAAACTTCTGCTGCGATTTTACTAAAAGCAGTTTTGTTTTGCTTCGTAACAATTAGTTTACATCCAAATAAAAGTATGTGTATGGAATAAATTTGATTTTTTGAACTAAGTAGCAATTGAGTCTCTACTTTTGCTACATTTCTTTGTTCTTTCCAAAATGCTTTCCCCCTTAATGATTTGTGGGAAATATCTGTTCATGTACTTTTTTTCTTTCTTTCTTAATCTATTTTTTTTTCTTTTTTTTTTCTTGTTTACAATGTACGTAGCGTTTTTAATGTGTAACGGTAATGATATAGCTTTAGTTTTTTAAGTGCTTTTCATCAACAGTTCTTTTGTTGTCTTCTTTACTAATAATAAAGCTGAAAGTCTGTCCGGATCTCTCTCGGATTTCTGGATCTCTCTCTGACAGGTTCTCTGTGACGCGCATAGCGCCTAGACCGTTCGACCGATTTTCATGAAATTTGGTACGAAATTAGATTTTAGTATGGGAGTGTGCACCTCAAAGCGATTTTTCGAATATTCGATTTTGTTCTTTTTCTATTTCGATTTTAAGAAAATTTTACCGAGCAAATTATCACAACGTGGATGAATAAATTACGAAATATTCATAACGTGGAACCGTAACATGGGCAAGCAAATGAATGTGTAACAAATTGGCGATAAATTAATCATCCATTATTTGTAAATATACATGCGAACCAAATGACCTTCTAATTTTCTACTACGATCAAAGCCGTGTGGGTACCACACACTAGCTTTAAATTAAAAAAATGCAATTGCTAAAAATGCATTCTTCTAAGTTTTTATTGGTCTCTTAATTTGGTAAAAACGGAGAGCGAAACAGAAAGTCTCAGTCGTTTCAGACTTCTCGGAATTAATTTTATAATAATAGTAAAATCTAAATCGATACTTAAATTATCATTAAAAACGCATTGAAACATCATTTACTTTTGAAGCCTACATTACATTCCTTAGTAAACATGGGGAAAAAAATAAAAATCGTAAAGAAAATGCTGCGCATTTCTGTCGTTTCATCTTACAATAAACTAAAACTTTTTTGTGGTATTTACTTTTAGCTCGACTAAAGCATACTTTACACATTATTATTACGAACGTCGAAATTACAGAAAAGAAAAACTATTTAATGCATAATGCTTACTTTAGAAGAAAAGACATTTTAGTTCAAAGTTTGGGTTTTTTTTTGTTTTTTTTTTGCCTTGCTTGAAAAACTCACTCAATTAGTTAAAGTCTCTTAATGTTTTGATCTCAGATGACACTCTAAATAAGCCGAGAGCGAAAAGCCTTTTTGTCTCTGTCAAGAACAAATGCTCATTACTTATACAAAGGAAAGTCTAAGCGACAGAGAAACAAAGTAAATTTACAAAATGCTAAAACAAGACTTCAGCTCGTTAAAAACATTAACCTGTCTGCTTAAAAGCGATTTCCTAAGAGCAAATGTGCACTTCACAAAAAATTTTGTGGTTGAAATTTATTTAATATTTATCCTTAATTTTCTATATATTTTTGAATCAGAACGTTCCCGAAATTTTAAAAGTATTTTTTTTTGAAAGATCATGTTTAAAAACATAGGATTTGACCATTTTTAAAATAATTTGACAGAGTTTAATATTTTTTAGTAATTATTTTAATCATTGCGCAGATTCAATTTCATTTTTTACGCTTCTGCACATGACATCACGAGTGATGAAATGCTATTTACTGATGCTATTAGCGCAGAGCGTAACATTTAATTCGCTTCTTTACTCACATGTATCAAACCGATATGGTCCATAACAAGCGTAGAACACAGTATTAAATTCGCTTCTTTATTAACATAGCGTGGAATTGCGGAAGACAGCAAACGTAAGCATTCAGTGAGACCGTGGAATAGCGTGCCGAAATTCATCGCTTGTGACGTCATAAAGACCACGCCTTGTTTGAAAAATCGGACATTTAAAAAACATATTTAAAAATTAAACGTTTGAAGATCAAAGTTATTCTCTGTTCCATGTTATTTATTTATTTTAGCTTATTCTATCAACTTCAGTGACTAAAAGTTGTACGCTTGACTGATGGAAACAGCCCCATTGTGTATGCCGTAGAAATAGTGAGATAGCAAATGAGAACAATATTTAAAATTCAACTATATAGTAAAAAATTGTTTGGGAGGAATTATTAAAATATGATTGCAATTTTTGTTTATTTATTTTTTATTCAAGTTAATTTAATGTCATATTTTCCTGTTACGTAACTATGCCTTTTTCATACAGTAAGCAATGAAGTACTAATATATGTTATTTTTCTGTAGGATATTTCACAATTGTCTATTTTATCAGCTATTCAATAATTTATTTTATGTATTCGAATTCTTTTTTTTTAAATAAATGCATATAAATATTACTAAAATCAGATTTCTGATTACTAAACTACTACATTATTTTTAACTATGCTACGGGGATATGCCCCCTGCTCGCTAAGGCTCCCCAACCCCCGAAGATTACTTCGCAATCTTATTTGAATTTAAACCGTCACTTAAAAAGAAACACATTAAAAACGCATTATGAGCTCCCTTTGGAACATAACGCACCCCTTCCTCGGGTTTCAAAATAACTTGTACCAACTTGCAGAGCCGTAAAGGCTAAGGAGCTCCTGAGCATTGGAAAAATGCAGTTTTGTACGTTTGAAAAGTCGCTTTCATATTCGTGGTCTCTAGTAATATATTTTGCTCTTTAGCTCGGGGCTTGAATTAAGTTGAACCTAAGATTTTCCGCTAAAATCGAAACCTTTAAAGTTTATGAATAAGAAAGAAGAAACAAGCGAATCGAGAAAAGACGTAACTATAGCAACGCCAAATAAAACATCAATAATTTTTATGGAGGTGAGATTATTCGAACTTGATTCTTAACGGCTTGTAACTTTTTTTCCTTAGGAGATAGAACCTTAGGTTTTCGACTATAGGTCGAATTAGATCTGGTGTAAAAAACGCCACTCTTTCCAGTGGTGTAAAAAAGAAAACTGGGACAATTTCTTCGCTTTTTGAAAAAAAAGTAGTGCCTAAATTTTAGCTAAGCCTAAAGAAGTTCGAGCTAAAAACGCAATAAATAACTTCCGCCGTATTTAAGTTGGAGCATTGAAACAAATTGCGTAGAACGTGGAAAAAGTCAACGATACATAATATTAATATATGTAAGTAATTTTTCACCTCTTTTATAGGCAATAATAGGCAATTTACGCAAAATTTGAGCTTAAAAAATTAATTACAAAGAAACTAATTCGAATTTTAAAAAACCAAACCCTATGTGCAAACAACCGGGACTCGAAGTAATTTTGTAAAAAATTTCAAGGATGTAGGTGCTATGGAGTCTCCTGGACGCGGGCCCGCCACAGACTTCCTTCCGGAATTTCTTTGAAACCTTACTTTTATCTATATACATAAATGGCTACTTCTGTATGTAAGGACGTCCGGGGTAAACTTCAAAACTACTGGACCGGTTTTTAACATTTTTTTTTCACCACAGATAGCTACATTATCAGGAAGTAACATAGGCTATAATTTATTTCTAAAAAACTTAGTTTAAAAAAGTTATGATGAAAAACACGGTAAATTTCATATAATTTCCCCATTAAATGATTTATTATAAAAACCATTGTTACTAAATTTCGTTGCCTTAGAACAGCAATATTAATAGTATTCATAATGAAAATTTTGAATCAAGGCTTCTCCGGAGCAAACATGAGTTTAAAGTCATTTAAACATTTGGAAACTCTACTTTTTGCACACTTAGAACATAGAAAGGGTTTTTTTTCTTTTTATGTGTGTGTACTATTTAATTAAATAAAGCGCACGGTTTTTCTGTGATCTTTGTTTTTGTTAGATCATATTTTGGAAATTCTTCAAATTTTTATATGCTTCAATTCGCGCTTTCGATTCTAAATGAATATTCGTTCGTTCTTTATACTTATTGCTATTTTACTTTTATGGGTAAGGACGAAGCTCGATTGTTAATCACGTCAAAACGGTGTGTTTTGAGTTATTTCAGTTAAAATAGAAAACGAAAGAAAGTAGTGATTGTTTCTCACAATTATTACTGACCCAGGCAACGCCGGGTATTTTTGCTAGTTTGCTATGAAGAGAAAATCTGCGCTAATACTTCAATTATTTTTAGGGCATTTCAGCTAACGCGCGTAATTTGTTAACACATCTGAAACAGAATGCTAGGTACGCCACTGAATAAAATCATGCGATTTATCAAGAAACTGAACTAACAAATATTTGTAATTTCTTATTGAGAATCAGTTACCAAAAGTTTTATTAAAGTGTAATTAAATCAATCTTAATTATCATAAAGTAACGAAAAGTGTCATAGATACAAAAGATTTTTCTGAAGGAAAAAAAAAATATTACGACAGTAAAGTAGTTTCTAAAAATAAGTATACTAATTAGCTTGTGAGATTAATAGAAGAAACATAGTGAAAAATACAATCGAACTCGTAAGTTTCTTACAAAATTTTTAATACTTGTAACCATTAATTTGCTCCAGAAAGTTTTAAGGACTTCTCATTAATAATAACATTTTTAATACACCCATAAAGACCTAGAAAGAGTTAAATCGTATAACAAAGAAAAATGGACAGACTTTTAAAATAAGGCCAAGGCATCAAATTTAGTTTATGGCATTAGGCCAGAAAAAGTGATCAGGGCTTGAAAATGGTAAATCTTGAATAAAGAATGTTGTTTCTTATCAATGTAGCTCTTTTAGAGTAAAATGAGTATCCTTTTTATCTATATAATGAATGATGCGGAGTGTGTTTAATGATAATGTGCCTTATTTACTTAGATTCTTTTGTAAAATTGATTTAAAAAGGGGATCTTATGAATAATGTAATGCTTTAATAATTCTTGTAGCAAAAAATATTCCATTTTTCATACATAACTATTTATTTTGAGTTTTAGATGCTTCATTAAAAAAAATGAATGCATTGCCAAAGTTGAATATGTCCGATAAAACTTCAAAAACAGTTATATGGTTGAATTTTACTTATAATGTTCATCAAAGTGCGCTATCGTAATTCCGTTTTTTTCTTTCCTGAATAAACAGAAAACATATCTTTAAACAGTTCAAATTAAGATTTTCGCCATTGGAAAGCATAATTTGTTTCGTCTTATGTTACTTCTTTCTTCCATTTATCACTTCTAATCTTTTAACGAACGACTATTATATGTTGAAGTGTTCTTTTAGTTTAGTTACATGCTCGCCCTTTTGCTTTGAAGCAATTTCAGAAAAAAAAGTTAAAAATCATCTTTACGATCTTTCAAACAGAATGAAATGCACATAATGCAATGCTTTCTTCAGATCCATACTTGTAAATTGATACGGAGAGTTTCTTAAAAAAGCAAAACAAGTTTTTATTTCATAAAAATCATATGAAAGCGGTCCGAATCGACTCTTGATAACTGCCTCAAATAATGTCTAGTTTTACACTCACTGGCTAGTAGAAAACCCAATATCAATATTTTATTGGACCTTCTTTGGCACGGATAACTGCTCGTTTAGGCATCGAGTCTACAAGCTTCTGGAGTACCTTCAGATCCAGAACATACCATGCTATGCAGCTTTTTAGATCTTGTAAATTAGATGGAAGGGACTATTTCTATGGGGTTAACGTCTGGACCATGCGGTGGCCAGGGAAGGTGTTGGAAGTCAGATTGATACTCAGCAAACCCCAATCTTCAGCACTTCTGCCACGATGTATGGTTGCATTATCACCAGCATGATAAAAATGCAACATAGCAGGGTGCGCTTGATCTGTCGATATATCGAGGTTTCGCTAGGTTGTTTGTTTACTCTCGAGGAATACCAGGGCAACATTTCCATGACAGCAGTATATGCTTCATGCCATGATGATCCCTCCAGACCCTTGCACAGTGCACGCATCCAAATTCAAATATCAGAGGTTTCTAATTCATTGGCCAGTGAGTGTAGAATCGATTAACGCGATTTATTCTCATCGTATACTTTGCCTTTTGTTTAGTTTTAACGAATTTGAATTTCAAAAAAATCACTTTGGAAAGTTTTCATGGGTGTTAAAAAAAAGGATTCAATGCGCTAAGAGATTAAACTTTCTTCTTTGCAAAATTTAAAATTTCAAATTGATCTGCATATTTTCTCTAAAAATAAAGAACAGTTTTGAATTTTAAGAAGCTTTTTTAGACGACATTAAGGTAGCTTCTAAACAACTTTATTTCCATTCACTTTCCCCGTTTTTGCTATTGATATTCACTCAAAACAAAGTATAGAAAAATATAATACTTATTTTAATATAAGCAACAAATTTTTGAGCAGCGCAGAAACTTAAACAAGTTCTTCCAAAATAACTTTCCAATGCATTAGTCAATTTTGAGTAGAAAATATTTTGCTTAGTTTCAATTACTTTCTAATAGATATTGTATGCTTCAATATCAATAATGTATACTTCAACTGCTTAATGTGTTCATTTATTCTGAAAATTGCAGGTCAGAAATAGTTAACTGGTCGTATTCAAAGTGAGAATACAACTGCCTTTCTCTTTCAAATCAAGTTACGGTACATTCTTCAAAACTTTGATGACATGAAGTTTATCGTCACTGTTTCTGCAAAATTTTGAGTGGATTTATCAGAAATTGTATTAATAATTGACCGCACATGCCTTAAACATCCAATTAAGTTTCGCTTTCTAAAATCGATTCAATTATTCATATGGTTAGATTAACAATCTGAAGTAAGATGCAATTTTGAAAGCTAGTTTATAAAGTCTGAATGGCAATTGGCGTGGGGTATATCTGAGTTTCTATTTCCGGGAATTCAGAAGCTTCTTCAGTAATAATTTAGAAGCTCAGAATATATGAGAGTGCGTGAACATACTTGAACACATACTGGAAAGTTTCTTTTTTTTTATTACATTCCTGAAAAGGTTCTGAATATCCTTCTTCGAACTTACACATAGCACTTCATATTTTGTTGAATCCCCTCGCGTCAAAAGATTTCTGAAATATAAAACAAAATCTACCTCACCTGTAACGTCATAAATAGTAAAACTTTTACCTCGCAAGTTTTCTCTTGCTGTAGAAACTACTGGGATAGTTACAAAATCAAGTAAAAATTCAGGAACTTTATTCTGATTTAATTCAACTTTATCAGCTGCAATAGCCATTTATTGTAGTATTTTTATTTAGAACATCAACTGAACTGTTTCATTATTGCGTTCAAAACTGATTTGTTCACAGGTTGCATATATATATATATATATATATATATATATATATATATATATATATATATATATATATATATATATATATATATATATATATATATACACACTCTGGTGTCCAAAAGTTAAGAATAATTATTATTTATGTGAGTAATGTGAGAAATATACATCGAAATAGGGAGAAACGTGATATGCGAGTGCAACACGGTTACAAAATAAGGAAACTACTCAAAAAAAACGGTAATATTTACTTTTATCATCCCAAAAAATAGTTTAAATGAAAATTAGGCATATGAAGAGTTTTCTCTTTGCACAAAAATTTTTCTTTAAAAGATGATGCTGAAGTTCAATAGTGTGTATGGCCCTCTCTGACTGCCAGGCGCGCTGCACAACGATTACTCATACTTTCTATGAGGTGATGGATGAGTTGTGGGCTTAAACAGTTCCAAGTATGCTGGAGAGCTCTTTTTAGCTCCGGAGCGGAGCTTGCCGGGGGCTAACGGGCTGCAAGTTGTCTCCCGAGCATATCCCAGACATGCTCGATAGGGTTCAGATCAGGGGAGTTCGTAGGCCACGTCATTCGCTGGATATTTTCTGATTCGAGGAAGTCATCGACCACAGCTGTTCGGTGACATGGCGCGTTATCGTTCATGAATAGGACCAACAGCACCTCGAAACAAGCGAACATAAGGCTCAAGAACCTCGTCTCTGTATCTTTGACCAGTGACTGAGCCTGTCTGAAAAATATGGAGGTCGGTGCGGCCATCCAACATAATGCCCGCCCACACCATTACTCCTGCTGACGCAAAGTGATGTCTTTCTCTTATGTTTTGCGGTTGGAAACGAGTCCCTTTTTCTCTCCAGATCGTTACCTGACGAGAATCACTCCGTAGAGTAAAGCGGGACTCATCACTGAACATCACATTAGCCCACTGTCCCAGACTCCAATGCCGATGTTGCAAGCTCCAGTTTAAACGAGCGCATTTATGCGCTGATGTGAGAGGAATGTAAACTGCTGGTCTTCTGGCATACAGACCGACATGATTGAGTCTCCTGTAAACAGTTTGCCTCGAAATTGGTATTCCTGTGACGGCACGGAGCGCCGAACCCAGTTTTCCGGCACAGCTGTCCCTTTGACGTCGTGCAGAAATTGACAGAAAACGATCTTGGCTTGCGGTTGTGACTCTTGGTCAACCTGGTACTGGTCGGCGGGTAACATCTCCCGTATTTGAAAACCTCTGCCACAGTCTCGAGATTACATACTGAGGCACATTAAGAATACGAGACACTTCAGTTTGTGATCGTCCAGATTCTGGCATTCCAACGATTCTTCCTTTCGCAAACATGTCCAATTGGCGGCTTTGTGCTATTATTAGTTCTGTTTCATCAGATCCAGGGGCGGCATTTCAGCATTTCATTTGGGGGTCGACTTTCTTAAATACGAATTACCCCAGTATGGAACAAAACACATATTGGCTAACAGCAAGTAATCATGATATGGGGGGAGACTGCGTAGTTAAAGAGCCCGCAGAAAAGATATTTGTTGATGTGAGATATTATTTTAAAAAATAATATGTATTTTTAAAGACTATCTATGAAAGAATACTATGCATTGAGCAGCTGAAATGTCTTTCTAGCAGAAGAAAGTAAAGAGCACTCATACAGACACATTTAAAGTATGAGCGTAACAATGAATGTAAAACACCAAGGCATTTTCTTGTGAAAATCATGCAGCCACATCACTTCACGGACCTCTCATAGCCATCGTTAAGCAGAGCACACAAGAACGAGATATTTAGCCTATATGAGGAAATTGCGTCTTTCGTTAAAATTAACCACGATTCTTCATCTTTTTTTTTTTTTTTTTGTTCTGAAAAAGCAGGTAAAGGCTTGATGACTTTCTAATAATTTAAAGTACGGAAAACACTTGCTCTTGTCTGGAAATATGTCGAGTTTCATCAATCATTACAGAGAACCAGCAAGGTTGTTTTTCTTGAACATTGATTGGCGATTTACGTAAATTGAATTTGCTCATTTTTATCATTCCTCTCAAAAATTTGGGGGTGAGACCGCCCCCTTTAGACCCCCCTATTTGCCGCCCCTGATCAGATCCAATGTTTCTTGGAACAGCAATTGCATGAAACGCGCCTGAATTCTCTAAAGCGTGCGAGCTGTTTTATCCACATTCCGAAACGCGCACCTAATTCGCGCATGACACCATCGACTATACTATTTTGCATAACATATTGTTTCTTCTTCAACGAATGAATCTCCATAAGTAACTTTATATAATTTTACGAAAATTTACAGATTTTTCTCGCATTTTATGAATATTGCTTTACTTTTGGACACCAGTGTATATATATATATATATATATATATATATATATATATATATATATATATATATATATATAGATAGATAGATAGATAGATAGATAGATAGATATATATATATATATATACATAGATATATATATATATATATATATATATATATATATATATATATATATATAGATAGATAGATAGATAGATAGATAGATTTGTAATGCGCATCAATAGTACACCTTCTCATTCTTCCTATTTTACTAGAAATATAACGCGTGTCCAAATGTGAGCATTCGAGTTGAACTCGGAAGCTACCAAACAAGTTTCGCTGAAAATTTCAGTTTGTTTCTATAAGAACCGGGGAGGCTACTAGACCGGTTCGATAAAAGTTCCATTTTTAGCTATTTTTCATCTTAATTTTAACACTATTTTGCATAAATTCCTTGTACTATACCGGCACAAAAATACATACTCTCAGACGCAATCAAAAATCAATAAAAAGTCCAAGTTTTCCTGCACACAGTAAAATTTTCTCATACCAGTGCCACTCAGCAACACTGATACTTCGATACACGCAACATCATCAACACGCAAGAATCGCCGGCAAGATGTCACTGCGTCGTCTACACGAAAATAATGTATGCAGAGTATTGTCGAAAGTATATATTGAAGCGTTTTTAATCTGCAAGATGTCGTTTAAGTCTGAATACCCCCCCCCCTCTTCTCTCTATCATCTATACTAATAATATAAAGCGGTAGAGTTTGTTTGAACGCGCTCATCTCAGAAACTACTGGTTCTAATTGAAAAAATCTTTTTGTGTTGAACAGTCCATTTATTGAAGAAGGCTATAGACTATTTTTTGAAAATGAGATGAACCGAAATGTTTGTTATTGCAAATTAAATGTTTAATTAATTGTTTAGTTCTATGAATTTCTAATAGATGGCGGGGTAAGGTAACTCTTCGAGAGGGCCCTGGCCGATAGGGTCGATAACTTCGAGGAACCATGCCCATGCTACGCGGTTGTAAGCAGCAAGCAGATTTTTGAATGCGTTAATTTTTCGATGTTCAGGTATACCTAATTTGGTTTTGTAGAATTTTTCTATTGGATTTTGTTTTCCTTATTTCTTCAACGTTCGTTTTTGTTCTTATAGTTGAAGATAGTTACTTATTTAAGCAAATAATATGATTTGTCGTATTATTCAATTGTGATTGTTCTTTACAACGTTTTTATTATATATTTGGCGAAAAACTTTAAATTAAAGGGGAAAAATCGTTTCACTCGCTTAAGTGCAGGGTTATGGTAGCGTTGTTGCTTGCCGCGTTAAGCGATGAACTACGTATTTGAAGGATTATTTTGAGTTTTAAAGCTACTGTTAATATTTTTATGAATTTTGGCGAACAGTTTTAAAGTCCAAAGATACTTTATTAGGTCTATTGAAAAAGTGTGTAAGCATTTTAGTTGGAAGAAAAATGATTATCTTACATCAAAAGGGGGCGGGGGCGTGGAGTTTTTTTGTTCAACGAATTTCCTTTGACTTCTTAGCACGAGCATCGCCGTGCGGGTACTTCTAGTATAAGTATAAATAATCCAACGCGAATGCTTTGCGTTGGTTAACTAGTTTGAAAAACGTTCGTAATTAATAAATTTAATTGTGGGTTCTATGCCAAGAACGTCTTATGCAACATGCTAGGGTTAAAGCATTGTTACAATTACTTTCTTATTATGTGCTAATGTTGTCCTTAGTTCAAAAGACTGCCTTAAATTTAGTAATTAAGTAGTTTTAAAATTTAACTCTCTCACTTGTGGTTATAATGCACGAAATATAAATGTACTTGGATGAGTCTTAAGGTTTGCAATAGTTGACATGTGTAAATTTTTGCAACGTACTGTGAACGTGTGAGCGTGTGCATGGAGCGCCGAAGATAACGAATAAAACCGGGCTTTGGTTTTTAGGCTTGATTATCACACGATACAATTGAGTTCTGTTTCGAAGTATAAGCAGACAAACTAAGTTAGTTAGATTTTTTTTCTATTAGCTTGATTTAGGACAAAATGCAGCAGAGGAAGCGCGAAACAAATGATGTGCTAAAAGTAATACTTAGTGGACCACAACACCGTAGCAAAATGATCATTTTAATATTAATGCTAATTGTTGTGTCATTATCATCATAATAATCGTGGAAAATTGTCTATATCGTAGTGGTATTGAAGAACTGGTTGAAAGTCGACATAACACAATATAACATGATAGTTTGAACTTCAAATGCTACGTATCTACAATTAAAGGGAGTTAGTAGCCTACAACCTTTATAAAAAAAACATTCAGTTCTTAAGTATTCAAAATATTCAAATAGAGAGTTTTGAAACGACACCGAGTTCGTGTTCCTATGTAGATTGAAAGTAACTTAATTTAATTAAAGTTGGGGCTGGAATGTATTAACATGTATGTTCCATTTTAGTTTCATACACGATTTTCACAAAACGTCAAGCTAAAAACCCCGTTTTCCGTCTTCTGAAAAACAACGTTGCATATTACTTTGAAATTTTTACCGCATCTTATTCATTTGTTTAACGGTCTTTTTTTCAATTAAAACATGACTTTTAGTTAAAATTTTAAAAACCCTCATATCGTCGCCTCAAAGCATCAGTAAGGTATTTTAGTGTTATTCCTGGGATTAGAAGTTGCTCTGAGGCGACGATATATTATATATTATATACTAGCTGCGTTGCCCGGCTTTGCTCGGTCTAACTTGAAAAAAACCATTGCGTCAAGTGAAGTATCTTCAATAACCAGGATTAAATGAAAGAAAAAAAAAACCATCATGCAAAATCTTCTCGACAAACAATGACGACACAGATACTAAAATACTTTTAAGAAATTAAAATATAATGAGAAAGACAGATTTAAAAGGCGTAACCATGGAAACACAAAATAAAATAAGTTTAAGAATTGAAAATGAGAAAGATGGAAATAAACTATGGATTCAAAAAGCGTTACCGCGGAAACGCAAAATAAAATATTTAAAAACTTGAATAGAGAACAGATTTTTGAACTTCATTTAATTCGCTTGTAACTTTTTATCTAATGGAGATAGAGGGTTAAATTTTCGACCTTAGGTCGAGTTAGATCTGGAGTAAAAAAATCAGCTCTTCCCAATGCTGTCAAAAAGAAAACTGTGGGACAATTCCTTCGCTTCATATTAAAGGATTTAATAAAGAAAGTAGTGCTTAAATTTTAGCTAAGCCTAAAAAAATTCGAGGTAAAAACGTAAAAAACTCCCGCCGCAATTAAGTTAGAGCATTGTAACAAATTGCGTAGAACGCGGAAAACTCTTCCCTTTCCAACGATATATAATATTACTATTTGCAAGTAATTTTTCACCCCCATATTCGAGAATTTGTGTGAAAATTGGACCTAAATTGGAATAAAAAAAAGAACTAGTCATCGAATTGTTTTCGAAGTGTACTGCAAACCTTCTCAGGACTTAAAGGAACAAACTGTGAAAATTTCAGCAAAATCGGCCGGGTGGTTCCTGAGTTTTGCGAGTTCATGCACACAGAGGCTTTTTGACACTTCATTTTATACTATGTAGAGATAATAGCCAGTTCGCTGATCAAGTAACGCTGACGTCACCAACAATGAATTTCGCGCCACATCTTGATAGTTTGATAATATTTTCGGGCAATGCAGGAAAATGCTTTATTTCGACAAGGCTGAACTGGATCCGGTCACTTGACTGTTTTACTAATAAGACTGTCAGTTTAGGAAAAGGAAGAAACGAAAAAGTGGTCAAGAATGAACGCTATCTACTGGAGTTCAGAGTTAATTCACTGGAGTTAAGGTTAAAATTTTAACTATTAAAATATCATCAAACAGGTTATTGCTTCGTTCAAATATAGAAGCAATTTTCACACGTCATACCTTGATCGGAGATTTTATAGTAATATAATCATGAAATAAACAAATTTGTCTCACAAAAAAAAAATTCAGTGGACCCTTCGATATCAATTAAAAACTCTGGTAAAATAATAAGTTTCTATCATTAAAACGCTTTGAAAAAAAGATACATACAGTTAAGCAAATTTACATAACGCATATACCAACTCCTTTTAACAATACATCCCTAAAGAGATACAAGTAAAGAAAGTATTTCATTGTAACAAGTAATGCAAATTGTTTCAAGTAGACAGTAATTATAGTGTGACACGTAATTAATTACACATAAAAATAAAATGCAGAACTTTCTTCGATGCATAAGTTTTATAATCTTGAGGAAATCTTTTATCGACAATGACTCTTTTTACTACGAACGGATAAAAGTTTAATCAAAGGTCAAAGAAATATTTTATTTTCTCTTGCATCATACAAATGTTATTACTTTATTCCCCATTTTAGAGCTTAAAAGAAACATTTCCCCCAGATGCATTTGGCAGACAGAGGATTTGCAAAGTGGTATTTATTTTATTCTACCAAGTAAGAATCAAAATCCAGTGCAGAGAATCACTTCAAAATCTGCCTGATAACGCTTTGAAAGTGAAGTTTTAAGCTTGGAATTAGAAATCTGTCTGCAACTTATGACCGTACTTAAATTTTTTTTACGAAAACAAACTCGCTATCATGAAGTGTTTGCCACTTTAATCTCATTCTGTTTCAGACACATAATGGTACTTCACTTTCTTGAAATTTTGAGAAATTTCGAAACTTAAGCTTATAAAAATAAGAGAGCTACTTTGAAGACACACAAAAAACACTTTAACAAAACTAATGTTTTCAGAAAAAAACTATTAATCGAGATGCTTGTAAAAATGTTCTCTAATGATACTTTCCGAAGTTGACTCTTTTTTTCATAAGCTATGTGAATAAGTAGAAATGAAAGAGAAAAAGAAAAAGAAACTTTCTCCCATTTCTTGCATTACAATTACCTTTTCCTGTTAATAAAGTTCTAAGTTACTTTTCTGTATTAAAGTTATTTTTGAATAACTTACAACGTTTTGGAATTTTTTTCTCATGTTACAAAACTATTTTTAACTTTTTGTTAATGTCTTTTGTTTCTTTCTTGATGGTAAAGACTTCACTATAAATAATGAATTAAACTACATAACTCTGTGCTTTATAAAAGGCAGCCATTTTCTAGTGAAGGTATATGAGGTGCTGAAAAAAAAGTTCCCAAAGAACAAAAGCAAAAGCTTACATGGGGAGGAACAAGCGATTAGAAATCATAAAAATAACTACTGGAAGAAAACTAACTAATCGTTTTATGTTCAAAATAAACTTTTTGTTAACTTCAAATAACTCCTTTTTAAGGTTTTAGCAAATATTTTAATGACTTTACATTGTTTTTTAGTTCTACTCTAAAATTTTGTTTTTGTCACTTCGCTTATTTTCAACGATAACTCCTCAATAGCAACTATTGTTTTTTTTTCTTTTTAATGTCGAGGATCAATTTAAAAACAACGAATACTGTCATTGGATATACTTATGTCCGTCAATTCTACCATAGTATAAAACCGTAGATTATAAATGATTAGCGAGGGGGCATAATTTCATAATTGAAGCAGCAAAAAGTCGGCAGTTTCATTTCAATAATGTAGTATCCCTGAAAATCAATAGATGCGTCCAATTCCACCTGCAAACCGTATGTTAGTCATTCCATATCATAGGTGGTCAAGCGCAAGTCCAAACCTTCGTATGAAGTAAACAAACGTTTTTACTCTTCCTGAAAAGTAGAGAAAATGTGACGTACATTAATCTGGCTTTGAGGTACAAATATTTATAGGAAAAAGTCAAATTTGAAAGCCAATCTCTCTCATGAATAGGTAATTTTCTCCCGTCATGCCATGGCAGGTTATTTTCTAGTCTGAAAATACGAGTCAAACACAAGTTGACTGTATGGCTAAGGCAGGATTTTCAACAAGTCTGCCACGGTAGAAACACCCCGACTTAAAGTTGTTTCTAATACAAAATAGGACAATTATTTAATATCTTCGTTTTAGGAAAGGTTGTAGGGATATGTTTTGCGAGTATAGAAATAAATGAACGAATATTAAGTAACTCTGGATCACATCAATTAAGCCCAAGTCATTTGGTTGCATTTTTGAATTAGTGACAAATAAATTTTCTGCAATAAATGCATTAATAACATTCAATGGAAAACAAAATGGAAGACTTGTTTAGCTTAATGGTGCGTATAAAGAAATGTTTGCATGTAAATCCAAACACAAAAAGGCTACAGTGAATTTATGTACATTTAGTTCCTAATTTAATACTATGCTTTCTTGGTTATATTTTATGAATATTAATGATCTTGTTTTGAAGTAAGTTAGGCTCTTTTTAGCTATGCTCTAGTAAATCACTTTAATGTATTTCTTTATGATTTATTCTAAGGAACTAGAATATAGTTTATCATCAAAGCTACGTAAGTTTAATATTTTGTTTAGCGTGAATTCTTATTTTATTGGATACTATTTTAAGGGGGGGAAGTTTAGTAAATGATATAACACAATTGATAAATTTATTCCTGGAAACGATTGTTCTTGAGTGCACGCTAACCACCGTTGGTACATACGGGGAACCCGGGCAACGTGAATACCATAAGCTTTTCTTGATTATTGTCGTTTAGTTTTAACTTTAGAAATTGAAACAAATGCTTATAATCAGACTTCATTTAATGAACTTGCGTAATGCAATAACAGTTTTCGTTAATATTAAATACACTATTAGATATAAGGACAGTTTTCAACAATGGCATGATTATCCACTTTGCCCAACACCCCGGGGAAAGTGGATTCGTTACTAGGGCAAAGCGAAGAGCAACATTATTTGTCATGAAACTAAACATTAAAAATAAAATAACCATCGAAAATTAAAGGAACATATCCAAAAAACATTTTTTTGCTTCAATGCCAATTATTGTAGCTATTGCAAACAAAGAAATTAAACTTAAAAATAAAATAAACTTCGAAAATAAAAGGAACATATTTAAAAACATTCTTTTGCTGCAGTGCTAATTATTGCTGTGATTACAAACAAAGAAACTGAACTTAAGAATAAAATAAGAATCGAAAATTAAAGGCTCATATTAAAAAGCATTTTTTTAAACTACTAAGTATTGCAATAATTATTGTAACAAGCAAAGAAATCTTTAAAAAAAGACTACATTCAAAATTTAGGAGCATATTAAAAATAAAATTTAAAAAAAAAACATTTTTCTGCTGCAATATTAATCATTGCAGTTATCCCAAACAAAATCATAACCATTTTCGAATGCAGAACACTTTTTATGACAACAGTGAGTACAAATACGATATTGTATCCTGTTTTCCATTTGCTGATCATCTTCTTCAATGAAGATTTCATCACAGAAAATGCACCTTACATCATCAAATTTCTTTACTTCCTTTTTCTTATCATTCTCTTATGCAGTCCTATGTTTTGTAGCAGAGATTTTTTATTAATCGTTTTGGTACTTGGTCTATTTAACAGTCTTCTGAGAAGCCTTAGTCGAAACATCATCTACTTACATCATGACAGTCTTTTTCTTATTTTTCAAAATTTTGTCTGTGATTGTCCTTTACTGGAGTACTTGTCTGGAGTGTAGATCTCTGTAGTTTTTGTTTATGTGTTGTTATTGGTTTAACAGGTTGAGAAATAGGTAGTAAAACTGAAGGACTGTAGTTGTTTGTAGAACATCCAGGTTTGGATGAAGCGGCGGGTACGTCATTGCCTTGGACTTATTCTGTTGTTTCAGATCCCTTTGGAGTATAAGGTTGGTCTTCAATGGTAGTATTGTCTTGAGATCTTAATATTGAAGGACTTCCAGGCTCGGATGAAGTGACTTGTGATGAACGGGCAAAGTGAATATGGTATTCACTTTGTCGAATCCGCTTTGCCCTTCAGATACATATTTGAGGTTACTAAAAATTACTAAAAGACCAGTGCATCTAAACTCGTCGTCTACGGATAGTTGAAAGCTGCATAATCGTACATCAAATCCTATTCATAACAAAGAACACGTCACAAATAGTATTAAAGTTATAAATGAAACACTAACCTCTGTAAACTAATATTGTTTTCCATAAAACATACTTTGTTCGCTCACTGGCGTCGCGTGAGGCGAATTCGTCCCGACGTGTTTGCCGCACACGGGGCGGCAATAGGCGACCGTTGTTATGACCATGCGGCTTCCGGCCAACTAATTATTTGGGAGTTATAAGCAAAATTCGCTTTGCCCGGGGTATCCACTTTAGCCGGGTTTCCCCTAGATCATTGAGAAGAGATAAAATGGAGGGAGTGAAGACTTTCATTCGTGAAACAAACATCCCATGTCAAGTGATAGATTTAAAAGCAAAGAACTGGAAGAAATCAGGTTTCTTTCCCTAGTTTTATGCAAAACATGTCAGCCACTTGTCGTTGTTAATGTCACATGACTTTCCGTCTTTGCCACAGATTTGGCTAAGCTAATGATTGAGCTTGCTCCCTCCATTTACTATATCCTGCTCTAAGATGTAGATGCATACATTTGTTACTATTTATTTAAAAAAAAAAATTCTTTCTTACATTTTTTTTCCAGAACCGCTCTCTTTTCTCATCTCTTGCTTGAAAAAACCGTATTGTGCAGATAAAGAGGCCTTTTTCCAAAAAAATATTCATAAAGCCTACCATTGCCAAACTTCAGTGAAAGTGATACCCTGTATAAAAAATGTAAGTGGATTTTAGTATAAATAATGGACTTTTCACATGTAACAGAATTGCTAAGCTTAGAACTAAACATAAATCAAGGAACTTTTTAAAATCTGAAAATTAAGGACACAAACCGACAAACCCTTGCATAAACAGAAATAAGAAATGTTCGAAAAGTGCTCGAAGCCTAAAAATAGTTTAACCATCAAATTGTTGGAGATAATTTTTTTTAGATAATAGTACAGGTTTAGATTTACCTCCATTTATTACTCGTTAGACAATTTACATACTTTAATGGTAAAAAATGTGCTTCAACTGCGTGAAATCGTGTCAATTTTGAATATTTGGTACCTATTACAAAACACGTGATTTCTAATTCAAAATTGTCAGTTTTCTCCAAGAATATTTAACAAAATAAAAGGGTCAGTAATTAGTACATTAAATTGTAATAGTACATTAACTGTACAGTGGTAGTCAAGTCTTTAAAAATAAGGATACTGTTTATGTCAATCGGATAAGTATGATAAAAACCGCAACTCAATCTTTTAAAGTGAATCAATAGACCTGTAAAGTCACAACAGCAAATTTTATTTAATTATTTGGAAAATTTATATCAACATTGCTTATATCAATCGGTTAAGTTTGATTAAAAACGCAACTGAAGTTTTTTAAGTAATCCTCAGTCAAAAGACCTGTGAAGTAACAATGGCAAGTTTGATTTAATCATCGAGAAACGTTTTAAAGCATACGTGCTATTTTACTCACTGCTTTTTAATATAAGTTGATATTATCATTATTCTTTTTATTTACTAGAGTAATTAAAATTTTTGAATCTATCATCGTTTTGTAGACCGATATTGAGATATAAAATTTTTCAGTTGCATTACAGATATCATTTGTTTATCTTACTTTCTAGTTTATTTTTTAGTTGACGGATACAGTCTCTACAGTCTATTTTCATTTCTCACAAATTTTATAATTTTATGTTATAAATATATTTCGCGACCGTATTCATATTGATTCATTAAAAAAACAACAGTAAAAATAAAACAAATAGTAGTGAACAGTAGATAAAGTGAGCAGACACTTTATATTATGCAATACTTCTAACTTTTTGAGTTAAACCACCCATGGGATAAATTTTTTTTTAATCGCGTGCAGATAATAACCAAAATTATTTAAATAATGATTAATTTTAATACAGAAAACGCTTGATATAACGAATCCGTTTTCCAAATAAAATCAGTATCTATAATGCAAATGTACATTATACATATTGAATGTTTTTATTCATTTTGAAAAATAGTGGAATAAGGTAAGGAATCAAGAAACGAATAAAATAATAAATAATTTTTAACACAAAATAATAATAGTTCACATGAGGCAGTGAGAAGCAAAGAGATGTAACTAGCAAAATTAAAAATATGGAGATAACCAGTACACATGGTTAGTGAACCTTTCCTGGGGCAAGAGATGGTACTAGTAGCCCTGGTAGTGGCTGCTATACAGCATGTTTTAGAAAAAAAATTATTATTTAGGTAATTCTTATAATGACAACTAGTAAATAAGTGAAGTTTATGACTTTTAATATAACAATTATCTTTCAGTAGAAAAAAATCGAATTCCAGTTACTGAAAATATTGCACACAATTTCTCTCTATATAACAAACATTAATATATAATAACCGATTATGGTATCTTTGATTTCCTATCTTCCATTTATTCTCATGTTACCACCTGGATGTCCCCACGGTCAAGAGGATTGTTTTCCTGATAACATTATTTGAAAAAGCATCTTATTGATATATCTCGTCTCAATCAAGCATTAAAATTGTAACTTAGAGAATTCAGAAAGCATGCACATTTTAAGCGTTATTTCCAGTAACAAGATTTCAGTTCTTCTATAAACTTGCTAATATTCTTTAATGATATGGTATAAAAATATGGTTTTTATTGCTGATTTTGTTTTAAAATTTTTAAACCATTTTTCTTGTTTGTTTCGATGAGAAATAAAAATAACTTGTTTTTTGCCATGAATTTATTCATCAAATTAATTGCTAAAGTATCAGAGCAATTACTTTATCTATACCATATCTAACGGAGAAAACGACTTTTAGCACAAACAACTTGCAATGGAGAACAAAAAGAGTTTGTGATAAAACAATAGTGTAGAATAAGAGTTTGTGCTCACAATAGGGCTTTTTTAGAAATCAACTACTTTTACCATGAATTAAATAATTCAAAATTAATTTCATCTATTGCACTCATCGCAAAGCTCAGCATTGTTTTTATGGAATAGTCTTCTTACTGTAGTTATTTGAAATGATTCGTGTTTAGAAATTGAATAATCACCATTGCTATAACACCATTCAAGCCATTTTTCACTTTCTTCTGCACTTCTGATAAATCAATACTTCATGAATTCACCGATAATTATGTTTTAAGAGGTGGCCATTCGTTTACTGTGGCTGTCTTTCATGTGTTATCGGAAGAAATAAGTTCACGCTGTTGAATGAAAAATATCTCCTGAAAAGTCCTTATCTGATAGCATTTGCAGTTTAGTGAGTGCAGTGTTTAGTACTATATACTGTACATTCGGAAATTTAAGAAAATAAAACCCGTTGTCATAAAACTTCTGGGGAATCGGTCATTCTCGTAAGCAGTTTAAATAAATCATTGTCAGTTGGATAGACCTATTTTGTTCAAAGTTATGGTCATTCTTTGTAATATAGTTGCCCTCCACCTGTAGTTCGAACAAATAAAATTAAAAAAAAGGTCGTAGATTAAAATTACCTAACGAAAACGGTTTCGTTTTGTACTTATAATTTGTTTTGAAGCATTGAATTGAATCCCGAAGATTTTAGTCTACAAAAGTTTCAACTCATTCTATAAGACAATCTTTTAGAATCGGTTTTCCGTAGACTGAATGTTCATGCCATTTTCCAACATAACTAGCAAATATCCTACATAACCTTATTTCTTTTCATTTTTGTTCTTCGTGTTTGTTTCAAATGCATGACAAAACGTTTCCCAATAATTTTTAATTTTTTTAGAATGTACGCTCTAAGTACCCGTTTCATGCGATACATTAGTGAGCATCAAAATTAACACTAATAAAATAAGGCATTTTTTGTTTAGAGTTGAGCTGCAGATATGACTTATGTGCTTATCAGGGCTGAATACAATTTTTTGTCTTGTCATAATTATTGTTATTATTATTATTGTTATTTGTATAGTAGTAGTAGTATCATTATTATATTATTATTATTTTATTAGTTTAGTAGTAGTATTATCATTATTATTATTATTATTATTATTATTATTATTATTATTATTATTATTATTATTATTATTATCATTATTATTATTATCATTATTATTATTATCATTATTATTATTATTATTATTATTATTGTATTACTATTATCTTAAGTTTGTTCAATTTTTGCTATGGCGCACTGTATAATTACGGGAAGGGTAAAGCACATGTAACTAAGAATATTAACGTATTATTTAAAACTTAAATTTAAAATTATTAGCATGTTAACACCAATATACATCTTTAACTCGCAAATTGGCACAGAAACTAGCTAACCTAAGTATTTTGTACCATCTTTTCGTTTGAAGCAACATCTCTTGTTCTTTCAGAAGGTAATAACCACTAATTAACATTTTAAACACAGCATTGTTGAAACGTCAAATCAACAGCTCGGAACATTCAACATCCAGAAGGTACTACAATCTATGCCCCAATAAACACTGTGAAATTAAATAACACAAGAGTTTGAATTCTCAAATAATCTCCCGTATAATTATTATCGTAGTTACTGGAAACTAGTAGAAGCCTTTGGAACGTTCAAGTATTTTATTCAAACTTCACGTTTGATAATGAGAAGGGAACGTGTCTGCACAATTTTAAACATTCATAGAACAACTGCTAGTTGTGTTGTTCAGAGTTTCACTAACGATACAATTTGGTCGCTGATAAGCACTCTACTGTACGATAATTTATTAATGTTATAAAAGTCAGTTATCGCATAATAGTTGAAATGTTTGCCTATATCTTAAAATCAAGAGGTTGTTTTGAAACGAATTTTGGAAAAACCCAGGAAAGGTAGAATTTGTAGTTAGCTGAACCATAATATGTTAGAATATTTTTAATTGCTAACATGAACACTAAAATTTAAAGGAAAGTTTGTACCTTAAAACACTTTTTAAAAAATATTTTTCAATTCTTAAATCTTGAAAATATTCAAGAGCTTTCAAACGACACCAAATTCTAACTTTCCATGCATATTAAAGTAACTCAATTAAAACATTAAAAAATTATTAAAATGTGTGTACAGTTTTATTTTCAAACGCAATTTTCTCAAAACGTCAGTTCTCGCGTACCATTTCCTAGAAAACTACTTTGCATTTATTACTTTGAATTTTCGCCATACTTTATTTATATCATCAACATCATACTGCAGTGAAACTTTTACGTTGCGATTCGCACTTTTTCCAAAACAGCTGTCTGTAATCATAGATTTTTTAGTCAACTCTTAGATAACTCTTGAAAACACAGTGAAAATTGTAAGTTTCTATCATTAAGACATTTTGAGAAAAGTTACATAAAGTTTAGCAAGTTAGCCTTACGGAATAAAGGAAACCGACTCCCTCAAACATTATCTAGTGCACTTAGCATAGCTCTGGTTGCGATGTATATTCGTGACGGACGAAACTTTAGATATGTACAATTTGAATTCAGATTATCAAAAACTGTCTAAATTCTAGCGGCAACTTCATATATTCTTATTGTAAATATTATTATTATTATTATTGTAATTAGGAAAATAATTAAAAAGACGCTAGAAAGTTATTATTTTTGGATTAAAAAAATGATAGCAACTGCCAATCGCATTGAAACATCAAAGTCCCTTGTTGAAATATCTAAAAATAAACATGTGGTTTAAAAAGTTTACATGCTAGTTCTACGGAATTCATTTAAAAAAATCAACAGTTGTAATCTTATTCTGCTTACTGTTTCGTATTCTTACTTCTACAATAGTACTTCTATGGTGTCATATAGCGAATGTAATTTATAATAGTAATTGTTTTTTCGCATTCTCAAGGTTTTTGTACTTATTCTCTAACTAGATGCAATATTCGAAGCATTCACACACAAATGCCGTTCCGTTTGACTTCATAAAAAGTAGTTTATTAATGATACAGATAGTGCAAGACGTCAAGTTCATTAAACTACATTTAACTTCGAACAAGTTTTTAAAACTGTACTTTAAAAGACTTAAAAGTACAAAGGCTATCATTTATTTACTATAGGAAGATAAATCTTAACACGACACACGTTCCCAAGCTTAGAAATGCTTAAATTGAAGCATAAACTAATGTAAAAGTCACACTTATATTTTTTAACTTAATGTCTAAAAATTATGAATTAAAAGAATACAGTTTGTAAAACTGTCAGCATCAGTATTAATTCATGTTGTATAGTTGTCTTTGATTTAATTAATTTTAAATCGGCTTAAAAAGCAAGGGGAGTGATACCATAAATATTTTAAACACTGTATGATAGGGGATCTCAAACTGGGGTGCCGTAGGGAGTGGTGAGGGGTGCGAGAAATAATGCCTGGTTGAGACCAGTAAGGAAATCCTCCATTTTTTTGATGCAGTATAACAAAATTCACTAGATCCTCTTTCATCGTCATCACAAAGCCTAGCTGATAATAAAGCGTTATCAACAAGCCATTTTTAACAGCCAGGCAACAATGTAGAAAAAGTTGTTGCAGAAGAGTGATGTCAAAATCAACAGATCTTATTTTACGGTAAATTTTGTTTCTACATGATTTCCTGAAGTTTAACCAGAATGAAAAAAGTTGCATTCCGTTCTTGAAATCTAAATTATGCAATTCAAAAAGCAAAATGTCGTTCTGTGCCGTCATTTTTTCCTGAGATTTGATAGCCTGGGAAAGTAGATTGTAGTACGATAGGACCACGGTTCGTCTTATTAATGATGCTTTGATGCATTATATGCTGCACATATGTGTATGAACTGTGCGCAGGAGTGAGAAAAATCCCTGAAAATTACAACTTACAAGATGTGTACATAATAGAGCTGGACTAGGGTCCGGTAAGAAAATTCAAAATCTTCAAAGGGTACCGCGAGTCGAAATGGTTTGGCAACCCTGCTGTATGGAATGACTACAATCTTGCACATACATGTAAACTAAAATTTTTGTTGAAGCCTGAGAATCTAAAGGAATTTTTATTTCTTACTGGCTGACGTTTTTAAATCTGTAAGTCAAAGTTTTAAATGCATGGATGAGTTTTAAAGTTTTTTCAAATTTTATTTTACAGTTACTGATAAATAATTTTTATTGCGTAGTTGAAGTACTTTATTTAAAACAAATCGTAACTACTGCCGTTGTTGTTGACCGTTTTGTCTAAAGTATTAAAAGATTTCATAGTATTAACAATAAAATATTTTATGAAAAATTATCATAAGTATCGCAATTCAATACCTAACGGAATTTTTAATCTAACTACCAAATGGCACGAAGTTGAGGGTCACAGATTTGAACAAAATTTTAGATATAGGTCAATTCCCACTAGGTATGAGCGCAGGTAAAGCGGTTTGACTACATAGGCCCTAGTTAGGCTGCAACGGGGGTCAGAAGTTGATAATTTGGACCCAGGATGCAACGGAGTTTCCTTTAAAATTACCATTTTTATCCATTTTTCTGCTACTGTTCTGCAGTATGAGCCATTTGCATGCTTACCTTCAAATTAATTATGTTGGATACTAATTTTAAATAAGCGGTTCTCGAATTTAAATTAGTTACTACTTTTAATTTCGATAACTTGAATGCCAAAATAACATAGTTACAGGATATTTATCGTTTGCAAATGAAAAACTAGTTATTTTCGTTTTATATTAATCGTGTGCTAGTAAAAAGTATTTATCGTTTGCGGATAAAAACATTTACTTTAACTGGATATTTATCGTCTGCTATCGAAGATACGCCACATTGATAAGCAAAAATTTGAGAGGAGAAAAAGCTCTGATTTATTGCACATGGTACACACACAAAAAAGAAAAATATACAAGATCGTTTCGACTTTTCAAATAACTTAGATAGTGCCCATAAATAAATACGTGTTCTCCCTTATACTCAATTTACTAACAAAAGATGCCAAAGGTGTTGGGAGATCGAACATAGTATCGAAGTCTAAAAGTCCAATGGAAACGCCATTGCATTTCTAGGGCCAAACTAGCAACTTTGGGCCCTCGTTGCAGCCAAACCAGGGCCTTTGCAGTCAAACCGCTTTACCTGCGCTCATACCCAGTGGGAATGGACCTATAGATGGAATTTTTTCAAAATCCGTGACCCGCAAGGTCGTGCCGTTTGGTCGTAAGAAGAAAAGAACTTGATTCCAGACGAATAGTCTACATGTACCAGCTATTAAACTTACGTTCATAAATTTCTAATAAAATCTTGCATTGGTTCTATAAATTGTTACTTCCGATTAAAGCTATAAATGAGTTCTCCTACTCCTGAAAAGAACGAACACAGCAAATGAAAGTAGTATTTTTGGAGTTTTTACTTTGATATATTGAGGTTGATTAAGGTCAAGAATTGGTATCTAGTACTTTGGGCATCTTAACATTTGTATGCCTTTTTCTTTATTTCGTAAAGGTTTTGTTTTCCTTTTGCACTTCAATAACCACAAGAAGGATAAAATACTTCCTCCCTTGGCCCTTTGAAGATCAAGATTAATTTTAGGAATAAAAGTGGGCATGTTTTACTGAGTAAATGGGGAAATAAATCCAACGAAAAGTAAAACAGCAATAAGAGTATAATGTATCCTTAAAACATAGTACATGCTGTTAAATTCGGATATGAAATATAATAATAATTTAAGAAGGCAATTTTTCTAAGAATTTTATGAATTGCGTTTAAATCATAGGATTGAATAACTTCGCTGACACAAAGTTCTCACTAACAACCCAAGTGCACTATTTATTCTTTTTGAGCAGGTACTTTAAGTAACTTCATCGCTACTTCCTAATACGTCAATTTTAATAGACATGATTTGTATATTATTCAGTCCAATGTTTTTTATAACTTAGAGACCCATAGTTTTCCTTAAATCAAAAAAGTAATTTTGTTATTAGTTGTAAAAACTGATCAACTGTTTCATTTTCTATTCTAAGTATAAGGGTTAGTTTTCTCGCTGATGATGAATAATATGCCATGCAACATACTTGGAAATATCTTTATATATGTCAATGAAATAAACGTTTTTATACATTGGCTTTCATGCCTTTTTTTTTTTTTTTGAAAAATTGTGAAAAGGAAAACGAAAACAGTTCTAAATTAAAAATACATATTTTCTCAGTTTCTATTTAGCATTGCTAATCAATGCGCAATATTACTTCGCATTTTTAGAACACAGAGCAACGAAATAAAAATGTGTATATATAATTAACTTTACAACGCAATCATGTTAAACTCATTTCAACCATAACAAAGAAAGAAAAAAAAATAAATCATACTTTGCTGTTTATAAGAAAGTTTTCCTGAGACATGCGGAAGTATTTCTGCACAGTCAATCTGTTAAAAAATCTACTAAAGACTTTTACTTAGAAGTTTAAAGGCGTGCTCAGATTTCAAACTGTTTCATTTACGAATGAAACATCTTATCTATCAAAGTAACTTATTGCCAGTGATAAGATTTTGAATTCAACACTAAAGTTCCAGCCGTTACAATATATTGTCTTTATTTGATGCAGGACCACTGTACCCCATTCACCACTTTACTCCAAACGACCCTACATTGTAAATACTGTCTTGGCAAACTCGTGGCTTCTAGTCACCTTCTCTCTCTTATTATCCCTTCAAGCCGCCGTGACGTAAAATTCCTTCACCCAACAATGTATCGAAGAGCGGCCGTGTCGAAAAATTTCGCCATGAATATTCTTCCATAGAATTTTACGCCGCAGCCGTTCTCGAAGCAGAATATTCAAGGCCAAATTTTTCGACACGGCCGTTCTTCAATACATCGCTGGGTGAAGGAATTTTACGTCACGGCCGCTTGAAGGGTTTATAGCACTACGTAATTTCCACTTTTCGTCAGGGGAGAAATAATTTTCGAAATTGGTTTTGGAAGAATAAGCTTTAATCAATTAACTTTACATGATTGACTTTCAAAATAAAATGTTTTTACCTCATTCTAATAACAAAATTTATCTCATTGAAGTGGATTTTCACTAAGCTTTATTTAACACTAACTCTTCTCTTTTGAAATTTAGTTGCATAATTTCTTTTCACTAAACATGATTAGTTTATTTAAATATAATTTGATTAAGTATCCATAATGGAATTTATTTAAAAATGTTGTACCTGTATTTATTCCAATGACACAGTAACTTTTACTTATAGTTATTTCTTTAATTTTTGGATTCTATTATGCAACAGCGCATATAAAAGTAAATAAAATATAGTTACGAATTTAGTATTTTATTTGAAAGTTAAACTTAAGATATTTTTCAGTATTTTCAGATGTTAATGATGTAACTCAATCAAATTAAGTGATACAATGTAGCGTCTTTTGCAATTTAAACACTTCTTTCTTCTTGCATGAAGGATGTTTAATTTCATAAAATTTAAAGTACGAAATAAAGTCATTAAGTTAAAAGAAATCTCCATTACGCGCTTTGCAATTGCAATTTTGGTTTTAACATTACTTTTACTGTAAAATATTTACTCTTTTTGGTTTAAATATCTATTATTTTTACTTTTCAGGCAAAATTTTAAGAAAAAGTATGTACAGTAATGTAAATGTATTCCAGTTGGAATTTGAAACGATTAACTGATAAGCACTGAAACAAATGATATTTTTCTATGGTGACCTTGAAATAGGGGTTTATTAAGAGCAACATATTGCTGCATCATGCGTGACAAATTATTGCATGATACATTAAAAAAATAACCAAAGGTACCCAGAGTCTTTCAAATATTCTCTTGCTCTCGAATTTCTCTATAAATGTCAGATTAACAAAAACTTGAAGAATCAAAACCGTTCATTATCCTCTATTGAAAAAACTGAGAAAAAGCTGTGTAAATCGTACAAAATCAGTTTATTTGCTATGCACAAATAGTCTGTTAGTTTTCTTAAACGTCTTACTTATATTCACGAAGATATATTCATTTTCTTGAGCAACTTCATGTTTCCATCCTTAAAACATAGTACACGCTATTAAATTTAGATATGAAATATAATAGTAATTTAAGAAGGCAAGGTTTCGGTTCATTACACGCAGAGTTTTCCCGCAAACGTTACCAAACTTTCAGATCGTTTGCTAAAATTTGTTTCTCTTACGAGCTTGACAGCACGTAGGAAAAACAACATACTAAAAATAAAATACTAAAGAATAATATCTGAAATCATTAAAAGCACTTAAAATTTTACTGTGTTTGAACAAAGGAGGCCGATTTATCACTTCCATAGTTTTGTAGCCAAATATTTTTGGCCACTTAAAAAAATCCATTTGTATGTTCAAAAAAACTTGAAACGATATCAGTGAACTAATGAGATCTGATTCAACGGTTTTCAGATAGGTAAAGAATAATAGGGTGTTAATTCCAAATTTTCACCCTTGTTCAAAAAATCCACGTTTTACGATTTAAAAAAAAAAATGTCGGTAATACACTATATTTCTACGCGCGTCTGAGACCCAATAAAAAGCAGTTTGTTATCGTGCCGATATTTATCTAAATTTTAAAAATTTCTCAGTGGGTTTTGTGTATTAGTTGTCATCTGCAACTGGCTACGAAATTCTGAAAAATACAAATTAACATGTTTCGTGCATGCGCGGTGAAATATTTCCTCCTTTTTTGTGTTAAACCTTTTCTAATTTTTAATATTTTAGTTTGAAATTTCCGAATAATAATTTTGTCTGTGCTTTCAAGTTTTCTGAAAGTTTGGTTAAGTTCAGCGTAAGAATCTGCCAGTCACATGATTTAGCACTTTTGAAAAAAAATCGGTATTTTTGAAAGAAATACTTTTATTATCCTGAGCATAAGTAAAAAATATTTACGAAAATCCATAGACTAGATGTTTTCGAATAAACTTGCATCAATCAACAAATCATTAACGTGGCAAATAGAAAACATTTGAAGAAAAGACGTTTAAAAATACAAAAAAGGAAAGTATATTTGGTATTAAAACTTTTGAATGAAGATTTTACGTACTAAGTTATATCTAAGAGTTACGAAACAAAAAGAAAAGAATCACACATTTTTTTTTACAAAGAATTATATGTATATATATATATGTGGATAGGAGCTCCCTAACCTTAACGGTAACTATAAGCGCTAAATCAGGCGAGGGGAGCGTATTTGTACACAAGGGAGAGATTAAAGTAGGACGCGAGAGAAAGATGGTTGAATTGTTCAGACATGCCCCAGAGACCGAAGTTTTACATTTGTTTCTGTGTTTGTGATGTGCTGATGTTCGTATTTATGTTCGTATATGTACTGTTTGTTCTCATTAAATGTGTTTCGTCTACTATTTTCGTTTTAATTGGGATAAATTCCTAAATATTTACAAAAAAAAAGTAAAAATGGAAAAAAAAAAAAAAAACTAAAAAAAATGTTTTCCAAAAAAGTAAATGAATTGAAAATTAGATTTATTAAGATACTAAATGGGGAGTAATCTTATGGTTCTTCCTGTAAAACTCAGATAACTTTCAAAATAGACAAATAATTTTGGCATGTTTTGGGAGAACAAAATAATAACCTAATCTTTTGTATAAATTCACAAATGCTAAATGTCTTATCGAACATTTATTTGTATTTATTTTTGCAGAAATCAGAGAAACTGCCTCTTTTAGCGATATCAAGCCCGAGGAAAGAACTTTCACAACTTTCAACAGGTACACAACTTTCTTTGAGTCTTCTAAAAGGACATCCAAACATTTTTCTCTTTGAATTGATACTCAAAACACAAAAAAAAGTTAAATAAAACACATTGTTTCCCTCTCTGGTTTACCTTTGCACACTGAAAAATAAGTTATTCTATCTTCCAAGACATATGTCTACAGCTTTAGATGTAGATTTGAGATTTTATGTAGTACTTAAAATTTCCTTTCTTAATATTAATAAATAAATGTCACAACTGAGGCAGTGAGAAGCGAATGGAGCAAGTGGTAAAATTAAAGAAAAATTTGGAGATAACCAATACAAATGGTAGGTGAACCTCTCTTCTGTCTTGGGGCAAGAGGTAGTTCTAGTAGCCCTGGTAAGTGCTGTTATACAGCACAGTTTATAAAAACTTTACAATGAAAGCCTACTAGGACCTTATCCTGAATGCGTTGTACTCAAAATTTGAAAATGTCCACTTACACTCCTTACTTCTCACTGCATCAGTTGGTAAATCGCCAGTTTACTGTTAGAAGAAATAATAATAACAATTAAATATTTCACAAATTGTTTCATTAAGTAAATAAAATAACTATTCATGTTTCAGTGATCTAATTATATAAGTATATTTAGCTTTAAATTTAAATATTTATTACATCTTGTTTTTTTTTTCTTTTTTTTTTCTTTTTTTTTTTTTTTTTTGTGGCTTTGAGCGCATTTAATTACGAAATTTATCTACACTGGTTACGTTTCTTAAAAGTTCATAACAAGAACGTAGTTTTAGCTTAGTTTATTTAATTAACCGTATTCTTCTCTTTTATAAGTCATTCAACGGAACTTTTTCCCCTGAAATTACTAATTATATGCTTAACTGGGAAATACATCAAAAAAAATTAAAACAAGAAGCATGAATTGATTAACCAGTAAATTTTGTAATGCTTTAATCTTTCTCTGACAAATTTTATCATTAATAACCGCAATTTCAAGGAAATAATAGTTTTCGTGTAATTAACTTCATGTAATTAGCTAACGTACTCCATACAATTAGTTTTGTTTGACAAAGGAATGGAAAAAGGGTTTAAAAGCTATTTTAGAAACTGAATAATTTTTATCTTTACAAGCAGGAAATATAATTATGATAATATACTAGATTAAATGAGTATATTATTTCACACTTTATTTTTACTACAATTATTAAGCACTTTTAACTTTACTAAAATTATTAAACTATATTCCAGCAATACCACTAATTTAACGCGTTATTGAGCATTACAATTAGAAGTCTTTTTATATTTCAGTGTAATTAAGAGTTACACGTCTGTACTATTAATACGGTTTTCTAAAAGATCACTACCGAACAGGTAAAAAATAAATCATTAAATAAAAACCGCTTTTATGCAAAAACTAAAAAAGGTTTTAAAAATCATCAGAAGTTTTAACTTCTTTGCATTGCCTAACAACACGAAAACAATTGCTAGATTTTTTTTTTAATTTCATATCACTAATCATTTTTGTAAAAAGAAAAACGGATTTAACTTTTAAGTGAAAAATAAAGTACTTTGCTTTAGGGGAAGGTCGTTTAGTATCGGATAGCGTGTAGTATTGGACAAGGGCTACTTCTTAATTCCTCCGCCAGGGGCAGCACGTACTGGGTCAACATAGAGTGCCGTATTGGGGAAGAAAGCCACAGATGCCATATTGGTTCAAATCTACCGTTCGTTCTGGTGTGCAAAGCTAGTTGTTTGTTGAGAGAATTGCAGTGCACGAACTTAACTTCTGGGGCATATATTTACACATAGAGTAAGTTATATTGTTTCATTGTTATACCTTATACTAGTATTATGAGCTATAAAAGTGTCTAGCTTAAGTAATAACTTAGTGGTGGTTAAACAACTGTAGCTTTACAGTCGGGTTGTACCGGACAAACCAATTTCGGGTTGTATCGGACAAAGTTACTGGCACCAAAATAAAATACTGACGGTGTTTCTCTTTATCCAACATGTTGAAATAGAAAAATCACGACATAAATGGGATTATATAAACAAATATGAAAGAAGCCATTGAAAAAGTTGCGCTTAATAAAATGACAATTAGGGAAGTTAGTGAAAGATATTTAGTGCCAAAAAGTACTTTGGCTGATAGGATCAAAGCTTTACGGGAAAACAAAGAAGTGGTAATGAGGCCTGTCTTAGGAAATCACAAAGTTTTCCCAAGAACATTCACGGATGAACAAGAAAAAATACTTTATGATCGTATTAAAAATTTAGATAGTCAACTTATGCCTTTGAGTAAGAACGAGTTTTTAGCTTTGGTTTACAAATATGCAGATCAACTAAATATCAAGCACCGTTTTAATAGAGAAACCAAGAAAGCTGGTAAAGACTTTTATTATGAATTTATGAAAAGACATGAAGATTTGAGTCTAAGAACAGCTGAATCTACAAGCTTACAAAGAGCAGCCGGCTTTTATAAAAAATTATTACTTATTTTCATTTTTAGACTTGTATACTATTCCAAGTAACCAACTACTTTGTTCGTTTCATTTTTTTTTGAACATTAAAATGTTATTTATGAACTATTTCTTTTTATTTCAACATTTTAATGTTTTGTCCGATACAACCCTCCAAAATTTAAAATTGGTCAAAAATAGAGTTTGACAAAAATTTGTTTAAGAAATACGATTCTATGTTTTTTTAACCAAAGTTTACAATTTATGTTAGGTCACTTAGTACAGCATAATTTAGTGTAAAAACTAATTCTTTACAAATTAAACGAAAAGTGTTATGATTGAAAAAGCTTAGGTGTCCGATACTACCCGACCTTCCCCTACATTGATTCACTCACTTCACATTGATTCAGTCGATGATTCTCAGACTCTAGTCAATGATTATTTATCTATCAAAAAAAAAAAAAAAAACATATTTTTTTAAATAATATTATATCTTTTATTTTCTTTCTTAAATTTTTCTTCTTCAAAAATCACTTTATAGTCACCTAGTCACCTATTAAAAAATCTGTTTGTTTTTTTCAATAAAATCCATTCGAATCAAGTCGTTTCGAATGAATTTTAATGAATTGAGAAAGTTTGATCGACAATTATATAGTACTTTAAAAGCACTAATTTTGCGAACTGTAGTTAAGGCGAAAATGAAGATGTAGATTTCTTAACGGGCCTAAAATTTCGCGAATTTTTAATAAACAGAACGAAAAGTTGAAGAAAAAAAATAGTTCGCGAGGCTTAACTATTCACGATTACATTAGGCTCACGAAAATTGCGAAATTTAAAGTCTCGTGAAAATTCGTTTACTGTAGGTAAACTAAGCTGATTAAAGATTACTGTTAAGTATATTTTAAAACTTCACAAAATTAAGATAAATGGAAGTATAGTGTCGGAAAAATAGATTAGAAGTCGCTACCCAAGCAGCACAGAGGCGTTCAAAGCTCGTTCCATAACACGTTCTGAGCACACCATCCGACACGTTCAAATTACGTTCTCTCAGAACGGTCTAAAAAGCGTCTATGTGTCTCGTCGATCGATGTCGTACAGCACGTCGAAATCTGGTGTTGTACCACCGCTTTTGCACCAATTTTGAACGTGGAATATTACGTTATATTAAAGTGGTAGGATGACGTTTCATTTTGGTGTTAACAAAACAATACTGAATATTCTGCTTTCACAGGTAAAAAAATTCGAAAAAATGAAGGGTGTTGTACCCCACAAGGGCGTTTTCCACTTACAAATTCAGTTTTCAACAGATCTCTGCTGAATTTCGTACTGAAATCTTTTAATGATCTAAAATTCCTCATAGAAAGACCCCCCTCCCCTCAAAGAACACCACAATGAGATTTTTCTTTACAAAAAAATCCAGTTTATGTCGGATGTTTGACAAATTTGGCACACTCAATTTTGTCAAAATGAGTCATTTGATGATCAAGAAGTCTCATAGGGGAGTGTTCGCCCCATTTCTATGGTGTGCAGACGCCCACATGCAGGACTTTTCCTTTTACAAATCGAGTTTACCAAATCTGACTCGTAGATACTTTGATGCTCAAGAACTTCCTTGGGGTTTTCGCTCCTGCCGATGGGGAACAATATATGGAGGATTTTTCCTTGTACACATTCAGTTTACGTAGGATCTTTGCCAAATTTGGCTCATAGGTCTTTTGATGCTCAATAATTCACATAGAGGGTTTTCCTTCTCACAAAAATCTAGTTTACACTGGACCTTTGATAGATTTTGCACATAGCTTTCTTTGATGCTGAAAAATCCACATAGGGGAGTTTTCGCCTCCCTATGGAGGTGGAAATTCCCCCAAAGAAGATTTGCCCTTATACAAATTTCAGTTTATGTTGGATCGTTTTAGAGGTTCTTTGATGTTCAGGAATTCACATAGGGGAGTTTTCTTCCCACCCTGAGGGAGGAAAAACCCCATAGAGCGTTTTCCTTTTTACAAATCGAGTTTATGATATTTGCCAAATTTGGCACATAGTTCCTTTGATGCGCAAAAATTTACAAAGGAGGAGGGGGAGTTTGGTCTCCTGTCATAAAGAGGTTTTCCTCGGACAATTCTAGTTTACGACAGATCTTTTCCAAATTTAGTACAGAAGTGTTCTGATGTTCGAAAACTCAATTAGAGGAGTTTTTGCCGTTCTAGTAAAATGCAAAAATATCTTATACAAAAATCCAGGAAAAAAAGCTTAGCCATATTTGGAAAATATAAATTAACGTTTTGCAAAATTTGGCGTATTGAGAGGGGTCAAGGTTTTTCGACTCCTCCCGTAAATACTACCTTGAATTACAATGCTTAGATTTTGTGCACTTTTTCCTAAACGTAGTTTTTTTTTTAACCTTTTGTTTACAATATCTGTTAAACGTGTACAGTTTTTGTAAATTAGGGTTTTCTATTTTCTGTTCTGCAGACTTAAATAATAACACAAAATTTACAAAAATATCGATTAATTTACAGATTTTGATGAAATGAACACTTGTAGAGGCTTAACTGTCCTGAAATGCAACTCCCTAGAGCAGTTAATAGCAGTACGCCTTGCAGTCACACCACAATTTCGAGGTTCGACTCTTGGGCTTATTCAAGGTGTATTACAACATAACTTCAGAAGTAATTTCCCATGAATACATGAACAGGTTTTGAAGAAAAACCGGAGTAATTTAAAAAACCTTAGCTACCCTGGATTTTTTTTTATCAAGTCCATATGCAGATTTAATTCCTAAAACTTAAGAATTTGTTCAGAAAGACAGATGCCAATTTTCGTATACTTGGTATTATTTATTTTATTTAGATCTAATATGTAGTTTGTACCTGAAATAAATGTTTCAATTTGCGGCAAATTTTGAAAATAAAAATAAAATCGACTTTATCGACATAGTCTATTTTTTTCAAGTGGTCGTGTTAACAAACCCATGAGTTTTTTTTTTTTTTTTTTTTCCGTGCTGGGCCCGGTTTGACGAATCCTGTACATTAATAAATTAAAATAGTTTAATAAATAAAATACATATTTTAAGGGGGGTTAGTACCCCCTATACCGTCAATATTAATTTGCACATGTTCATGTACCGTTCTCTGAAAATCTATTAAAGATACAATTATGAATTTTTTCTGTACCTAAAGTAGACTTTTTTCTTTATACTAAAGAAAAATTTTACAGAAAGAAAGCTTTTTTAAAAAATTCTAATTGGATGTATGGAATTGGTGGCAAAAATTTCAAAGCCTAACACAATTCAGGTTCTGAGAAAAAGGAACATTTAGTTTCAAAAGTACCATTTCTCGATATAACAATTTAAAGAAGAAAATCATACCTTATCAAAATATGTTTACATTTTTTAAAAGTTTATTTTAACTTACTTCTCATATGAGCACGATCAAGAAGTTTGTATCATTAAAAAGGTACTGAAATGTGGAGAATCAAAATATATAGAAATCAAAAAATCGAATTTTTGAAAGTATTTAGGGTACCCTTAAAGTTCTTACAATTTTCAAATAATGTTCTGTAATGGCTAAGATGTGTCTACTACATATATGGAGAAATAAATTAAAAAATAAAATACAACAACAGTAGTAAAACTATCACAAATGTAAAAATTTGCTAGGGATTTTTTTTCTATTTTGAAGTGCCTGCTTCTTTTTAGTTGGTCTGTGATGAATAATATTTGGATGACAAAAAAAATTACTTAAGTTGAATCATTTTATGATTCTACTTGAAAAGCTTCTCAAATTTTCCATGGACTTCCCTAGTAAAGCCATTTTACGGCATTAACTTTTTGATTGATTAAAGAATTTTATGGTTAAAACCCTGAATTTCCTCTACTCCCCCTTTTCTCTCTCTCTCTAAAATGCAAGATGTTTCTTAGCCCTCAGAAAAACTCATGTGAATTATGTTCTTATATTCTTTAGTTAATTGCAAAAAGAATCACGTAAGTCACACAAAAAATTAATGAAGTAACGCATATAAGTTAATAAAAAATTTAATTCCAAAATACCCTTCATTTTACATGATAAACTCTTACACATATTTTGATTTTGGGAACAACCAATAAGGAATTAAACAGAAAGGCGTTGATTGTTTTGTCCCATTAATGACCTTGACTGCCTGAAATGAAAATACAAATAAAAAGACAAAAATAGCTGCTTATAATAAGATTAAGTGCGTAAAAGATTTGAAGTACAGTCAGAAATCATCACCTGACGTAAACATTCTTATTTTTTGAATGATACAAATTAAACTAAATAAGTTGGAAAAAAAATGTTACCCGAAGTGTTCAAATCCAATAGTACAATACAACCATTGATCATACCTTAGGAGCCCAGTGGTTCATAATTTTTTAGAAATAGTCATAGAGAAGCAATACATTTTTTTAACATAAGAGACAATTTGACTTAGGATTTTCTTTAATGAAAAAAAATACATAATGATGTATGTAAAATAAACTTAAAATATGATTCTAGTTTTAATCACAGAAAAACCATGCTGCTTTTAAAGGAATTTCAAAATCCGACTCGAGTACCCATATTTGTGACTTTTGTGCTATATATCGAGCAAGACCTTTAATTTCTCCAAGCGGGGGAAAAAATCACTAAGAAAGTTTTATGCGTTTTCTATGATAGTACTTTTTTTTTTCACCATTTCATACTGCAAAAAACATATTTTCATTATTTAAAAAATAAATTGATATTCTTTATTTCTGCATTTATGCATCATTTTTGCGTGTTTATTTGCTGTTTCATATGGAACCTGAATTGGTTAGTATTTTTAGTCTAATTGGGTAATAATTTTAAGTGTCATAACTTGATTCTACTTCTACATAGGAAAACCAGTTTGTACACATATAAAACATGGCCTGCTGCTTTCAGGAGAAGATGCTAGTTGCATTACTGAAATTATATATTTTGTGTACATCTCAGAGTTAATAATGAAGAAAGGTAAGAATCAATGTATCACACATATATTCAGAGATTTTACTAGAATTATTTTCAAGATATGAAAATATTCATTGATATTTTTCCAAAATCGCGTTTATTAAGACTTATACCAAAGGATGAAATGGAAGTTGTCAGACAAAGAAGAGATGTGTACTAATTTGTCTTTTTTTTCATTGTAAAAAAATAAGCTTATTTCATCTGTTACTGTTTTAATTTCTTTGTGTTCTATTTCGTATTGGGTCACTCACATGTCAAACCAACTAGGCACTCAACCAGACCATTTCAGACTAACATGAAACTTTCAGAAACTGTGCTCTTTTATATCATTAAGATGCATATGGTTTTAAAAAAAAAACTTTCATAATTCATCTTACATAATTAAAAACTGAGCGTATGTACCTATCTATCTATGCATTAATCTATCTATCTCTGTCCGAGTTACTTCTCCCGAACGCCAGTAAACTGAACATCGAACCAGGTATCGATGTATTCGTAATTTTCCCGTATTTATGTTTGGCTATTCAAAATAATCCCCCGATAATAATTAGCGGAGATATCAACTGAAAACTACTAATTATAATACTTAGATTTCGACATAAAATCCCTATTTTTCGAGGACTTTCCTCCAATCAAATTATCAGTGCTTCATCAACTTTCCGTAACAATGCTTTTATTGAAATTTGTAGCATGCAGAAAATCATTGAGAAAAAAGATCTGTTGCATTTTTTTTTTTTTTCAAACATGAACAAATAAAATTCTGAGTTTTGCTTTGAGGGTTTTTCTGTGATCGAGATACTTAAAATGTTCCCTTTTTGGTTATTTTCCCGGAATCTGCCGCAAAATGTTACTGATTTTTTTAGTTTTTTGTTCAAGAGTGATTGCTGAACAATGGTCACTTGACATAACTTTTATTTTCGAGGTAGACCGTGCAAAGCCAGGCGACGCAACTAATGAGTAATTGATGTTTGTTAATATGCCTTCTTGCAGTGCTTTGAAATGATATCTCAAAGCTATGGGAGCATCAGGATTGTGTAATGGCTGACAATTACATGCACTTTAACTTGATCAGAAACTTAAATACTCTTCGAAATTTTTTTTTTCACATAACTCAATATTTAGGAAAAAAAAATCTCATTTTTTTTTGAGATAAGGTCTTTTAGAGATTTTGAAAAAAAAATAAAAATACTTTCAGAGTGGAACCATTAAGGGATAGCAGCAGGGGTGATGGTGGACTCAAGTACTTTTTTTTATAGACAGTGAAATTTATGGAAGTTGCCCCCTTTACATTTAAAATCATTTGAAAAGTACCATTTTAAATTTTTTTTTAAAATACTTTTTTAGTTTTAGATTGCGTTAGCCCAAAATTTTCGGAAATTTGGGATCACAAACACCCTTGATTAGCACTAATTTTTTGAGATGAAAGACACTATCTCAAGGATTTTTGAAATTTCGTGAGAAACATATTTTTAAAAGGTTTTCAATTTACATATCGAATTAAAGAGCACGTAATATTATTTCAAAAGGAGCTATTTTACAAGACTGAAGTTCTCATAGAAATGCAGATAAATATTTGAAAGCACTGCCGACCAGCAAATGCTTTTTAAAGAATTTCAAAATCATAAGTTATGAATGATTGTTTTTTTTTTTTTTCAAAATTATTTACAAATTTAAGAAGTGGAAGAAAAGTTTTTTGAAAGTTTCATGAAAATATGAAAAGGTCAGGTTGAAGATTTTTTTGCCCCTTGATTCAACGTAAATTCGATCCTATTTAAAAATGGCACAAAACATGCTCTACTCATAATTTAATACAATTTAATTCCACTTATAGTATGCCGATTGATGCAAGAGCAAAGATGGTTTTTCGTCAAAAAGACATTAAAAATTAAAAAGCCGAATCTAAAACTCGAAATAAAGACTAAAAAAAAAGATCTGTGTTCAAACAATTCGTTACAGGGAGAATATTTTTCTTAATACAAAAAACACTGGGAGATAATTTTAACTGCTTAAGCCAACACTTCTATTTAATATTATTTTTCTTTCCCCATCCGTTTTCAATTAGTTGATTTTTGCCAGTCTTTTTTATTTGTTAAATCTGTGCGGGAATATTAAACGCAGAAAACTTTCAAGCACCAGGTGGTGGTAATCAACAGCTGGTAGCAGCTCGCCATTTTGTTTTGCTGCGATAGAATAAACAAGCAATACGCATTCTATTTTTATAAACCGAAAACATAACCTAGCATTTATTTCAACTTGCTTCTGAAAAAAAAAAAATAAATGAATAAAAACAAAAAAGCATAGTCAGACATAATATCTTTAACAACAGGAAATATTGCTTTAGAATAGAACAAATTGAATGCGTTATATAACGAATCTTGTTTTTATAATCTTGACCATTTTCTACGTCATAATTTTTTTAGGTGCTATTTTGATTGAGACATATTCTGCTGATAAAATCGATTCTTTATCATGAATATTTAAATTGAAAAATTCTTTAAATAATTTAGACTCATTTTCTGTCTCAACATTCAAGAATACTAATTTTCTGATTTCTGTATAGTATGTACCACATTTTACAGCAGCAACACATTTTTCATAAAAATTTTGGAGGTTTATTTTTGCAATAATAGAATCATTATGTGAGCCGTCTACTTTCTTAAAAGTATAAAAACTTTAAAATAAAGCATTTTAAATACATCAAAAACTGAGATTCAGCAAAAACAAAATATATATGTATACTCTATTGCAACTTAAAATTCATAGTCGAAAACAAGAATAACTAAAGCAACCACTTTAAGGAAAATAAATGTAGTAATCAATTCGAATTCAGATCAGAAATGAAAATTGCACAAAGAAACGTTAGCGAAAAATATATCCGTGAAATAGCCATTGATATTAAATTATACAAATGGAACAATTAAGTTTTGCAGAATGTTCGAAGCTAAGAAAAAACCCCAATTAACTCAAAATTTAAATGAAATTCGATTTATAAACAAAATTAACATGTGAAACATTTAAAAGTAATTATAATTAAATTAATCACTTACTTTTGATAAAAGAATAATCCTTTGCTCGGATTCGCAACTCCAACGAACTATAGGGGGCACTGCAGTCACTGTTTAATGGCGGAATTGAAAACTAAAACAAACGCATGTGGTAGCGAAGAAAATGCTAAAAGTGTTGTGATTTTTGTTCGTATGTATGATTTTTTCGCTTTATTCGTTTGAAAAGATTTTTCAAAGTCTTGTGGATATTCTGACCCATATAGAAAGAGATTAGAAACCAAAAAGTATTACGAAAGTAAACAATTAATGTAGAACACACAGTAAGTTGTTCTGAAGCAGCCATTTTCACGATGTTGAATTCGAAATTCATAAATTTTTGGTTCGCTTCGAACGGCATTTTCATTTTGTACCGTTTTTTCTATACATTAGTACATATTAAGTTCAGTTTCGTGACATTTCCAGCATTTGTTGACATTTTTGTCACATAGTGCACATACGTGGCAGACTGTCAAGAGTAACGTTTAACACTAGATAATTTATTTCTATGACTATATGATTGGATATCCAAAGAAATCATGCATTTAATTCATTCGTCATGGAAATAATTTACCTGATATGCGAAAACTTGTCAAGATACATTATTCTTTCACATAATTTTAAAACCATAACACTATAAACAGATTTTTGGCGAACTTTTATTTTTTATTGTTCAAATTCTTAACGTTCTTTCTGGATTTTTCAATCTGTTCTGCGATAAATATTTTCAAGAAAATTTATTTGCATACTGTCTATTTCAGTAGGATACTGTAGTAACAAAGGTTATTTAAATTTTATTATGTGGAATTAGGTTAAGGAAAAGTGTCCAGTCAATGTTGTTAAGTTCGTTTTTTTTTTCATCGAATTGAAAAACTGATATTTATTCAAATTCACTCAGAACAAAATAAATAAAATGTGTACTCACAGTTTATATATGGTGGTAGTTTTCTTTTCAGTTGATTGACCATTATTTCTTTTTACTTATCGAATTCTGTAATCTTACTATCATTTTAAAACCTTTCAGCTGAGAATAAAAGGAATAAAGTAAATTCTTTCTCGGTTATTCATTTTGTTCTACGATAATATATTCAAGAAAATATTTTGCATACTGTCCATTCCAACTAAATGCTGCTGTAAAATATGATTAGTTAAATTAATTTAAGATTAAAAAAAACTCATATTCTTACAAATTCATACAAAACAATAAAAATTTTTACCTTGTATAACGTTATCCAAGTTTGTTAATCCAGAATTTTCGCTTTCACCAATTATTAAGGAAATAATGAAAACTAACATTATTTTGAAAAGCTCGAGAATACTACTAAGGGAAGAATTAATTTCTGTAGCTGAAAGCAAACTAAGACACATCGATTGCGTTAATAAATACTCAGAACAAACTGCCTGTGTTTACGTCAACAGACACACGTGATGCGCAACGTGGCAATGTTTTAGGTGCAGACGCAGTTTTATAAATCACCGCAAGGTAGCGTATTCGAGCGCTGGAGTTCCGAATTGTTTTTCAGCAGTTGCTCCGAAAGTGGTTGAAGTTGGCAAGCAAAGAAAGTTTCTTTAACTATTCCACAATAAACAGATATAGAGGGCGCTCGGATACGGTGATAGCTGAACGTCAAATAATACGTTATTTTAGCACGGGAATAACACCGTGTCATTAGAACGTTTTTTGAACGTCTAATATGACGTACCCTCAGAACTACACTGGCACCGTGATAATATCACTGTTGCTGTACGTCTAATTTTACGTGCAAGTAACACTTAACACCGTCATTCGACCAATAACACGATTTCTGTACCAGATTTGAACGTTCTTGTGCTACTGGGGTAGACTTAAACTTTCGCGATTACGACGGGTTCACAAAAATTGCGAAAATTAAAGCCACGTGAAAATAAGTATTTTTACAGTATGCAAACTAAGCTAGTTAACGATTAAGTATATTTTCAAATTTCAAAAAATTAAGAAAAACGGAAAAAAGGAACCCCAGCCGACTATCTGTTAAGACATATCACATTGAATTTTACCGAAACTGACAAACTAATTGGGTGGTTCATAAACAATTTTCTTGAGGCTCCTAGAATTTTAGTTTTGTCGGATTTGCACATAGGAAGTTTAGATGAAATAACCCTTACATTCAAATATTCCTTACGTTCAAATTCTCCTTTAAAGTTCCTTTTCGATAGCTTTAGAAAAGTGTCAGGTTTCTGAAGTTCAATTCTGCCTAACGTCGCTGGAATTACTGTCCAACCACGGATTGTATGGTTTTTTCAAACGTCCAGATAAGACGAATCTATCTGAATGAGAGGGAAAAGTAAAAATTTGATGCGCATATTCCGCTCATTTGAATGAGACTCAGCTTCTGCAAAAGCTAACATCGCTAAAAATAATAGGTTCGTCCATTTCCGGCTGTAAAACGGATGCTTGTGTTCCACACAATCCGGGGTCAGACAGTACCAATGAATCATCAAAGCAATATCCTTCCCCTGATAATAATTGGTAACAAAGAAATTAGTACAAGCACACTGTTCAATTGATTAAAATTGTAGAACCGTGTTTTTGCTGATTAAAGGTCATTTATCGTATAGCTTTTCATGTGTCACTTTAAGAAAATGTAATTACAACGTTCTTTACTAGCAGTAGAACTCTTTTATAAGCCATTGAAGCAAAATTCTTCCATTGTCTATAGTTTTCTTTGAAAGCTAACCAATCATAAAGAATATGCTGTTCCATTATTCATGATAATTTTTAAAGGTTGTTTGTTTGTGAAAGATAAAACAGGATAATATATTTAAGATAACAATTCACTAGTGCATTTTTAAGCAAAATCACACATTGTAAGCTTTGACGCCAAAATATTTTTTTCAGAATTTTACCTTAACGTTTTCAAGAACGGCATTTATTTGAGACGAAATATTATTTCATGTTGGAAAAAATATTAATTTTTTTAAGAAACTCAAATCTTTAGAAGCATTGGGTCTCTATTGATTAATGTTTATTGTGCCTATTAGTATAATCGTTCAAAGAATTATTGATTCCAATACTTTTTTTTTAACATGAATACAATGCTAGACGTTTTAAAACGCCAAATAAAGATATAGTCTTGCTATATGCGGGCTGTTTTGTAACCGATATTCATTAACTTTGCAGCCATTTGTAGCATAATGAGTTTTAGTTTGTTTATCACAGAAAGATATACCTTAAAAATTTAAAAATACTTTTAATCTATTTTCATGTAAAACTTCTGATGAAAGTAATTAAATTAGCGCAAAGTAATGTGTTCTGGTATAAAATAAATATTGAACCAATTTTCTGTTAGTGTATTGTTTGTTTTCCCTCTGAGCAGAGAATTTAGAGAAAAACACAAGTAATTTCTCAAAAAAGAATACGCTTTAGCTATTACAGAATGAAATAAAAAGCTTTTTTTGCAAATAAAAAAAGCAAAAGAACTAAATTAAACACGCAAAACAGTTGTAGAGCATGTACAGATTACATTTTTAGTAAACAGCTTATTAGGAAAAAAAATTTCGTCCAGTCGCTTTTACATGTTTATTTCATGTTACATTTTTCCCTAGTAAAACTAGAACTACTTCAAACGTGGTTTTCGTTTTCTTTTCTTTCCAAATTAAAGTATTGCGGCATATTTGATTATTTTACGTTGCTGGTTATACTTTTATTTTTCGTAAAAGAGTATTTACTGCTGAAACTACAAGATTTCTTGGTATTTTGTACTTTATTTGCACTGAAAACGTTAAATTTATTCAAAATTTAGCAAAGTATTTTTGGTCATTTTTTTATGAGTAGCCAATATTTGTTGCTTGAAAAGACATCAAAATCTCACTTTCAGTTGTTAAAATTTAGTTTCCCAATTTAAAATTTAAAAAAAAATCAAATTCAGGGCTTTTTTGAAATTTTAACGACGTAAAAAAAATTCAAAAGTTTCAAACTCACAGGTCTTTATGCATTAATTAAACTGTTATATTTTTAGTAAAGTTTCATTTAATTCTGTTTATTTAGCAGTCATGCTAAACAAAATACTACTACCCTCTTGAAATGAAGAGTTTAATATCAACAACATCCCAATCCATGATTGTTCAAAAATTATTTTTAAAAGATACGTTAATTCTTTTTGGTTAAGTCACAAAACAACTTAAAATGAATTCCTGCCAATCAGTTCAGAAACCACTCCCCAAAATCTGATTTACTTCAAAACCAGCTGAATCTATACTTCTGCTATCGGCAACTGTAAAAATGTACGGATAACATCAACAGCATCAAAGCATTTATTTCCATACTCCACTCGGTCTTTTAATTATGCAAGCGAGTACAAGACATAAAAATTTATAGGGGAACATGGGACAAAGTGACATAGCGGGGCAAAGTGAAATGGTGGAATGTTTTCTCTGCCTTTAGCTAACACTATCTGTTTTTTTTTTACTATGTAGTAGCATATGTTGTCTATTCCAGTCAGGAAAGAAATACCGCCGAAAGTTAAAGCGTTTGGTAATATAGGCATTTTAAAAAAAAGGATACTCATACTGTAATATTTTGTTGCAAGTAAAAAATTATTTTTCTAACAGTAAAATGATAAAGTTATTGTTATTAACATTTTAAATATTAACTGGGGTCTCTTAATGTTCAATGCAGCATTAATTTAGTTAATTTTATGCTTATTAGTATTTTAAATAAATTGTACAATGGATCAAGCACATACGCGGCAAAGTAAATGAAGCAGAGTGAAATAGTTTGTTTAATTTACTCACTCAATCATTTAATGTAAATCACTTACGTTTTCATTTATTATTAAATTCATTTAAATTCCTTTATTTAGTAATTCACTTATTTATTCATTCATTCGCTTATTTTCTTATTCATTCATTCCTTTACACGCTCATTTATATTTCTTCATACATTAATTAATTTATTAATTTAGTTATTCGTTTATTTTGTCATTAACTTTTCATTTATTCATTCAACCTTTTATTTACCGATTCTTTTGATCAAAAATATGTTTTCTAATCGAGTAGAAAATATTTCATTTAGAAAAAAATTTTATTTTTCACTTTGCCCCATGAAAAAAAAAGTGAAAATTTTCCACTTTTTTTTATAAGACTCATATTTACTGCCAAAAATAGAAAATACTGTTTCAAGCTAGTTTTATGAGAAAATAAAATGCCCTTTCTTTATGTACTGTGATTTTCAAAACAAATTTCCTATTTGGTTATTTTGAAAAAACTCAGTCATCTTAACCATTTCACTTTACCCCACATTCCCCTTCTACGTAATTTTAGTTCGAATTTGATGGAAGAATTTATTTCAAATGAAGAAAAAGGCCTTTTTCTATTAAAACCAGCTGAATCTATGCTTCTGCCATCGACAACTGTAAAAATGTGCGATTAACATCAACAACATTATGACATTATTCTACTTAACAGTTCGAATTTAAGTGTTGTTTTTTAAGTAGACATATTTTATTCAAATTCAGATTAACACAGATTATTATATTGCCCCAAATGATATCCACAAGATAAAAAAGCTTGAAAACATTCGGTGTGGAGAAAAGCGGAAAGTTGTTTTAATGCATTGAGCAGGGAATTCTACCAAACTTTCAAATAGTCTAACAATTTATCAATCATTTTTGGATTAATTCTTTTATATCACAACTAAGTTAGTGGTTCATATTTTAATAACGAAACCTTTTTCTGTAATACCATTAATAACTGGCAAATGCTTTGCGGGAGACAAACTAGAAGATATTGCGATCCCATTAGACCTTCTGTCCAAAGAGAAATCAAGTATGATGCGTAATTTTTTATCGTTAATTCATTGGAAAAATACCTCTTGGGACACACGAGCTTTTTATCTACGCTGGTATTTTTTCTGCTGTGGAGCGATGTAGGCTGACTGATAAAATTACGTTTACAATTAAAATCCACACGATATGTACTTTAAAATTTAATTGAAACCGTGACGTCGTCTCAGAGCAACAGTAAGACATTTAATCCCAGTAATAACACTAGGATATCCTACTGTTGATCTGAGGCGATGACGTGTTCATTGAAATTAATTAAGATAAAAATCTTGAATAAGCAATTACAGCAAATTTAGTGCTACATTTAACGATTAAGCCACAAAAAAGTATTTTATGATCTTCCTTCAACAAAACAATGAGACATTTTTAACTGATTTGAATGATTCGGTCAATTTAAAATGTATTTTTATCAACAATACATTCATCTGAACTCATTGACTATATTTCTTTGATCAAGACTTAAATTTTAGAAAAAAGTACTTATGAATGTTAATGAATAAAGTCTTCTAGAAAAAACCACTGATTGCGGCAAAAAGTAAAAAAAAAAAAAAAGCGCATGATCTGTTATAGTAGAAGATGTAAGCTTAGACGATCTTCATTTAAAGAAATACCAGCTGTATAAATAAAAAAATTTATTCAAAAAAGTAATACTACGGGTAATTCCGTAAAAAACTAGTTACATACAAGTTATAAAACAACAACAATTCGCTCAATGGAAAGTCGTTACCCACAGAACCAATTTACATTTCTATCAGCTAGATTAGTACTTACTTCCAGGTTTTTTCTTAGTCCAAAAAAAAACCATTTTTACCTCCATTTTTCTTACAAAGAAAAAGTGCAAGAGAGAAAATGTATTTCTGTTTTAAATTAGACCGAGTTTTAGTTATTGTGAACAAGTTTAGAACGGAGTGACAAACTTTTCATTTTGTGTACTTTAAATAAAAACAATCTCGGGCGCCTCAAAAATTACTTAACTATAAAAGATCAACACAACGGTCAGCTTAATCTTCTTTATAGTATATAGAACAAAAAAAGGATTAAGGACCTAATATTAGTTGAAAATAATTGTTGTTGCTGACTGTAATTAGCTCAGTTTGAATAATTATCATTCTTGAAATTGATTGAATGACGTACGCTGTACTTATTCCAGATTAAGATTAATAATATGTAACTATACTAGTAAAATATAACCGCATCTATGTTGTTTGAAAAATTGCTTCCTATCGCTGTGTTGGTGGGTGACGCTATCACACATGTCACATGTCTCATTTTGTTAATTTTAGGCAGGCTTAAAAGGAAAGATTACTGAGAACCAAAAAAAAAAACTAATTGATTTTAAAATAACTTTTAAACTGTATGAAATAAATATTTTCCATGCCTTAATTAAAAAAAAATATACAAATTTTTCACTTTTTAAAAGTTGGAGTTTGCTACGAATATCAGTCAAAGTTTTAAACGAGCTGATAAATTCTTTAAGCTTTGGCTGCTGTTTTCTCTTAGTAAACCCTTAAAAACACAGCGCAGTAAAAAAAACTCTTTTAAAATGCTTTTGACACCATTCTCGCTGAGTTTCATGAAAAATGTTCCCTTACACGTCACAATATGGCCACCGTTTTCCCCCATTTTTTGGAGATAGTTCTTTCCCTATTTTCTTCGTTTTTGATAGTTTCATAGTCGTTATTTTGATTTACATGCTTAAAAATTATCGGTTGATACTTGTTGAACATAGTCCAAATTAAAATCAATAACTCGTATCCATACTATTAAAATATGGCAATATTTATTTATGAATATATTTGTGCCTACCGTATAGTCGCTTCTAACTGACTGCACATATGACGCCATCATAGGTGTCACGTTACCTTGAAAATGGTCAAGTGACACAGGTTGACGTGAGGACGTCATATATCAAAGCTCTCTAGGGACAGTACTGGCCCCTCTATATATGAGCCGACGCATCAGCTTAAGATTAGCCATTTTGGATCGGAGAGCGTGTTTGAGTGGTTGCCTTTTCTGGCAAGTTATTGCGTTTGGTGATTATTCACTGCGATCGATTATTAGCGGCATGTGAATTGTTTATTAAATAAAATGTTATTTTCGTCAAATTTGGAGAAACTCGAAACTTTACTGTGGTAGCCCTAGCAGCGCAACAATGAAAAATCCAGTCCAAAATGGCTAAACTTAAGCTGATGCGTCGGCCTGTATATATACCAGCTCTAGGGACAGCCATTTCATCATCAGCACTTGAGGCACCGTAGGTTTCTAATAACACCAAAACATGTTTCAACGTGTCGCCCACGGATTCTTCGCTTATTTGGCTCGCACGTTTGACGATGTCCGTCTTGAAATGCAAATGAGCCGTCGAATTAGGAACCATGAAGCTAAGCCCCCTAGTTAGTAAAACAATGAACATAAGCTTTGCGGCTGAATATAAAAGTTGGTTGTATGTGTGTGTTTTAAGTAAAAATTGTTTTTTTAATTGGGAATTTGTCTCAAAACGGTTTTTTTAAGGGTTAGACACTTCAGTGTCTATTTCAGAGTATTTAAAAAATAAACCGAAAAAAACAAGCGTCCATTTGTACAAGTCTTCCTTAAAAATCATCTGTATTAAAGAAATGTAGTTCAATATTAATGCAATAAAGAAACAAACTGAAACATTAAAATAGTCTGAAATACACTCAATGAAACAAAAGGCGAATTTTAAAGTTACGTGGTTTCTTGAATTTAACATAAGTTTTAATAAATGCACTAGGGGCCTCCACTCCCTGTTCGTTTTGCTCGCCAACACCATTCGCCCCCTGCGGTGGCTCTGGTAATTGGTGATTTTTATGTTTTTACCCCTGTATGCAAGGCCCCTTAAGGTTTGGAAGGATGAAGACCTGGCGGAATAGCTTTCTCTGGATGTCTTGTATCCAGTGGTTCCAGTATTAACCTGATAGACATAACCAGTCCACAGAAGATAGGATTACAGACAGGCGCTTTTAGAAATAGATAACAGAGATTGTGTCATTGTTTTCACGTATTTGATTGTACTTTCTTCGTCTTTAATGGTTAAATTTTTAATACCCAAAAAAAATATGCTATGCATTTTTTTTTAACTTATTTTATTTCTATAAAACTTGAATTTTTGAATGTAATTCATATTCCTAGCATTATTTATGCTTATTATAAATTCTTTCTTCGTTCACCTTATCTAAAATGTTCAGAGCGCTTCTTTTTTTAACGTTACCTTTACGACGTACCTCCTCCTAAAAACTCATTATTTATTTAACCATTTAATTTCCCATCAGTTTAAAGAGCAATAAGCCTTTTTCCAAGTAAAAAAATCGTTGATAAATTACGTGATATCAGTCCCTTTCACCAGGAATTAATTAGTTTTAGCAGTATAAGTTGAAAAACTTTTAAATTGCTTAATCCTATGAACGTTGGTACAAAGGTAAAAGTAATATTAAAAAAAAATTGTAAGTGGGCATTTTTTATTGCCATGATAAGGAAGAATATTTCGTTAACGATGTACAAGAAAATCAGTTTCTATCTTCTCACATAATATGAAACCTGCGCATAATTCATTAAGTAAAAAAATAAATAAATAAATAAATGTCCTACAAAAAAATTCTATTTAGTTAAATTCTTTAGCAAACTGAGCTTAAAAATGACTTATTTTTATTTAACTTGATTAACAATAAATGACATTTTTATTTATTATCTTTTTCTTATTCCAATTCTATAAAAGCGGTTGGAACTTTGGATTTACTGAAAAAACAGAATAAATGTTCTCATAGAAATATACATAAAAAAAGAACATATTCATTCACACACCACTGTTAATTTACTTGAACACAAACTTAGTTGCTAAGTTATTAAAGTGATCTCTTGCATTATGTATTGGTTGACAGAGGAAAAAATACGCTTGGACTTTCTATATGCAAGTATTATAAAGTGAAACTGCAGCACGTACGTTTTTTTTTTTTTTTTTTTTTTTTTCATGAAACTGATACTCTGCCTGAAAAACTAAAAATTAATTTTAATCTTAAAACAGTCAACTTCTTTTAAGAGAGGGTCATAACATATTAAATCAACAAATGAGCCATTCGTACCATTTCGATGAACTTCGGTAGGTAATACGTACCAATATTCTGTACTAGCAAACTATCTTTTTTTCTTGGAAAAATTGTATTCCTTTGGTGTAGCTTTTTTTTTCTCGTCCGTGGATGAGTAAAATTTAGTATTTTAGATTCTCTCCACTTTCCAACACTATCTCTGTTCACTACTCACATACGGCCAGTATATTAGGTGATAAAAATTCGAAAATGCTCGGGTGAGAAATTGTTTCGTTTCCCATTAAAACGAAACAAAAACTATCTTGTTTTTGTTTGGCGTGATATAAGCCTTTAAAGTAATGCAAAAATAACTTTCAAACACTACTTAAAAGAAGCTAAGTAGACTGGATAAATACATAATAAAATACCATCCAACCGAATTTCACTGAAATATTATTACAAAAGATAACTTTACACAAAAAATAGCTTTCAATTGAAAATTTTCAACATATTTCACCAAACAACACATGTTTTTTTCAAAGGCTTACATCTCTTTCACGACTTAGAAAAACAAGCCAGTTTTTGTTTCGTTTTAAAGGCAATTTACCAGCTTCTTACCCTAGCATTTTTAAATTTTTATCATCTAGCCCGTAGACCTTGTTTGGGCGACTGCAAAAGCCCATTTTTCATTGCTTCTTAAGTTAAAGCAGTTTTTTCATCATGAAGGACCACTTGTACCAGCTTAGTTTTGTCTGTGCTTCTAGTATGCATAACTAATTGAAACAAGAAAAAAAATTTAATCTTCTACTGTAAAACTCTCATTGATTTTTATAGGCTCGAAATGACGAAAACCGCTCTTTTAAAACAATGATTTGATCCTGAAAAATTTATATAATTTGGCTTAAACTAAATCTTTCCTTTTTATGCTCAGATTAAAGTACATTTTTTCACCTTTACAATAAGCCGTGTTTTATTACCCTACTACCTTAAATAAATTTACTAGAGCTTTTAGAAATGATCAAAAATGCCAAAACGTTTTACTATTCCACAAAACAAAAAATAGCTGTATCTCAGGAATAAAATTTTACTATGAAAGAAAATGGCAGTTTAGGAGTACCGAATAATGATACAAATCACCTACCAAATTTTATCAAAATCAAAAAATGGCGACGAACGGAAATTTCTGAAAATTTGTTGATTTTATGTGAAATGACCCTCGGGACATTTCAGATACATTTTTAGACAGAAATGTACGTAAAGTTGATAACAAAGTAACATGGAAAATTTGCTTGAAGTTGAGTACTGAAGTCATGAATATATTCATACCATAAAAACAATCGAGATACAAGATGGTTGAAATAAAGCACGGGAATCTAGCAAGGCCGTAACTAAACTTTCGTTTAGGGGAAAGTTTTACCAAACACATTTCGCGTCAAATCTGTATGATGAATTAGATTTGATTTTATTTATATATTCTGCTGGTTTTTGTCACAATAGGTTATTTGAAACAAATGTAAAACAAAAAAAATAAAGTTTCTATTTAATGAAGAAAAAAAAAGAAGTGTACACCAAGTATAACTTCCTTGTACAACTATTGCACAATCGATTTCTTTTCAACTAGTGAAAAAACTAGATGCATGTACTTAATGTACGTGCGTTCTAAGTAATACTACTTAAATTGATATTTTTAAAGTAAAACAAATGTTGAATGTAGAGTTTCACCCTTTCAAATACAAGAGTTTCAAAGTGTTTCTTACCGTCAGGTTTTTAAACTCTGAAGGGAAATTCTATTGTTTTCTAAGAAGTAGTAATTTGCAATAACTATGAAAAAATTAAATATTGCAGATGCGGCACTAAGTTCGAACAATTTCTTAATAATAATTGAAGCTTATTTTTTCAAATTGATCATTCCACTTCAAATCACCCAAGTTAAATAGTCGGTCGTGCCGTCATGTCTCGGATTTTAGATTATTTATTTACAAATATATATCTATGAGATAAGCCCAAAATTAGTTTTTTGAATTACAGTCACGCTCTGGAGATTTTTTTCAAAACTTCGATTTTCGGTTCCTTTTCGGAGTCACCTTTTTGCTACGAATTTAGAAAAATCTCTCTTGTTTCTTCATTTTTCAACCAATTAAGCTGAGTTAGGTATAAATTTGAAACTAATACCTTACTCTTTCAGTATAAACAACAGGAAGTATTCAGTGAATAGCGGGGTGTTGCCAATCCTGATCTAAATTCAGTTTTTATGCTTTTTCAATTGGGAGATTCAATCAGTCATATTCTTCGGCGTACCAACTAATATCTTCAAACATTTGTGTAGTACATTCAAATCATTTTCTTGCTATGTAGAAAAAATAGAAGAGTATTTTTTGTATTTTTGAAATAAAAAAATAAAATTTGTTCCTCAGAAAATTAATTTAAAATACAAAATTTCTTTAAAGCCCTCTTGAGCTTATAAAAGTCCCAAAACTTTTCAGAACAATTATTATTGGAATATCAAAAGATAAAAATTGATTTGTATCAATCGTAAATCGTTAAAAAGATGTGCACTTCGAAAATAATTCGGCAAAACCCTCCAATTCAGATTTAATCCAAAAAAAGGAAAGAAAAGAAAAAAAAAAAAAACTTTTGATTAAAAATATGCTAAATGTTAAGAATAATAAAAAGAAGAATAGTTCTAAAAACATTTGTAATGGCCTCTTTTTGCATTTTTTCGACATTAAAAGCCAAAAAATAAATATATGGAATTATTATTGAAAAGTTTTCATAACATGAACGTGTTTGGATTGCAAAAACACCTGATTATTGTTCTATTGAATGAATGCCCAATCATACATTGCTTATATAGTCCAACTCAAGATTTCTCTAAGGAAGAGCATTTTTGCTGATTAAAGTATATTTTGAGCATCTCTATAAAACTCAATTTGGAATTGATAAAATTTTTGGTTTTATCATCTTTTGACGCAAAAGAAATTTGTAACATCTGCCATCATTTTAAAGAGCTCAAACAGAAATTATAAAGGAAGCTTTGTAATTTGCTCTGCGATAAAGAAAAACAGCGTGAGAAACTTTGAATTGAAGTAAAAAATACAGTAAACTTTTTAACTAAATGCAGTCCGCATAAGCACACCGTTCATGTAAGATTTTATAATCGACGAAAGCTATGAGTCGACTCACTTTCAAAACCCGAAAGCAAACTATTTTATCAACTCTCTTTATTAACTTTAACTAATTATCATAAAATATTTTAAATTAAATATTTTGCTTTTCCGATGTTGATCAAGAATAAACTTGCAATAAGTTTGCTTATTTTTATCGAATTAGCTTTTTTTTGGGGTCCACCATTTCTTGTTTCTCAGTTTGCCTTTTATTCCCATTCGCCAACTTTACTCGTAGTTCAATTATTTGAAACATTTCACCGGAAACAAAAGAAAACTCCGCAATGGATGGATAAGTCCTATTATCTTGAAAGCTTCCTGTTCTTTCAGAATCTTCTTTAGCTATAGACTTCTGCATGTTTTATTAACTCATACCGGGAAGAACTGGTGAGAAACTAATTTAATAAGAGTAACTATTAGAGAAAATAATTATATTAAGAATTCGGAGGACGTAGCATCTAGCAGTGATTTTTGAAAAAGATGCTCGCGTTATTTGTTATATTGCCTCGAATATCTTTGATAAGAGCCTTCATCAATAAAATCACATAAAGAAGCAAAGATTTCTAATATATATATATATATATATATATACAGGGTGATTATAATTAAAGTTCCATTTTAAAAAGGCTGTAAAAATAAAACCCCTGGTCAGAATGACATCAGATTTCAACAGCATGTTATCGAAGAAGGGGGAAAACGTATGGCAAATGAAAAATAAATAGTTGAAATTTTTTAGCAATAGATGGCGCTGTAAGCTTCATAATTTAATGCGCATGACAGCTGTTTTGATTTACATATTCTGACACTTGCAGCGGCATCTATTCTAAAAATATGAACTGGTATTTATTTTTCTTCTGTCATACGCTTACCCCTTCTTCCATCATATTCCATTCAAATTTGACGTCATTCTGACCAGTGGTTTTAGTTTTACAGCGTTTTGAAAAGTGGAATTTTAATTAGTATAATCACCCGGGGGATGACATGTAAATCAAGAAAATGTAAAACAAGACAGCTGTCATGCGCACGACTCATTGACGTTGCTATAAAAACGCTGGGTCATTTCGCATCTGAGAAGTTCACCATTACTGTCTCATTGAAAGATCTTGCTTTGCTGGTGAAGATCTACTACAAGAATGATGATTGTGCAAATTTAGCTCTGCAGAGGTTTCGATCACTGAAGGATTTCAAAAAATGCGTTGGTCCGATGATTGCCAAAGGTCTGGAGAAAATGATACTAAAATTCGAAAAGACGGGTTCTTTTGCTGTGCAACCTGATAGAGGGAATAAACGAATTGATTCGACGACAGTGGAAGAAGTAGCCACAGTAATGCAGGAGGAGTCGAATGGTGGTGCACAAACGTCTAATGCACGGAGAATTGCCCGAACATTGGACAGACCTGTGAGCAAGGTACTCAAAATTTTACGTAACATCCTTCTTTGCTATCCATTCTAAATTACCCAACTGCACGAGTTGCTTCCTGTTGACCTTCCAGCAAGAGAGACTTTTGCTTTAGAATTTCTTGCTCGCATGGAAGTTGACAATGAATGACCGTGGAAGCTTTTGTGGACTGACGAAGCTCACTTCCACCAGACAGGATATGTGAATACCCAGAATTGTCAAATATAGGGCAACAGAAAATCCACACGCAAATAATCCAGTACCCGCTTCATTCTGCAAAGGTCACAGTGTGGTGCGGGTTTACGGCATCATTTATTATAGGGCCATATTTTTTCGAAGAGACTGGTGCTTCCGGTCCTGTTACTTGTACCGTAACTGGTAAGCGCTATGAATGCCTTTTGCGCAACCACGTTATTCCAGCTCTACAGCAGCAAGGATGCGTGGATGAAGTCATTTTTATGCAAGATGGCGCACCTCCGCACACCGCGAATCCAGTGAAGCAGCTGCTGAAGAGCCATTTCGGAAATGCTAGAATTATCGTCCGCCATTTCCATACAGCCTGGCCATCCAGATCACCTGATCTTAACCCATGTGACTTCTGGCTATGGGGTTATCTGAAAGCTGTTGGTTCAGTGCTCCGATTGCAAACTTAGATGAGCTGAAGGCACGCATTGCGCAACACATTTAAAACGTTAGCCCGGAAACACTTCGATCAGTTGTCGAACATGCTGTTTCTCGATTTCAACTTGTTTCAGAAAACGGGGGGACAGCATATGGAACATCTTTTCTGCCAGTCTCACGAGTGAAAGACCTATTTGATGAAAGAAATAACGACCGCTAATGAATTATGATGCTTACAGCGCCATCTATTGCTAAAAATTTCAACTATTTAATTTTCATTTGCCATACGTTTTCCCCCCTCCTCGATAATATGCTGTTGAAATCTGACGTCATTCTGACCAGTTGTTTTATTTTTACAGCGTTTTGAAAATGGAACTTTAATTATAATCACCCTGTATATATATATATATATATATATATATATATATATATATATATATATATATATATATATATATATATATATATATATATATATATATATATATAGAGAGAGAGAGAGAGAGATTATTTAAAGTCTCATAGTCAAAGTAAAGTAACTAGTACCCATTACATGTCAGCATTTTCAAAAAACCTGTCACCTTTTATAATACTCGTTTGATGTCAACCAACGCTGTTTAAATAAGCAAGTAAATTCTTGCTAATTTGATAAAAATGCAAACATTCGCTGACTTGTACGTTACCGACATCTATATAAACCTGCAATTTAATATATAATGCCAACTGCTCCAGCTCTTTGATAATGTCGCAGTTACTGCCCATTCCATTGTTCATGTTGTTCAACATTTCATATGTACATGGTTTTCAATTTACATTGTTAATATTCTTTTGTGTTTCTTGTTGTTGTTTAGTACACTTGCCATTGTGCTACCTATGAGTGAGACGTTAAATAATATATGTAACATGCATTTAATACTTGAGCTGCATTTGCGCTTCTAAATGTAGAATATTTTACTTCAAGTTCTAATAATTGTATATATATATATAACTGCTTGATATTGAAAATGCATCACCAAGAAGGAGTGGTTCAGAAGGAATGAAATTGGGCAAAAAGAAGACAGAGACAGCAAGGAACAATAAGTAATCGTTATTTCGAACCGATATTCTGATTACATAACGACAACGACGGTCGTCTGTGTGGGATGTAGGACCATTGCGAACGGCGATGCGCGAAAGAACACGTCCAGGTACAGAGTCAGTAAGAGTACGGATGTTGTCCCTGAGGGATAGCTCTCCATTTCCTGTCAACCATTTGCAGAGGCAAAGACAGATTTTGCAAACAGCATCCAATCGCATCCTACACGTGTTTTATTATACCAGATCAGGAGAGTGCAGTGGCTACGGAAGCATCTGTACACGTTGTAGATCATGTTGGGAAATACGAGTACTGTGTTTGGGCGTTTTGCTTTGGCCACCTCTGAATGATGATGATAAGTGGAATGTTGCACTATTCCTCATGCAGAAACCACTGTAACTCCTAAAGAGACGCAGGAGGAGGATTACGGTATCTCATTCAGTTTCCCAGATCAGACCACTGGGGCTTTTGATAGTTGTCTGAAAATTAGGCGGGCCATGGAAGGTATGCATCTGCGTTTTCATGTTCCCTAAACCATGACCAAACAGTTTTACTTCTGTGAATGTTGGTACTGTCATCTTGATATGTGCGATCCCATGACGCAAACAATGCCTGCGCCGATGTGTCGATACCTTCGATGTTTAAATATTTGATATCGATGTTTAAAAAGTTCATATCGATATTTTAAATCGTTAATGTGTTTCACCGATGTCCCAACTGTACTTTCAATGGCTTACAGAAACTTTGGTAGCACAATTTTAAAGAATACCTTGCCTGTTACATTTGATAATCACATTTCCCGCAACTTACATTAATACCAAAAAGTGTGAAATACCTGGTTTGTTGTAAAGTACTAACTCCAAATTCTGAAATTTCAACACCCGTTATCAGTTATAATATTCATTTCTCTTATAAACGCTTTCAATAATTGTAAGCTTCATTTATTCTTTGAAACACAAGCCATTATTTTGTTCTCTGAAGTTTATCATGATTTGATATCCATATTCATAAGTTTATTATGGATAATGAAATTATTAAATTTAAATTCTCAATTTGAATAATACCTTCAAGTGCTCAAGTAAAAGTGATTAGAATAAACAATTAAAAGTATCACTTACAGTTGACGTGTTTTGTGAAATAGAGCAATTCATCCGTAACGGTTTCATGGTTGGAGCAACAATTTCAATATATATTGGAGTATATTGGAATAAACAAATCGAAACGTTTTGAACGATGATGAAATGATTAGTTGCAGAATAAGTTTATCATTGAAAGTTTTGAATCATTAACTCTTTATAATTTTTATGATATTCATTCAGAATTATACGGTTAACTTACATTATAAGTACTTGATTAATTTCAATGTTTAACTCGTTACTAAAAAAGTTTCCAACTTTTTTTTTTTAATTAGTTTAAAACTTAAAACATTATTTTTTACTCATCTTAAAACAACAGAGATTCTTTATTATTATTGTTATTAGTAACAAGGAAGAGATTAAAAACACTTTTGTGCAACATTAGGGGTTTTTTTGTATTTTTTAATGCTGTTCGTAAAAAAGATGTTTGGTTTTTGATGCGTTAAAAAAAGATTCATTTTACTCTATAGATTTCCAACACCCATACTGAATTTAGTTTTTTTTTTTTTTTTTTTTTTTTAAATGTTGATAATTTCTTCGGCTGATCAACTGACTCATTTACTGTTAAGATACAAACAAAAATAACGGCTTAAGTAATTGCTGCAAATTTTCTTTACCATCACCACCTAATGAGAAACGCATTTTTTAACCAAGCTTTAAAATTTTGCGATATTATTACGTAAACATATATAATTGGAATTCAAGTTGAATCGATAGTAAGCAGTTGTCTTATAGGCGAATACCAACTACCATTACCCATTACGAGGAGCTTTTCCCAGTAAACTTTGCAGTTGTTAAAGTCATAATGATTAAGACACTTTGTGATCTGGAAGGCAAACAGTTTTAAACATTGTGTTCAGATTATCACTTTTATGCTACACTGCGTAAGCGATTAACGCTCCAGTTGGTAGTTAAATAGTTTTACGACTTATTATTAATTCTCAAAGTATAGTCATTTGAGGCATAATTAAGTGTAAATTTTAGATAGTATATGCATAGTTTAAACATCTATATGACGATACAGTAAACCCTCGTTTTACGCGGGTTTATTTTACGCGGTTTCGATTATACGCGGTTTAAGATTTGACGCTTTTATTTTATTTTACGCGGATGAGTTTCGCTTTCACGCGGATGCGGCAATGCAAACAGATAAAATTTTCCCCTATTTCAAAATCCAAACTCTTGAAGATTTCAAATTACACGTAATAAACTGCATTTTGAAGTGATAATAATCGAGCTTAGACCACCGGAGACATTTTATGTAATTGGTCCAAAACTATTTCCAGAAGTAATGTTATTAAAATCACACAGTTCAAAACTCACTGAAAAAAGGGCTTTTAAGAATGACAAAGGCGGCCAAAACCGACGAGGATACCGACATCGGTGACACACAATCGAAAACGTTCACAGTGAAAGTTTTGAGCCATTCCTAGACAATAGAAATTATTTTTCTGATTTGTTAGTGAAGGAAGATTCTATGATGGAAATGACGCAAGTGATCATGGATGCCTTAATGCTCTGCAAAGAATTACAGAGAAAAATTCTTAATGATGCTAAAAGACTATCATAGTCAGCTTTTTATAAACAGAACGCGAAATTAATTTCTGTTTTCTTGATGCATGTTGTGCACAAAAGTCGATATAAGTACACATTTAACTTATTATACAAATAGTCATTACTAGAATGAAGTATTTTGTTATCTACGAAACCAAACCCCTATTTTAACACTAGTATAAGTCTCAATTTACGCGGTTTCGATTACGCGGCATTTTCGTGGAACGAAACCCCCGCGTAAAACGAGGGTCTACTGTATTTTTAATTTGCTTGGTGAATAATGTAGTCGTATTCAAAGGAAAGAGGTTCAGCTTTCTTTTTAAAATAAAATTCTCCGTAATAGAAGTTTTAAGTGCATCGAATATTTATGAGCATAAACTAGTTTTTATTCGATTTTTTAAGAACATTGAAAAACTGATACAAAACCTGCTTCAAAATGAACTGTAACATGATTAATGTGTACTTCTCCAAATGGGTGTCACACCAAACGCTCACAGTTTTGTATATGTAATACGAGATCATTAGCTTAGCGTTACATACCGAATACCAGGTAATTAACAAATTTATATTTTGGGATACGAGTAAAATATTTTTAATCAAAAAATATCAGAAAAAATTGTAACCCCCAAAAGTTTTACCGAGTTAAATGATAAATCTCAAATTGTATGCCTTACATACTAACACAAGTTTTGATAATAAAGTGAAGAAATTCATTTCAGTGATAAGTATTAGATGCTTTTGGGTTACCCAAACTATCAAGTATTAATGGGTAAAGCCTTATTCCCCTTATTTTATTTATTTTTAAGTTTTTTTTTTTTTTTTTTTTTTTTAAATCCAAACAAAGGCGACTCTCATCATTACAGTTGTACTGAATTTTCCTGCAATGTTTTATCAGGAGAAATAATTCCACAAAATCTATTTTTTTAGCTCTTCTTTATTTTGATGACACATATGAAGCATGATTTCATTAATAATATTTAATATTAAAAAAAAAACAGAAAGAACTACCTTTGTTTTAATTAATGTTTTTTTTCTAAAAAAGAAACTTTTATAAAGGTAGTTTTTTTTAGATAAACTATCTCCTCTACTATTGTAAAACTTGACGCTTTTACGTAATTGTTTTCATTTAAATCACACAGCAAAATTCAAAAATAATTGTTCAAAACAAAATCTTGAGCTACTTCTTTCATCATGCTAATGTTTTTACTAGCTGTTGCATCCACCTTTGCTCGGGTTTTAATTTCAGTATATCACTCCTTCACATTCCCTGAAATAACAATTAACCTACATTCAACTGTTTCCCTATAGAATATACAAATGGCAACTATCTACATGTGCCACATATCGTATTTCCTTTTATTTAAATAAATTTTCATTGAGACTTTTTTCTTACTGTATTTCACCACCATGAAGTCCAATGGACAGTTACCATTTACATTTCATCTAAGCAATGTTGAAAAGTTTCTTAAAAGGGGAGTGCTTGCTAGCTTTTAAGTAACCACTGGCGCCAGACATCCAAAATATTTTTATCATTTCAAGAAGCATCAGAAAAGAAGGATGTCTTTCTTTTTAGAATACTACTTTAAAAGTTTTTAGGAGTATTTTTGTACATTTTGCTAAGATATTAAAATTCAAATGAAAACATTACTGAAGTTCGAGAAATTCAGTTCGTTTTAGAATGGTAAGCGTTCAAATCTTTAAAACATGTGAATAAATATTTTCAATAAATGAAACACTTGCATGAATAGTCCGTCTAAGCATCAATACAATCATGCAAAAAAAAAAAGAAATTTAAAGGCTAAAGAGGTTCTTGAAAACAATATTTTGTTCAGTTTTGATCAGCTCAAAAAACTTAAAATTAGCCTTAATTGGGATATTTCAGGCAAATATAGATCCCGAACTTAAAAGACACACTTCCTTCAAACGAATTTTGTTGAAATAAGCTCTTGATGAAGGAAAAGTATATAAGAGTCTTTTTAAAATTCGTTTATAGGTTTTTGTACAGCTCAAAAAATTTTAGCATTAACAGCTACGAGAGCAAACATTTTTATCAAATCTTGTTAAACTAATTAACTAAAATAAATTTTAAATTCTCCAATAACATATGAAATAAACGGCCAAATAAAAGCATTGAGTCACCAATAAACATTAAAAGTTCAATTAAAATGCAAAAATGGTAAAGAGGAGCTAAGACGGTGATCATGTACAGTTCATTTATATTTTTCGCCAAGGTAGAAGGTAAAGTCACCAGGACAAGTGAGATACATATATGTCAGGTAATCTAACTATCTGCAGAAAACTCGATTATGCGTGGTATTTCAAACTTTCAAAGAAAAACAAAAAATCGTCATTATTAACATAGTCCAGATAAATGTACCCAGTTTAGTTTCAACACTACTTACTGATTTTTACAACTTACTTACAAAACGAATGATTAACTTTGTTGTGTTCGAACAAACCCTCTACCATTTTTGGTGTAACCAAACTTGATATATTTTCAGGATTTGCTGGCATATGTTTGTTATCCGGTTGCAATAATGAACAATCTTTGTTTAGTTTTTACACGTATTCTGTCTGTTTTCCTTTTTTAGATATAGTTTAAACGTAACAAAGTGCAATTGATTCTTTAAATCTATTGCAATCATTAGGGTAACGGCACCAGTAACAGACAGTCCTAATTTTGGGTTCAAATAAAAGGAAATTTAGGCGGGTAAAACTGATGTTGCTGTCGCCTACGAATGAGGTGTAACCATCTAGTGTTATCAGAGTAAGTTTTATGCCCCAGTTACAGGCAGTATTTACAAGGCAGTGGCGGACGGTTCTGAAGAGCCACCACTAGGTCAGCTGGTGTTTCATGTTCATTTGAATTTAATAAGGCTTTAGTTCTACAAATAAAGAACTTTTGCACATTTTGAAGGAAAAAGGGATTTTTGTCCATTACTCATCCTTTTCTCATCCTATCTGTTACTGAATATCATCAGATTTTTCGGTGTCTGTTACTGGGGGTCGGATCTTTTTTTCGAAACTAAGCAAATAAAAATAGAATTAACTAAGTCAGATGATCCAGAAGCAGCCTAATGTTTGATGAGATGTAGTTGCATGAGAGAAAAAAAAAGTTTAAAATGAATAAATACATTAAAAGGCTCAGAGCATGTCTGTTACTAGTGCCGTTGCCCTAGTATCGTTTTTTACCTATTTTGTAATATAAAACTTATTTACTTGTTTAGCAGAGAATTTCAATTTGAAAATTAAAATAATAAGTAACACACATGCTCTTAAAAAATGAGCAATACAAACTTGGGTGGTTCTACGGGTATTATTATAATCATCGCCTGCTAGAACAATCGAGCTATAATAAGAAGACTAGAATCGCTTTACAAATACTATTTGCAAATGTGGCGGTTATGCAGGGAGCTGGAAGTTGTGTACTATAGCCGCAGCCTTAATAGTACACAGTAGAGCGCAGTCTTAATACAGAGCAGAAGTTCTGCTGGGATTCAGAAAGCTTACTTAAAGACACATTTATTCTTACAAATCACTGCACCATTACCCCAAATAATAATTTATGTATACTTTTTTTTATCAATTGGATATTTAATCTTTATTAACTAGATATTAAAAATAGAAGAATTAAATCCAAATTCACAACAAAAAACTGCAACATTTTAAAAATATCACACTGAAGTATTATTTCTCATACTTAATACATATAAGCAAAACTGGATTTTCCCCCAGCTTGGCATGTGATTTCTTTCACAATCTGAGAGGTACTGCAAACTAATACATCGAGTTCACAAACGTCATTTCATTCTTTTTCATAGTAATTTAAAGTACTTAAAGAGTTTTATTCAGATATCCTACACTTAATCAGTACTTGTATACAGTACATATACTTTTGTGTATTGGTAATTATTAAACTATATATTTTAAAAATAATACAAAAGGTATCGCTGCTTATTTTACAATGGTGTTTTGGGTACTATTTTAAAGTTCTTTTTTATTATTGTAAAACTAAAGTATTTTAAAGATAATAACGCGATGAGCAGTTTTAAAACCTACATTCTTTTTTTTTTCAATAAATGCGTTACATGATACACTAACGGCAAAGATTTATTCGGAATTGGAGTTTTACGTAATAATAACATTAATTTGTCTAAAGATGAGTTTGTTTTTAGAATCACTGTGCCATTTATTTTTCTCGACATTAATACATACCTCGCCATTGTCTAAATTTTGTAACAAACACATTCTGAAAGTGTAGTCAACGTAAATAGTAATTACTAAAATCTCCGAAGGAGACACTTTCTGACAGGTGACAAGGCTGGAAATTCTTGTAATTCCGTGTCTGTTATGAAGGGTAACTTTCCAGCTATTTTCAGAAAAGATTTGAGGTTTACGACAAAATGAAATTTTATTAAACTTACCTCTAATAACTTAAATAATGCAGCAATGGTTTTCATTTGCTTTCAATGCATTTTACTGTTGTTGATATCAATCATAAAGCTAAGATCGATTTTTTTTCTTGGGTTAATAAAGTTTTTAGTGGTATTAAAAGTAATTTTTACAATACGGTATTTAATGGAGTCAAAATGTTATTATTTTATTTAGTTAGGTGTTCAGTTTAGTACTGTTAGTTTGGTTTAAGGTGTTTTAGTGCAGTAGAAATTAGCAAAGAAACATCTTGGGGTCAAACAAATTGCAATAGAAATTATTCTTGAGGTAAATTGTAGGTAATACACTACTAATGAACATACTAAAAATCCGTATCCGTACAGTACTACATCCGTACTGTTGGGACAAATGTGTTTTTTGACTGCCATCCTGAAAATTCATGAAAAAAATTAAAAAAAAAAGTCATGTATGGTATCAAATGAAAGGAAATTTCAAGCTGAGGAGGAATGTAGTATGGGATACTTTAAGTGAAGTAAAGATGCTAAAAACAGACATCTATATTGTAGTAAAGAATGCTTTTTTTTTTTTCTTTTTTGGCCGCCATCTTGAAAAACCATGATTTTTTTTTTTTTTTTTGTATCGTGTGTGGTATCAAATGAGAGTAAATTTCATGCCGAAAAAGAATATAAAATGGGATATTTGAAGCAAGTGGGCAGAGTTTACATCCGTACTGAAGCGAGAAATGCGTTTTTTTTTTTTTTTTTTGGTCTCCATCTTAAAAAATCATAGAACATTTAAAAAACATTATGTGTGGTATCAAATGAAAGAAAATTTCATGCTAAAAGAGAAAATAATTTTTTGATTTAGACTGATGAAAGGATATAATGAAATAGGAGACGAAACACTGAAGTCTCTTGTTGTGTTAAAAACAATTATTAATCTAAGTGGTTTAAGAACAGTGGATAACTTTGCGTCCGAGTATATTTTTCAAAAGAGTTGAATAATGCATTTTTTTTTAATTAAGTACGAAGAAAAAACAAAATCATGAATTTAAAGGAGTTTTATAAAATAGAATATTTACATCATTAAAATGAAGTCTCATGTTATCATCCAAATTCAAAATGTTTCCTGTGTTTGAGCAGTTATTTCCACAGAGTTTTTACAAATTACCGAGTATGAACGTCCATATCGACGACATCTATATTTTGTAGTGTTATATGGTTCTTCTAGCATTGTTTGGGAAGTACATTTAACTGTATTTCAAAGTCGATCTAGTGCTGGTCTCAAGAGTGGATATTGGCCTAAATTTCTCCATCTACATACTGCCATACCAAAAGTGTAGGATCAATTTATAATTCAAGGTTTTTCCAAATAAAACCCTGCAAATGTACTCGATATAGATGATATTTCGATGCATTTTGCGTTGCGGGCAAACGAGCGATGTCAAATTCTTTTTATGTAAAGCTATTTTCCTAAGGTATTGCTTATAGCGAAGCGCGTTTAAGTGGCCTGTGTCGATGTTACCTTCATATAGTGACACAATGATCTTACAACCGATTTCAACCAAATATTCCTAAGTAACATCTTTCGAAGATCCAAAATGGCATGCTCAAGTCTTAAGAGTCAGATCGTAAAAACAAAAGGTGCTCGTAATAATAGATATTATTCAGTTGTATTATTATTTGGTTAATATGGATAGCGATGTTGGATTCAGTTTTAATAAATATAATAGTTAAAACATTATTTCTGTATGTCCCTTATGGCATTTTAAGAAAACATAACAAGGCTTTCCCACCAATTAATTTCTAAGTGACTTGAATGTCACGAACTTTATCAGATTGTATGGCAAGTTTTATTAAAATATTCATCTGGTAAGTCCCTACAGTAACAAGAACAGGGGACCTTCGAGGGTGATGCATTAAAATATTCTTAGAAGAACGATGTAGTAAAAGGATTAAAATGTATTCATCATCCGCAACTACCGTCACGTGTTTTTCCTGGGCAATGTTTACAGCTCCTTTCACTATCACCGTGTCTGCGCCATCCTCCGCTTAACACAGAATTAATCACCTCTCCTTTGAAACCAACTCGCCAGTATATCGACTAAACCTTGCTTGTTTACAGAATTGGAAATAAAATTGTTTTTCGGAATCATTATAGGTGAATTTTCAGCAAATACTACTTAAACTGATGACTGCTTTATGCGCAACATGTGCTCCGTGTCTTTTATATTTGGTTTATTATACCCATTGAATATTATATTCTCTTTTCCACATCTTTTGCTTTTATGTGCTTCGTGTTGACTTACGTATCTCCAAATGTGTTACCGTGGGTTATGGTAACTGATGAACCAATGCGCCACCATCAAGAAAGTAGGATGTACTCAGATGCAGTTATATTGTATTAACATTCAAGGTATCTAATAATTTTGCCAATGAAGATTTATCTGTTTTTCTCATTTGCTGAGTACTATGTTCAAATAGTGCTAATGGCAGAGTAGATAACTCGAAATTTAAAAAATCACTAGCATCTTCAGCGTTATTGTCTAAGGAGATACATGCAAACATCCTCTGTGTAAAAAGACAGGAATTTATGTAGTGAGTCTCACCAGCAACGATAATTCCTTTTTTCATTACACACTTTTCAGTTCACTCATCGTTACTGTTTGGTCTAATTTCAGTAAAGAGTTTTCGTTAAAGCCCTTGCCGGTAAGTTTATCTTGGATATTTCTTCCAATGACATCAGCATTTTCTGCAGTAACTTTGTTTGTGCTATATATCATTCCGTTAAAAATGTTCCAGAAACCACATGAAAGAATAGCAAATGGATTATGACCTCTGAAGAATTGCATTAGCACTTGAGGTACTTACACAAGTTCATGTAAGCAAAAGTGTTTTACCATTTTCTACCTATCTCCTCTTAAAAAAACACTTCGCTTCAAAAATCTGATTAATATCCCTTTTCAGTGTTAAATTTACTTTTATTTGACACCAACCATGATTTTTCTTATTTTTTTTAATTTTGGAAATGTTTAATGATTTTTCAAGATGGTGCCCCCCCCCCCCAAAAAAAAAACCCCCACTTTTTGCGGTATCACGGGTGTATATTTTTACTATGTTCGTATCCTTTGAAATATCTCATCAAAATTCCTTTTCAGCTTGAAATTTATTTTCATTTGATACCACACATGATTTTTTTTAATTTAATTTTTCATTACAGTAAAACCTGTAAAGTTGACTACCTTCGTAAGTTGACCACCTGTCTATGTTGACCGCTTTTGTCAGGAACGGAATTAGTCCTATCTTATATAATGAAGGAAAACCTCTGTAACTTGACCACCTAGCTATCTTGACCACCTCTCTATCTTGACCACTAATGAACACCAAGCTTGGATTGGAGTATTGTAAAAAACCCTTTGTAAATTGACCACTTGGTTTATTTTTTACATTTTTTTTAGCAAATTATTTTTTTATTATTTTTTTTAAAGCTTTCCAAGAATATTTCTGATGTCAGACCAGCATTTTACCAACTAAATGAAACAACAGCATAACTAAATCTCCTTTTGAGTTTAATCAGATGGGAAAACTACTAAGAACCCTTTTATTCTCCAAACTTGTTTTTCTTCTGTTGTTAAGCGAAACATTTGTAATTTTTGATTAGCTATAAATTTTTAGGAACTATTAATATAAAATGAGTAACTTTCCGTAAACAATAAGATTTTTTTTTTCGATCAATTTACTGAAATTTTACATTTGCACGACACATTATACGTCACTCTGGGAAAATAATCTCTAAAAATATTTGAATAACATCTTAAATTATTGTTTCAAAGTAATGCTAAACAATGAAAGTGAGTTAAACAGAAAGAGTAGGTGTCAATTGCAAGAATTACAAAAGGTTTCATGGTGCAAGAATTACAAAAAAAAAAAAAAAAAAAATCATTACCCCCTTTATAAGTTGACCACCTGTCTAAGTTGACCCCCAAAGTACTGCACCGCAAGTGGTCAACTTACACAGGTTTTACTGTACTTTTTAAGATGGTGGCTAAAGACGCCATTTTCGCTACGGGTGAATATTTTTAGTATGTTTACTTCTGTTTTTATATCTCATATTTTGTTCCTTTTCAGCTGGAAGTTTTCTATCATTCGGTCCCACAAATGCTATTTTTATTTATTTATTTATTTTTTTATTTTTCATGTTTTTTCAAAATGTTGGCGAAAAAATATATTTATCCCAACAGTACGGATGTATATTTTTAGTACGTTCATTAGGAGTATGTTACCTACCCTTTCCCACAAGAATCATTTCTGTTTCAATTTATTTGACCTCTAACGTTATTTGTACTAGACTATTTTAATTATACAACTAGATATTTTAGTTATTTAATTACCTAGCTTGTTGTATTAAATTTGGTGGCACAAAAGACTGAAGTAGCCCAAAATTAGTTGGATTTTTTTATTCTTCGCGTAAATATTATATCATAGCATACTTAGACATTAAAATTAGAACTAACAGAAGCAACATTAAAAAAGAAAAAAAAAGCTCAATTAAGTCATGCGAAAGTCATTTTCCCCTCCGCTTGGCATGATATTTCGTTCATAATTTGAGAGGTATTGCAAATTATGCATCAATAAATTAAGTGTTAAAAAAAAAACCTTTGTGCTGAAAAGTAAAGTAAAAAATAACAACGTCAATCAATTTGTGCTTTTTAACGTTATTATTTCTTACTTCAAAGTAAGTGTATTTTATATCCACCATTACCAAATGAAACTCTAAACGTTCTTTCATATTAAAAGTGAGGCTATAACTCTTTAGAAGGCATGTCAGAATGGCGGATAGAAAGTAATCTGAAATCATAACTGGTTTTATACGTCATAACAGCTCTAAAAATACATCTGTTCTATCGGTACAAATATAATAATAATAATGACGGGACCAATAGGATATGAATGATAATGTTCACCTGATATGAAAGTTTATCAAACACCTGACGATATATTTTGTTACTATGAAATGCAAGCATGCAATGGAAATCTTCAACTGCAATGGAAAAATTCACCACACTAAATTAAGGTATGCGTTATAACAGGTGTGCTCCTTAAGTGTCACAGTCCATCCTGCTTTGTACCAGAGTCCATTGTTTGAAGTAACTGGGTGTATTTGATTTCAGACCCTAAATATGTACGAGATATGCCCCTAAGATCATCAAAATACGTAATTTTGAAATAGAATAGTGGAATGAAACGCACAAGTTTTCATTGAATCAACACTTGGTATTTCAAAGCTAAAAATCATATTATTTTTTAAAATTAAGAATGAAGAGCTTCCCCCTAAAAATAAGAAAAAATGTTATAATGCAATATTTGTTATAAAATACATTTTTCTTTATTTATGTACTGCAATTTTCAAAACAAATTTCTGGTTTGTTCATTTAAAAAAAAAAGCAAAGTCATCTTAACTATTTCACTTTGACGCACATTCCTCTTCTTCTAATAGAATTAACTCCAGAAACACCAAGTTGTTCGAAGCACTTTCTGTAACAAGGGTTTTGAACGAAAGTTTTGTTTCGAAAGTGTTCAATGTTTTTGCACTTTTTGTAGTCATTGCCTTAGAACTTGCTTGACGCATTGTGTACAGTTTATAAATGAGATATGAAGCATGCTGCGCAATAACTTGTAATTAAAAAATATTTTTAGAAGCTCTTGAAAAGTTTAAAAATGCGCGTCTGTTATGTGATTTGTTTGTATCTTTTTAAGAAGTGATAGAATTTTAACGTATATATTAGACGAATTCAAACTCTTTAATTCAAAGCGAAGAAGTGTTATGCATCATTCCGCCTCATTTCCTTGTGTTTTGATTCATTTTTTACCGAGAATACAGCATCGATTAAATTCACACATTTAGTAAGGACTTTATTGTAGAATCATAGATGCAATTGCATCCGTAGTTTAAGCATTTAGTGTTAAATCGCCAAATAAATGATTCATTAATCGCTTCATTAAGCCAGTATTATTAAATCTCTCAAATTTGCCTGGATGAGTACAAATAGGAGATAAATATTAATTTACTTAATGAAACAATCAATCTTATCAGCGATTTTCTAGCAAATCAAAGCTGAGGGGGGTAAATATGACGCATTTATATTTATTCGTAGTTAACAAAACTATAAACACTAACAAATAATACCGAGAGGTCCTGGATCGTATTGATTTTTTTTTCATAAAGTATTTTTTCTCTAAATTTCCTGAAAGTGTATGGTTATATCAAAAAAACCAATCCTGTGTTCCGGCTATGTTTTCGAATAATGATTTCTTAACATATTGAATTTTATGTACTCTGAAATACATTACTTTTATTATTATTTAAAGGGTTAAAGTATCCAAAATGTATTCTTGCTAGTGTCCATCATCTGGTTGATTTTTTATATTTACCATTATAAATGTTAGTAACAAAGTTATTGATCCGAGGTATAACATATCAAATAATATAGATTTAAAAAATCATCAGTGTAAGGTTTTAAATGATTTTAACACAGTTTTTTACAATTCCTAAATGTAATACAAAACCAACCACAAAGAGCAGTAGGCGAAAGCATTTTATTTTTCACTGGAATTTTTTCAACCATCCCGGAAATCATTCAACTCAAAACATGCAGAAGAAACAATATGGGATAGTCTGCACAAATATTGATTACACAAGCTCTATTTAATACGGATATTTTAGCAGCTCAGTAGCCAAATATGTTAAGTCCACTCTCTGATATTTTCTGTTTTTTTGTAAATTCTAATTAAGTATGCATAATCTTTTAAGATGTTTTTTAAAGGTCATATGACCTATTTTGTACGATTCTAAAAGTATTGTAGATTAAATTTGTATATTGACACTATTTTTAATATGAGTTGATTTAGATAATTTTTACTTGGATATTAAAACATAGATTTTTTTAAACTGCAAGAGGTTTGAAAGGGAAAAAGGAAGTTTATTTTAGCTGCAATTTTTTTTAAACGCAGTGGCAGTCAGTTTCAATTTTCAACAAAAAAGGAAAGATAAGAAGGAAAAGCAGCATTTTTTTTTTGTAATCAAAAACAATTTGTAAAATATTGTGTTTCTTCCTCAATAAAGAATAGACGATATTGGAAAGGCATTAAAATTTGAAATGAAAACTTAAAACATTTCTTAATCTGCTTCTTATGATGAAAATCATATAAGCGTTAAACGTAAGGAATATCGTTTTAGTGTTTTTTTAATTAGAATTCCTTTATAAACCTTTTCTTAAATTTCAAACCTTCGTGTAGGTTTTTAATGCATGAATTGTTGTGTTGAAAAAGTTGTTTACGAAAAAAATAAGGAACCTAATATTTCAGCGAAACTCAATTAGTTTTTATTGCTATAATTACTGTGAGCTATTTTTCTTTCTTTTCTTTTAAATCACCTTCGATGTAAAAAGGTTATCACAAATTTCACTGGATTTATAAAAATATAATGTTGTCTAGCGTAGAAAATTTGAAGAATAAGATTATATTTCTTTAATGCCGCATTTTTAATTGCCTGAGATTTCACATCGCAGAAATACTTTTAATAAAAAAGTAAAGAATTTAATTGCCAACTCTGACGCATTTACTTTTTTATTCATCTTTACATTCATTGTAGAAACAACAATTGATACGTTTTTACCGATGGGAAAAAAAATGAAATTTTATACATTTTTTGAATTTTAGAAATGCATGGAACTGAAAAGAAAATTAGTTAATAGATTGAAAGTAACCTCTTTTTTCCATATTTTTAACACAGTTTTGCAGTTATTTAATTTAATCGTTTTTGGTTTCTTAATTGCCTAGTAGTTTTACACAATAAGTTCGAAGTAGTATTCGAATTATAGAATTTTTAAGGGACTCTAGCTTTATTGACGAGATTTTGTTATTTATTTATTTTATCAAATCAGCAGAAGAAGTGCCAGATTTTTAAATCCAGTAACAAAGTATCTCGGTTGTAAAACCTACATGTAAGATGGAACCTGTAATACACATTATACAATGCGTTAAATAAATATATAAAAGCGCATAGTTTTAAGACAATGGTTATAAAGTAAGTACAACTAATGAAAGTTTCATGAAACATTGGAAACTTTACAGCGTTTTCGGGAAATATGGTGATGGCGATAAGCCTTGAAACCAAGTAATGATCATCCTTTCTGCCTCGAGGCAACAAAGAATTTACTTTTTACTTGTGGCGACAGCGTGAAACTAGAATAAGATTTTGTTTATTAAGATGAAGGTTATATGATAAGAATTCGGCAGTTTTTTTATTAGTAGAAGTTGAGTAAGATAGATGTATATATTTTAAATAGTCTAAAATAAATGTGTTTTTGAATTCAAGCTTTTTCTTTGAAGAATGCCATGAACTTTTATATTACTGCGTAGAGAATTTAGCTCACAAAGTTAAGAATGTGTTACGAGACGGTAACAGATAGACTAGGTGTAAACAAAGAAATGTGCCACTTGGTAACGTGAATCACGTGTTTCACTTGGGCAAAAAAAATTGGGGTCAGGAGGACAGAGAATGCGTAGTATTGGTTTACTTATTGCTCTTCCTGAGAAAATTTCCAAAAAGGGTTCAACAGTGGCAAGTTTTCTCACAGCCTATTGTTTTTAGTTTAGATTTATTTTTGGCGAAGAGAATAGACACAACAACGTCCACCACGTACCTAGAGAACTTCTAATAGAAACTCATCCGTATAGCACAAAGACGTTCAAAGTTTGTTATGCAAAAAGGATTTTGAATAAAAATTTTGTTGCTCTTTTTGTAGCCATAGCCTTAAAACTTGCTTGACGCATTGTGTATAGTTTAGTACTGCACTGTTTAAAAAAATCCTGAAATTTTATAGCAAAAGTTACTGGCATCCATGTCGCCGTTAACGTTTACCGTAAAATACTATTACTGTAAAATTTTACGGTAGAATAAACGTTTTAAAAATGCAACATTCGAGCAGCAGGTTTGATCTCGGGACCTTCGTATTGCGCCAGGCGGCTTTACTGACCACCATACCAGTTGGGACGCATTGAAGGAGGGGAAATGAGGTGTTATCTGCTTTGCACTATAAGTCACGTGGTGTATCAACTGTCGTCGTTAAATTTTTTCCCGTAAAATTTACTGTAATTTCTTTCTGTACTGTAAACCCTACATTTTACAGTAATATTTACCGCAAAAGCTTTCTGAATTTTTAGCAGTGTGAGGTTTGAAGCATGCTGCACAGTACTTTCTGATTAAAAAAACAAGTTTCGAAACTCTTAAAAAATTCCAAAATACGCGTCTGTTATGTGATTTGTTTGGATATATTTGGAAAATGATATAACTTTTACTTATGCAACGAACTCAAACTCGCTATTTCATAACAGAGTGGTGTATGTAGCACTCCGCCTCCTCCGTCCATCTCTTTTGTTCCATTTTTCAAAATGTATAAACCCAACTTGAGTACATAGATAGTTTAGAAGCATGTAGCATCTAAGTATCAATTGCTATGTAATTAAAAACTTCTCATGAAGTTACGAAAAAACGGAATTGTTCCTGAAAAAGTGTTGAAACCTCTCGTCAGGTTTTACACACATAACTGGTGAAAAATTCAACAAGAAGCTTCCGTCTGAAACTATCAGAGGCCTACTTAACTATATACTGATATTTTTTTCGAGATTTCAGTTGGGTTGGTAGGAAAGTCGTTTAAATGATAACGGTTTCGAAATGTGAAATCAGTTTTTAAAACGAAATATTGTCGTATGTATGCCAAAACAACACTTTTTGGAAAACTATAAAATTGATATTAATTTCGTTTCTCAAACTGTTAGACTTTATGTTTTAGTAAATCCTTTTCACATGAAGTTATTAATTTTATCAATATTTTCTTCCACCACGGGCTGTGCCCTTTACTCAAAGATTTCTTTTTAACATGCATGTTAACTACATTAAGTTACTGCGTAAACAACTCTTGTGATCTATTAAACAAGATCATTTTACAGTACTAGCAGAATAATGTCGTATATGGCTTACCTCTCTTAAAAGGTTCTTTATGGCGAGTTTCTAACCAAGGAATTTGCAACAATTTTACTAACGGAATAAGTATTTTCAAACGTATGTCCAAAAGACATGCAAAATTTCACACACTCGAAAAAAAAGTTTCTTTCTGATTAAATATACAGGAGTTATTGGTACTTATAAAATCGTTTGACTTTTTTAAAAAATTGAACTCAGGGTGGCGCAAATACGTTGAGTAATAAGTTGTTCACTTTCAAATTAAACAGCTTTAAAACTATTATTTGAATCGGTAAATGTTTTATAGCATTTTCCCGCAAAACATTTCACAAAATTTATATTAAAAAATCATAGCTTTTCATTGACAAGTTTTGTATTGCTAAGAGTTTTTGCGCTCACAGTCAAAATGAAAATTGTTCCAAATGGTGACAGTGGCAGCAATTTATTTTTAAAACAACATAAAATTTTAGTATACAACCCTAGAAGAAGCAAATTACAGGAATTAATTTCAAACTCTATTTTTAAAATGCAAATTCCAAGTAGAATCGGTAAAAATAAATAAATAAATAAATAAAGCAAAAAAAAAAAAAATCTATATAATGCAAAACTAGAGATATTTTGCTCTGATTTTTTGAGAAAAAAATGTTTATTCGTTGCAAAAAAAAAAAAAGTGGAAGGGGCAAAAAATAATTTTATTAGTTGCAAAATAAATAAATAAATAAATAAATAAATAATAATAAGGAGAATACTATAGTTTTAAAAATATGCACACAAATATGTATTTTTTAAATAATTAATAAAATCGTTTGCAGCTTTTTCCTCTCGAGCAAACTGGCTGGATTGTTTCCCGTTACTAACCAGAAATAAATCTATATATATAAAAATGAAGTTTGGTAAATTTGTTCCCTAAGATCTCAGAAACTACCCGGCAGATTTGACTGAAACTTTCAGCGTTTGTTCTTTTTGGTACTGGAGAGGTTTGTAGACCAGTTCGAAAAAAATCCGATTGATAGTTCCTTTTTTATTCTAATTTGTCCAAATTTTCGCATAAATGCCCCAATATGACGGTGAAAAAATACGTGCACATATTAAAACTATGTGTCCATGGAAAGCGCTTATTTTTCTGCTGAAGATGGCATCTGTTAGAAAGTTCTAAGTTGTATGAAAAACGAGCTATGAGCTTTTTTTTGTTCCACGTTCGAAGGCTTTCCTCAACCCAATTCAGTATTTAGTGTATCATCTCAACTCCCAGTTCATAGTTAGAATTGTTGAATGTTTTTGAGTTTCGTCTGACTGTTCGAGGCTTTTCTCAAGTCAAATCTTAAAGTAACGTTTTTTCCCCAAGATTGGCTAATAAAAACTAGATTTGGTTGATTATTTTCCTTTAAACGGAACTTTAGTGTAATTAATGGGTTTTTTTTATTATTTGTGCTGATTGGATTTTTATTCATTATCCAATCTAACAGCAGAAACCTCGCCAAAGTTTATGCAGAAAGATTTCAATAGAGGATGCATTTGGCAGTTTTTTCAACTACCGCGGTTTTTGAAGTCAAAGACTACGTATGTCAGCTTTCACCATGTAAACAAAATATCGTCAATCAAAGAATCTTTAAAAACTTTTTTTACTGTAAAAAAATCCAGCAACTAAATTAGCAAATCCATAAACAGCACAAAAACTTCCATTAATGTGACTTTGTGCACAAATTCAAACCATCGCCAAACTTTACTACTCATTATGGAAACATTTCGGATGAAATTGTTTAGCGCCATTTTATGGTGACCAAAAGTATCTTAGCATATGGCGACAATATCTCTTTAACAAAAATTAGTAACATACCGTTTTACAAAGTAAGGAGGAGAAGCATTATCCAAGGTATCCCAAAACGATTCCCGCAAATTCGATAAAATTTTAAATTGCACCAAGAACTCACAATAATTTAAACTTTTCAAAATAACTAAAGGAAGTTTAAGGGGATCACGGGCGCGCGGCTACATTTTTTTAAATAGTTCGTTCTTCAATAGACATACATAGAAGGTAAAACTCCATGCAAAAAAAAAAAGCATTGATTGATAAATCCTTTTAAACATGTGAAGTTTAATTTCATATTTCGGAATTTCTTCAAATTTGTATACGCTTAAATTTCGTGTTTTCGTTTCTAAATGAATATTATTTTGCTCTTTTTACTTACTGCTACTTTAGTTTTATGATAAGGAAGAAGCTAAATTTTAAATCACGTCAAAAAGGTGCGTTAAGTTCTTTCACTTAAAACAGAAAACAAATGCAAGTAACGATTGTTTCTCATAAATATTGCTAACCCAGGCAACGCCGGGTATTTTTGCTAGTAATACTATAAATTTTGAATGACAATAAAGTATAGTTTTTAATGCGTAACTATTATTTCTTACCAATTTCAATATGCATACGTATTTACATTCCTATAAAACAATTCTTACAAAATTGTTGTTTGAATGTAAGTTTTTTTCAGCATTTTTTTCCTCCAATAAGATGTTTTACATTTTAAGCTACTACTGTTTTTCAACAACTTTCTTTTCTTTTTTTATTGAAATCTAATTCGCCTTTTGATTTTTTAAATAACCAGAAATTCGATTCCTGCTCCTTAGAGATAAAGATACAATTTCTTACTCAGACTAGCATTTTATGTGCTAGTTGAATTCCGATGTTATACTGAAGTAGATTGTCTTCATGCTGCTTTATATTTAAAGGAACATTTGTTTTCTTGTTGAAAAGAACTGTTTTATATTCATGTTGTGTTCGTATTCCAAAAAGTAATTTACTTCACTTGATTTTCTTGCTTTATCTGTTGGTGGCAGTTGCGTTCAAACTTTTGCAATTACTCTATATCAGATGCTCCTTCGATGAAGAAGTTTCATAAATCAAATTAAAAAAAACAGGATTTAACATTTTTATCTTAGCAAATATTGAATATATATATATATATATATATATATATATATATATATATATATATATATATATATATATATATATATATATATATATATATATATATATATATATATATATATATATATATATATATATATATATATATGTGTGTGTGTGTGTGTGTGTGTATGTTATTGATATTGATGTTTAGTTGTTAATCTCTGCAAATACATACTCTCCAAATTGAAGGACATGAATTAAAACAAAATTTCAATGTCTTTAATAGCCGAATGAACTTAATTTTCTATGATGATGTCACCAACACAAAATTTGAAAGCAAATAATAATAATAAAAGTATTTTTTTCTTAACACCTTTTAATGGAAATGTCAAAAGATGTTGAAATATTTCCATTTATTCAAAATTGGTATGCTACAGAATATTGACACTTTGCATGTATAGTTGGTATCGGTTCTAGTTATGCTGCTGATACTAATTACGGTATAGTATAGACTAAAGTATCGTCCTAAATTGCCAGCAACTTGTCAAACATCGACAACTTTTTTGTTGCTAATTGTGGCATATCGCCGAGTTGGAGAGATATTTAGTGATAGTATTGAGATGCCAAATCTGGTGTCAATTTGATGATACTGGGAAAATTAATAGAGATTTCGGAGGAACAATAGTTAAAGTTATTAATATTCTTCCTATGAATCTCTGTGAAACAGCCGTTTTATCATTGGTTCACAATAAGGTACGGGTTACGCATTTAAAATATTTTTGTGGTCATTCTAAAACACTATTGCATTGTATTTCTGTTTCTCTTACATGTTCCATTTAGTTTGGTTGTAAAAAGTTCAAATCTAAGACTTTAAAAACATACTTTTGTTTCACATATTATTTTCTATACATTACATATTTTTATAAATGTAGGTTTGTCTGAAAATATTCATTTATAAACATTACTCCTGCCAAGCATAGATGATTACACTCGAGCATTCTTTTGAGTTAAGTGTTTAAGAGGAGGGGTCTCATTTACCCCGTACATTTTTGCTGTACAGGGTAAGTGGGTCACTTCACTATGGGGTAAGTGGATCCCCCTATAATAATGAGGATTTCAAAATCAAAAGCAACACTGATTAAATATTTCTATTAGTGAAATACAAGGCAAATATGATGACTTAGTAGGAATTGATAGTTCAGTTAAAAAAGCTGCTAAAGCAGGTGATTATGTATTTGGGAATATACATGAAAGGAAATCATTAAAATTTAAGTAGGTCTAATGTTGGAAGTTGAGGATACAAATTAAAAAATACTGTTGAATTTGCAAGAACGAATAGAAATAGTGCCATTTTTTATTGGCATAGTGCAGATGCTGTTGGAATAATTTCTGAGGATAAAGTAATAATGTTTTTATTTTTTTATTTTTTGGCAGTCAACTTTACATAGACGCAGTCATTGAGTGTTTTTCGTTCCTTTTTTCAACTTATAGCTTTGGCAAATTTATTCAAATTGGTCTTAATCAGCTGTATTACGTTCATTACACACTTTTATATGTAAAAATAAAATATATCTCTATAGACTTGCAATACATTTCACACATGAAGTTGTTTTGTTTTTCGTTTCATAATGTTCCGTGATAGATATTTAAAAGACAGTAAATCTTTATACATAAATGGCTACTTCTGTATGTATGTCTGAGGTAAACATCAAAACTACTGGCCCGATATCAACGATTTTTTCACCATCGATAGCTACATTATTAGGAAGCAACATAGGCTATAATTTATTTCTAAAAAACTCAGTTTAAAAAAGTTATGATGGAAAACAGGAAATTTCCTGTAATTCTGCCATTAAATGAATAAATATATAACCCATTGTTACAAAAATGCGTTGCCTTTCAACAGCAATATTAAGGCTTTTCTGGAGCAAGCGTGAAATTTATTGCTTTCTTAGGAATTGTATCCTCATCTTCTTTACTAATAATAAAGCTGAAAGTCTCTCTGTCCGGAGGATGTCTGTAGGATGTCTGGAGAATGTCTGTGACGCGCATAGCGCCTAGACCGTTGGGCCGATTTTCATGAAATTTGGCACAAAGTTAGTTTGTAGCATGGGAGTGTGCACTTCGAAGCGATTTTTCGAAAATTCGATGTGGTTCTTTTTCTATTCCAATTTTAAGAAAAAAACTATGATAAAATACGAAATTATCATAACGTGGAACTGTAACGTGGGTACAAGACAATTGGCGAGAAAATTCACCATACATTATTTGTAAATATACAGGCGAACCAAAAGACCTTTTAATTTTTCTATTACAGGCAAAGCCGTGCGGGTTCCACTAGTTACTAATAATAAAGCTGAAAGTCTCTCTGTCCGGAGGATGTCTGGATGTCTGTGACGCGCATAGCGCCTAAACCGTTCGGCCGATTTTCATGAAATTTCGCACAAAGTTAGTTTGTAGCATGGAGGTGTGCACCTCGAAGCGATTTTTCGAAAATTCGATTTTGTTCTTTTTCTATTCCAATTTTAAGCCCATTTTTCACAGAAATTTAATAAAATGGGAAAGAATTTGTTCTGAAAATTATCTTTCTTTTCTTTACTTCTTTATCTTTCTTCTTTTCTTTTCTTCATCTTCTTTACTAATAATAAAGCTGAAAGTCTCTCTGTCTGTCCGGAGGATGTCTGGATGTCTGAATCTCTGTGACGCGCATAACGCCTAGACCGTTCGGCCGATTTTCATGAAATTTGGAACAAAGTTCGTGTGTAGCATGGGGGTGTGCACCTCGAAGCGATTTTTTGAAAATTCGATGTGGTTCTTTTTCTATTTCAATTTTAAGAACAAAACTATCATAAGACGGACGAGTAAATTACGAAATTATCATAACGTGGAACCGTAACATGGGTACAAGCCAATTGGCGAGAAAATTCACCATGCATTATTTGTAAATATACAGGCGAACCAAAAGACCTTTTAATTTTTCTATTACGGGCAAAGCCGTGCGGGTACCACTAGTTATACATAAATGGCTACTTCTGTATGTATGTCATGGGTAAGCTTCAAAACTACTGAACCGATATTCACAATTTTTTCCCCATAGATAGCTACATTATTAGGAAGCAACATAGGCTATAATTAAGTTTGAAAAAACTCAGTTTAAAAAGTTATGATGGAAAACAGGAAATTTCCTGTAATTCTGCCATTAAATGAATAAATATATATGATTTAAAAGAGTTAATTTCATGTAATTTCCCCATTAAATGAATAAACATAAAACCCATTGTTACAAAAATTCGTTGCCTTACAACAGCAATATTAACAGTTATCATAATAAAAATTTTGAATCAAGGTTTCTCTGGAGCAAGTATGAAAGTTATTGCATTCTTAGGATTTTTACCCTCATCTATGCCAATAATCGGTAACGGAACGAAGTAAAAAGACTTTTGATTTTGGCAACAGTTGGAAAATAGAAAGTGTTTATTGTCAAAACTTACACAGGCCTGCAAAAATCGGGTCATGAAAAAGTGATTGTACGGTATTGAGTGACTTTTATTCTACTGGATGCGCTGATTTCAAGTATGACATCCATTTTTACCAATCATAAAGATATTTTCGCCATTTGGGCTTTAACATATAGCAGAAAAATCTATTTTTTCCTATTTCGAGAGAAAGTCTTTTCAAAATATGTGTAAGTTTATTACTTACACTTACAAACGAGTTTATGCATCAAACATACAATTGGAAATCAATTACCAAATATATATTAAATTCATACAAATAAGAGCATAGTAATAATTAATCATGACGATTCAATTATAATGGAAATCAATCTTTTCAACTGGCGCTGTTTTTTCAGCCAAAAATTACGTAATACTATTTCTCGGCTTTCATTTTACCATGTAACCAAAGTATCGCAATTAAAATAATCTTTAAAACGTTTGTTAAAATGTAAAATAATCCGCTAACTAAATTAGGCAAATCTGTAAACAGCACAAAAATTTCCATTAGTTTGTCTTTGTTCACACATTCAAACATTGGCCAAGTTTTGCTACTTATTTCGGAAGAAAATATTTAGCATCATTTTAAGTCCAGTATTTGGCGACAATATCTCTTTGACGAAAATGAGTAACAGACAGTTTTACAAAGTAGGGAGGGGGAGCATTATCTAAGGTATTCCAAAACGCAAATTTGGTTACATTATCGCACCAAGAACCCACAATAATTGAAATTCCCAAAAACAACTAAAGCAAGTATAGTGGGATTACGGGCGGCTATATTTTTTAAAACAGTTTGCGTGTCAAAAGCCATATAGAAAAAGCTTTAGACTATGTTCAAAAACTATAATAATAATAATAATAAATGATAAATCGTAATAAACAAGTACAATTTTATGTTTTGGAATTTTTTTTTTTTTTTTTTTTGCATAAATGTCGTGCTTTCGTTTTTAACTGAATACTATTTCGGTCTTTATACTTACTGCTATTTTACTTTTATGGGTCAATCACACCAAAGCGGGGTGTTTTGAGTTCTTTCAGTCAAAACCGAAAACGAATGAAAGTAGCGATTGTTTCTTACATTCATTACTGGCCCAGGCAACGTCGGGTAGTTTTGTTAGTATCTCACAAATAGTTATATTTACAAAAAAAAAATCGCACTAACAATTTACAGACTTTATCATGTAAGATCCCCCTTACCCCTTTTTTTTAGATATGATTCATTTAAATTAAAAAAAAGGGGGTGACCTTCTTACCCCTTAATATAGGGTAAGTGGAACACGCATCCGATTTTTTAAAAAATATAATCGTTAAGAATATTTAAAGCATTATATTAGAAAATAATGATGAACTTTTGTTTATTAATAATGTCCAACATAAGACAATAAGTTTAAATTTTTTTGTTTCAAAACTTTTGTATAAGGTTTCAAAAACGAACTATTCTCAAAAGGGGTCCCACTTACCCCAACCAACCCTATGTCAATAAAACGCATCAATTATAAAATAGGAGTACAAAGAAGTGGGTTTGTGTCCAAAACCTATTTATTTTTATGATTCAGTAAAGTTCCAATTTAAACACACACACACGCCTACACAAACACGCACACCTTCGCCTACACGCACATACACACACGTGCCTGCACGCACACACGCACATACACACACGCCTACAAACACGCCTACACGCACATACACACACGCCTACACGCACATACACACACGCCTACACGCACATACACACACGCCTACACGCACATACACACACGCCTACACGCACATACACACACGCCTACACGCACATACACACACGCCTACACTCACATACATACACGCCTACACGCACATACATACGCGCCTAAACACGTGCCTAAACACACACGCCTACACACACATATATGTTCATTGCGACTTTGAAACATCAATCAAGAAATTGAGCAATCATTTCTTGCAAAACATTAATTAAATATAAAATGATGGCTCATCTCTTATTAAACACATTAATACTAAAAGAAATATAGGGAAACTTGTCCAATTTCAAATCTTAAAATTCTCAATATTTTCTTGAAGCTATTAAGAGGTACGAGGGAATCTCAATACTAGACTATGTATCCCATTTGCTATAAGAGAGCAGTTTCACTTCGAAACTCAGAAACAAAACCTTTGGAAACAATTGCTCTTATAATTTTCATTAATTTGATTTATTCCTTAAAATCGTAAATACGAAAAACACTTTCAAAACTTAATTGTTTTTAAACAACTTATCAAAACTATAAAAACAAATTAATGCAACCATTTACTCTATACGTTAATCCTTAATATTGTTTTTTTTTCCCCTTTTAAACTTGCGAATGCATATGCATTTTACTTCGTAATTTATAATTTTCTCCAATTACAGGAAAGAAATTATTGCGTTGTATTTCTACATCTGCTTTTTAAAAACATTTTCTCTTAAATTAAAATAAGTCATTTTAAGTTCCGATCTTCAAACTTCATAAATTTTCCAAAAATTTACTCGAAGTTTATTCAATTGTGTAAGTATCAGAAAGAGCTTGAATAAACGCGTTCTAACCAATGACAGTAATTCCTCATTTCAAGAATTAATTCCAGCTTTCAAATAATAAAGCATACATAATGATTCATCTGATTCAAAGGATCAGAGTCACACATAAGCACATGAACTTGGTCTTTAAGATGGATAATAAAATTCTTTACTGCAGCCCATTTTTCGCATTCCCTTTGAGCAGCAAGTCATATATTTTACGATTTTATATCATGTATGAAAGACTTACAGCGATTACATTACACGATTCTCTGCTAAGAGGGATTGTCGATTCTCGTCATTTGTATTTACTTTCTGCGATCATTAATTCTGCTTATTATCATATTAAAATCTCACTTAACTATGGAATTCAATTTGCATATTTTTTCGCTCTAGTAAGAGCATTTCTACATTTAAACTGACTTATTTTTAAAATAAACTTTTACTCTACTATATTAATTTTACATTTCGTAAATTTCACTAAAACTTCATCACTGTAAAGAATTGTTCACCATAAAAGTATTATGTACGTATAATCTTTATTAAATCAATTTTTGTCCTTAGGTTACAACTATTGAATTTACCTATCGTAACCTTGTTATTAATTATAGATGATGCTGAAGTTTTCTTAAAAGTGAACATAATATCTGTAGCTTGGAGCCAGACTAACGTAAGTCTGAAAATTGCGATTATCCGTTTATTAGCGCATTTTATGAAGAAGCCTATTCCACATCGAACCACGTGAACGTAATTAAGAGTCTCGAAAATCTGAGTCTCAAAAGTCCCGAGGTTCTGCTTAATCCGAGGTGCTTTGTTGATATTTTTAAGGTTTACATTTTTTGACAAAAAATGTTTTTATGTGGAAATTTGAATATTTTGCTATGTACAACTTCCCTAGCAATGTACAATCAGGTAATAAAATGAAATGGAAAGGTTTATGTCACTAACACTTGCCAAGTGACATGGAATATTCTTTGACTGTTAAAGATTCATTAAGAAATGCCTTGGAGAAAGTAGGAAATATGTTGATACAAAAAAAAAACTTGAAATTGATTCATTTTTTTATAGCCTCAAAGGACGAACGAACAGCTCTTTCGGAATACCCTATTGCAATTTAAAAGGGAAGTGCAAAACTTGACGCTGTACGAAGCGTATATATGAAATTTTACCCTGCTATGTCTAACGTTTTTGTGTTTCGTGGGCTACATATGTACGCTCTTACACAGCAACAAATGTCACGACAAAACTCATCAAAACTTATTCGAGGACGATCAAAAGGCAGTGTTTAGTTGCCTGCAAGTTTACACGCAATATTACGTGCTGACAACAAGAAAAAAAATCTAATCAAAACTCGTTTAGGGATAATTAAAACATAAATTTATGTTGATATTTTCATGATAAATTTTAGAGGAGACAATATTTTCTTTTCATAGCGTAATGAAGTAAACAGCTAATATCCTTATGTAGTCCAAAAAATTTTTCGGAAAATCCGAGTTTTCAGTAATTTGAGGTGGGGCGAGCCCCAATTACCTCGGATTTTCGAGACTCTACTTTATTTTTAAAAAGTCCTTTTCAATTTTCTACCAGGGTTAAAAGAGCGCGTGCCCCATCCTTTGGATGCACAGAGAAATGTTTGTCCTCTCTGCTGTAAAATTTTCACAAAGTGACTTGCGTCTTTCTGGCTCTCTGAGGCACAGACATTACAACCAGAAAAAAAAATGTAAATTTTTCAATGGCAAGCAATAAACTCGCTGTGAACAGAAAACGTTTTCGAGAAAAGCCCGTTCCTAAGTAAAAATGTATTAATGGATGAGCTATTGAGTTTATTTATGGTAACCTTGTCCTTAATAACAGATGATGGTGTTATTTCCTCAATGTTCTTAAGCAAAGAATTTATTAATGGGGAATTAGTACTGAAATCAGATATGGAAAAGAGATGACTATTGGCTCCAATAGCGGCAAAATAAATAGTAACTATCCCATGGAATAGCTGTGCATAACCAGTAATGAGGGAAGCAAAACCATCTCCAGATCTAGGTACTCACGAGCAAAACTGATAAGCCCAACCCTCATTCATGAAACAAAACTGTAAAATGTATAAAATTACCCACATGTCAACATTAGATATTGTTTAACCTGTTTTCAATTACAGAATAGCATTTACATCAAGCAGGAAAATAATCAAAGTCGATGACCTAATTTATTTCTCGAAATGCTCAGAATTGTTCAAGTCTTACCACCTAAATAAAGAGTAGCAGTATAAAAACTGCCCTTTTTCTATTCATATGCTTAATTTTCAGAAGGTCTTTTGAGTCTCCTAAAATATAAACAAAGATTTTTTCATATTTTACTCTCATTTATATACTTTTTTACAGGTTTTTTTCTCTGTGGAAACATCATAATTTCTTTAATACGTCATCAAACATCACAAGTATGGTATCGTTTTAAAGATCCCCACTCCCTTCTTTGATGAAAAATAACCTATCAGTTCATATTTTTCCTATTTTGAAAGTAAAAATCTGAGTTTAGAAATCGGATGGATAAGTTTAGTTAAAATGCAAACTTCCGCTTCCACCGTTTAAAGGGGAACCGGATAGCTCAGTCTGTAGAGCGGCAGATTTTCAACTGAACAGTCCAGAGATAAAGTTCTCTTGGTCTGGCAGTACGCCTTAATTCCGTTTTTAATGCAACAGCTTTGCATGTAACAACTAAGGCGTTAAAATTGATGCAATGGGAGAAATGGGAAAAATTAACATATTCTCTTAGAGAATATGTTAATTTTTATAAATAACGATTTTGCATTGGAGAGGGGATGATATTTTTACAGCAGGGCTGTAAAATTTGAGCGCAAATGCTTCGCACGGGTCAGTCAGCCATATTTATTCTGCAGTAATAATGTAAATTAGTTAAATTTCAGTGAGGTATTATGTCTATACGTTACAATTATTCGTTAAGAATATCTATTGAAGGCTCATTGGGTCTTCTGAACCGATTTAATTTAATTCATTTCCAAATCAACAGGAATGTTCCCAAAATAAGCCATCGAATATCGATAACACAGAACTCAAGGATTTTTGGATGTACTTTTAATAATCATTTCATTACGCGATCAACTTGGATCGACTTACCTTGGTAAAGGAATGTATCCTCATATGCAATACTAAATTTATTATCATATGTAAAATATGTATGGTACCTATATTATCTTCTCTTCTCTACTAATAATAAAGCTGAAAGTCTCTCTGTTTGGATCTCTGTGACGCGCATAGCGGCTAGACTGTTCGGCCGATTTTCACGAAATTTGGCACAAAGTTAGTTTGTAGCATGTGAATGTGCACCTCGAAGCGATTTTTCGAAAATTCAATTCTGTTCTTTTTCTATTCCAATTTTAAGATCATTTCATCGAGAAAATTATCCTAACGTGGACAGTTAAATTGCCAAATTATCATAACGTGGAACCGTAACGAAGGGCGAGCAAATGGACATAGCAAATTGGCGAGAAATTCATCATCCATTATTTGTAAATATACAGGCGAACCAAATGACCTTTAATTTTCTACTATGGGCAAAGCCGTGCAGGTACCGCTGGTAAAAAAAATAACAAAACTATTGTGTAACATTTTCAACAATTGTTTCTCATTAACTTAACATTACAATGCTTCATAGATGAATAATCTTTTAACCCTTAAAGCACCCTTCGCACGCGGGGGTAAGTTGAATCAACTTTTCGAAAAAACTGCCTGTTAAGTAATAGAGTCGCCCTCTTCGTGTGTTCACACGAGACAGCTTGGTTGAGTCAACCTTTCTTCTAATAAGCCAAATTTATTTGAGCAGCCACTCCACAACGCTGTTAAAACTGAACTCAGTTGATTCCACTAGTATACTCGCGTGTAGAGCAAACGCTTTACAATTAAGCTGAAACAACTAGAAAGTTGAGTCAAGTCATCAGGATGAGAATGGTAGCGACACATGTGTCGAGCGTGCCTGATTATATTTGATTGATTCCTTCCCTTTTCTACCAGGTCGTACTTCCTGATATCAGCTAGTTCGATATTTGATTCAACCTAGTTGAATCATATAAGGCAGTGAGAAGCAAAGGGATGTAAGTGGACATTTTAAAGTTTTCAGTAAAACGCATATAAAGATTACGCCCTAGGTAGACTTTCATTGATATATTTTATAAATCATGCTGTACAGCAGCACCTACCAGGGGCTACTAATACCTTCTGTTACCTACCTCCTCTTACTAGATGAGGGTTTCACCTACCCTTTGTACTGGTTATCTCCAAATATTTTAATTTTGCAACTTGCATCCCTTTGCTTCTAATTAAATCATATGTAGTTGGCCTTAAGAGCTGGGAGGTGAGAATATGTCTTTCTTGGATTAAAAATTCACTTTTAGAATTTCGAATACATATTTTATCCACATTATTTTGGGATCACAATTTTAATGTTAGAAAATTGATTAAATTATTAACTGAAAACTATATACTGTTCATTTTTAATTTAAAAATGAAATACATTTTCATTCATGTTATTATGCTACTTTTATTCAAGGCCAGTTGGTAATATCACTAGTTATTCGAGTATTTCTAAGTTGAAAAATAAATTTACCAAATTCTGAAAAGAAAAAGTGTTGTTTTGTATACCTTATGAAACTTTGTATAGACACATATTTACCAGTCTAGCCATTTCTGCAAGTTCTACTGAATGCATTTAAACAAAATGTGACATCCATACATCCATATTATTTTCTTTCCCCTTTAATATTTTTTCCGCAAAAATCTCCATTTTCTACTAGAGATCAAAAAGACTTTAAAGGGTTTAACCGATAATTTTAAAATTAATTTTTTTTAAATACAAATTATTATTTCTAACCGTAACGTAACTAAAATGCAAATTCAATTTCCTAACCTTTTACTTTTATTTACTAAATGTTACGAAATTAAAAGCGAAAATCTAACGTGATTATTATTTTTTTTCAGTGCAACAGAAATTGAGCAGTTTAACCTAAAGATCCTCTCAACGCATTTCCCTGGAAAAATTGCACTCTTAATTACAGCACCAGTTCGACATGGATTGCACCATTTTGCATCTGCGGGGCAAGAAAAGAAAGTAGAAACTTCTGTGCCCTTCCTTTATCTCACTCACAGCTAGGACCTGCGGGGAAAGATTAAATGAGTGAGAAAACTTACACTCGTCTCCGGAATATGTTGACGACTACTGAAAGATAAAGTGTTTCCATTATCTCCACTCTGAACTCTGCAGCTAAGTTAGCAGGTTCATTCAATTCGTGGAAACATCCTGTAAAAATATCCTAAGAAAAATATGTTTTTAAAAGAATAATCGCCTCTGCGTTTCTTCAGTATTTTTTAAATTTGATTTTTATTCATAGTTCATGTTTGCAGAAAGGTTTGCATTTTACCAGAGAAACTCCTTTGTTCGTGTATGTAAAGTTTTTTATTCTATGCTCTTGGAATCTAAACAGGAAAGCAAAAATTTGTTTTGAATGAAAAATGGCGAATAAATGTGACTACAAGTTTTATTTTTCTAAGCTCAAAACTATTTCTGAAAAGCCAACAGCATGCCTGAACTGCTTCGTTTTGATTTCTTAATTTTTACTCATGTTTTCATATTTGCAGAGATCTTTATACTTTGCAAGCGAAATAAATTTTATGTGTAAAGGTTCTGTGCAGTTTTGACACTCAGACCTTTTATTTGTGCTGTATGAAAAATGACAAGTAATGGCTAATTTTTCTGAAAATCCAATAGATGAAAGAAATGTTTCATCTTGAAGAATTTTTCGCATCGTTTTTGAAATATTTCCTATAAACTATTTTTATAATGAAAAGGCAAAGCATATCTAACATTACTTTTTTTTGGAAGAGCAATGGCATTTTTAATTTAACCAAATTCATGGCATAGCTCGTAATGAAAATGGCTGATAACTTAACCATAGGAAATCTGGAGGATTATACCATGTATTCTATTTCCGACAATTTTACGAATGCGACAGATCAAGGAGAATTCCAAGTTTTTAGCACAAACAGTTCCTGGATAAGTGTAGAACCGGTGCCAAAAGCTGTCGAAGCCCTAATGTACATCATGTACATTATAATATCCGTTGCAGCAATCGGCGGCAATGTCATAGTGTGTTACATCGTCTTTGCCTACCAGAGAATGCATTCCGTCACAAACTTTTTCATCGTAAACTTAGCCGTCGGGGACATCTTGATGGCTAGTCTGTGCATACCATTTGGATTTGTGTCGAACTTACTCTTACAGTATTGGCCATTCGGTGCTGTTATGTGCGTCGTAGTCAGCTATGCACAGGCTGTGTCTGTTTTCATTAGCGCTTATACACTAGTCGCCATCAGTTTTGATCGTTACATCGCCATTTTGTACCCTCTGCGTCCCAGAATGACGAAACTGCAAGCTAAACTCATCATCATTTTAGTGTGGGTTGTGGCTTTGTTGACCCCGCTACCCACAGCCATCATGTCCAAACTTGAACAACCTCAGGACTGGATTGAACTCAATTTGACAGACAGGTACACTTGCATGGAAGCATGGGAGTCCAGTTCGCAGCGGTACCACTACAGCATGGCTTTAATGGTACTGCAATACTTCTTTCCGTTGGCTGTTCTGATATATACGTATACTAGGATTGCTATTGTGGTTTGGGGAAAGCGGACACCAGGTGAAGCTCAACATGCGAGAGATGAAAAAATTGCTGCATCTAAAAGAAAAGTAAGTGTTTTTAAAATATGCAATTTTTTTCATATTTTTATTCATATTTAACGTAAATGGGCAGTGTGTATAGCATTGACATAGCTACTAAGATCTCTAAAAACCAGAAACATAACAAAATTTATACCATATCTTTAAAAGTTTAAAACGTTAGGGTTAAATGCTGATTTTGAAACACTTTTTACTTTTTCTTATTTTTTTTTCCTTTGTTTCTTTTGTTTCTTGGAAAAACAGCAACTACTTTATTAAAAGTTCAAAAAAAAATCTGTTTTAGGTATTACAAAGCTTTTTTACACTCTTAAAATATTTGATTCAATTACTATGTGTTGACAGATACATAGTATGAGTGAAACTTGCAGGGGTTGTGCACTAAACAATTGCTATTATTTTTGATTGAAATCTTGTTCTTTTTACAAATAAAGTTGTTAAGTTGAAAACAAAAAGTTTTTTCCTTTCAGCAAAAGCAAGATTGAATTCATTTTATCGTAACCTGGGAAGAAAAGTGACACAACGCAAAAAACAGCTTTGAAAAAATATCAAGGATTTCCACAATAGTAGTTTTAAGCAATTTAATCTCAAATATTGCAATACGCACGAAAAAACTATAATGTCATGTTGAAGTGTTTTTTTTTTTTTTTTTTTTTTTTTGTATTCTTAATAAATAATACAAACTTAAAGTTCGAAAAATTTAGTTTACCCCAAGTTTCGCCGACATTTATCGTTTCTTTCCCCGTTAAATGTATCAAAAGATATGATTGAAACTGAAAAACAGGGGGGGGGGGGATTTCTGTCGGCAAAACAAGGGGAACCCCAAAAATTTTCTTCTAAATTATGAAATTTTAATGATGTATCGTTGTTGATTATATCGTTTTTACGCTACTATGAACAAGTTATGTTAGTTATCTTTGTGGGAATTTTGTGGTAAAAAGGAGCATATAATTTGGGTATTAAGTCAATAGTTAGTACGATTTTGCCAAATTTTAGTTAGTCTTTTCCGTGCCGTCGTACACTGCGTTATGTTGTTACAAAAATATATGCAATACGTATTTAAAACGGAACCCAAAATGAATACCATATTTTCTTTTCTTAATCGTTAGATTACAGAAAAATATATTCCTTTGAAAGTGCAACCGCGAACTAGTAGCAATTTTTCTCATTTTTTAAACATTCAAAAAATCCAGCCTTGAGATATTCTCAATTAGATCATCCGTTTACACTGGCCGCAAACACTCCTTTTATTGTCTAATTCAATCTTTTAATGCTCCCACACATTTTTGCAGTCCCATTGAAGTAGACTTGATCCCTTTAACTGCCGTTGACTGTTGACTACATTACAGACTCTGTTTTTGTTAGAACTTTAATTTCCTGTCGAGTATGAAAGAAAATTTTCAGGACAATGAATCATTAATGTATGTCTTTTTGTGAAAAGAGTTTGACCTTCAAATTCAATTCTTTGAGATCTTGAGGCTATTTCGATATACTAAATTACTTATGTCTCTTTTAGAATTTAGAAGAATGTTATAGATGGTGCTTTAGCCATCTTTGTTTTCGTTTCATTTTCACTACACTGAAACGACCATTGACCGTAAAGGTCACATTTGAAACACTTAAAACCATTTTCTTTTGCGGGGAAACACTTGGACGAATGATTTCTTTCAACCCAATTAAAACAATTTCCATTAAAATTTTGGGTTATTTCTTGGTTTTGGAAAAGATTCTTTAGGTTCAAATGCAATAGAATCCTCTGTAATTCTTGAGTATATTTTTAGCTAATCGCGAAATTCAACAATATTATGGCAACCACAAAGAATAGATTTATTTTACGGACTGTCATTTATGCCATTGATAACATGATGCATTAAAGCGCTATCTTCAACAAAACTAGTACACAAAACTTGTTTTATAAAGAAAAATATTCTTTAACGGACTTATTTCGTCTTTGGCGAAGCCTCGCTAAAAAAAAAAAAAAAAAAAAAAAAAAACGAAAAGTCTTGCGGAATTAAAACACTGATCACAAGTTCCTTAAAAAAAGATTTCTTTCAATTATTTCCAAAAACGAACACTTAATTGGCTTTGCAAAAATAGCTTAGCTTTCCCGCTTAACAATCTTTTGTAAAATATTAAATTATGCAAATCACTAATCTCAAATAAATTTCAAATATCTTCAAATTCTGAAATCCACTTTTTATCGAATCTGTAGTATTCTCCATAACTTTGCGATTGAATTTTCTGTGTCATTAAAGTTCATAGAATATTTAAGACAACACAAATACTCTGCATTATTAGTCAAAGAGTCATTATGTGCTCGTCATAAGTTTGATTTTAGAACTATCGCAGTTATTTTGAAAGATTGCAACCTTAAACTATCATTCAACTCAGTCATTGCAAAGAAAGTAATTATATACAAAGTCACTCACCGGTCGACGTCACACAGCTTTAATGAGAAGTAATCCACAAAAGCTATTTCACTAAACAGTTTTACAGCACTACAAAAATCTTTAATATATATACAGGGTGGTTATAAAATAACGTGAGGCGTTACAAGCCCTCTAGCAAGTGAAATATTGAACGAAACATAGTCAAATTTCATGGGCGTGCAAAACAGGCCATGAGATTTCGATTTCTGCAATAAAAAAAATAGTACCAAGTCAGCACCAGGGGGAATTTTGGAACTGAAAAAGTGTATTACTTGTGAATACTGAAGAATAAATGCTAAAAAAATCAGCACACGTCAAGTTTTTTGCTACAAATATATGCTGCTTTCAAATAAGGTTCAACAAAAGCAACAACAAATTTCAATTCGTAATAAGAGAAAAATAAAACCAAAAGTCGTCTCGAAGAAATTTTGGCGCGGAAGCAAGGATTTCTTCTTGAAAAAGTTTCATACAAGATGGTACACCACCACACATTAAGCTTTAGGTACTGAGTGTATGGCGACAACATTTCTCTGATAGGAGTTTTATTAGTCGTGCATTTCCTACGGTATGGGCACCGTGGTCGCCCTATCTTTGATCTTGTGATGTTTCGCCATGGGGATTTCTCAATGGTGTTGTGTTTCTACGACATGTTCCCGATGTCTCAACTTTGAAAACTCGAATAACATTGCAGGTAGGGAAAAATCGATTCCCCCCTCCCCCGGATGTGTGGAAAATATTGTGCATTGTATGCAGTACATGTAAAGTACCTCGATGTTTATCATATTGAACCTCCTTTGTTGGTAAAAATCATATTTTGGGAATAAAATTGATGCACATTTCGTCAGTTAGCATTTAAGCCTTCAATATTCACAATGATACACCTTTTCAACGCCTAAATTTTCCCTGGTGACGATTTTTTGCACTATGCTTTCTTATTTCAGAAATTAAAATCCCATGGTCTATACTGTGTACGCCCATGAAATTTGGCAATGCGTCGTCCAATACTTCACTTGCTAGAGAGTTCTGAACACCTTATGTTATTTTATAACCATCCCAATATATATATATATATATATATATATATATATATATATATTATATATATATATATATATATATATATATATATATATATATATATATATATATATATATATATAGAAAGAGAGAGAGAGAGATATACTGTTAAGGTAGAACGGGATGCCTCTGATTAACCAACAGATTACTGCCAGAACCATAGGGAAAATGGTTTTATCGGCACCTTTATGTACATGTAATATGTGACTCAGTGACTCAGAGCAGCCAAATCAAAAACAGCAAAATAATACATAAAATTGTTAGTTTCAAAAACTTTTATCATTTTAAAATCTGTACCTAAGAGTCAGAACAACGTAAGTCAATCGCACGGGGAAAAGGAATTGTCTGATGAATGGGCAAAAAATGAGACGCACGTTTTTTTAACGTTGGTAAATATAATTACAAAGGACTTTTTTTGTTTAAAAAAATACGTTCACATAGCTCGATGCGGAATAGGATTCCACATACAATGCACTAATAAACAGAAAAACTCAATTTTTGAACACGTCAATCTGGCTCTAGTGTATAGAAATAACGAAACTATATTTCATATACCACAAAGTATTACAATATGTAATAAGTAATCAACAACGTTTTGACGCACAAAATTGGCAGATGACTGCATACTCGTGTTTTGAGGTATCAGAGACCTCTTCTTAAGTGCTATAACAGTGATTTTTAAATGCTGTAAAAGTATTGAACTTTTGGATGAAAAGACATCCGGTAAAAGCTTATTTTCATACAAAAGCTCACTATTCGCATTGAAAAGAAGGTTCCCTGAAACCTCGAAACACTTGTATGCAGTCATCTGCTAATTGTGTGCATCAAAACGATGTTGATTACCATTTACTTTTCTGCACAAAGGTATTTATTTATTTTTATTACAAAATGCGTTTCGAATCTTGAAAAAGGCTTGCATTATTATTTTCCTTGATCTTTTTAGAGCAATGTATTTCTTAACTGGAATCCACTAGATGTTTAAGAACCGAGGACAAATATTGATAGTTAGATGGTGCGGCAAACTTTGAAAATAGTGTACTAGTTCATTTTACTCTACTACTTTACTTTACCTAACATATCCCTTTGTAATTATATTTATAAACTACAGCGTCGATTCGACTCCAACACAAACATATTAAAATATTCTTTCAAGCATTTGTAATGTTTTATAAAAAAATACACAATTAGTAAGTGTAGAGAGAAAGATTTCTTCTAATCCCGTTTATAAAGACAGAAAAACACACAGAACCAATTATTTTTTAAAGCTGTAGAAAAAGAATGGAATGAAAATGCAAGCATCCTTTACGGAGTGTCTTTGAGTAGTTCTTTGGGTTAAATATATTCCTTTATGGCATTTACACTCGTCAAGAGATTCTAGAGACATAGATTCTAATGCATAAATCATGTCTCTCTTTTATCAAGCAAATCAAGTATTTTCGTTATATATGCGGATCATTTACTGTACTTGCATTCCTACAAAACCTAAGAAAATAGAATCTTTCCATCAAAGTAAAATGTTACTTTTTTTTAGCTCCTTCTTTGTTTTGTTTGCAAATAACTCGACTAATGTTTACTTCGTTCTTTCGAAAATATTACATTAGAACAATACACGTGAGCGTAGTTACTGCTCAAGACAGAAATTGGAGAATGTCGATTTTAACCGGTGATTCACTGGCGAATGGTTATACGTTCCAAGTTTCGGACTTTCACAGTAAAAAATCGTTGCTTAAGAGCAAAGCAGTATGTCTGACTCATGTTTTCAGACTTAGATATCTTAGTGCTGCTTTGGGGTGACGATAAATATACAGGGTGTTCCGTTTAAACCTGCAAAAACCTCTATTTTCGCAACCGTCAGTCCTAGATGCATACTTCCATTTGCAAAAATGTTCAAAATCAGATGCCGGTTAAAGTACTGAAAGTTTGAAGCAAAAATAAAAATGAGTCAAAAAATAAAAATTTTAACTTTTTATACGGGCCCTTGGTCCCTTAACTTATGTTAAGGGGAATAATCTCCGATGAATAAAAATACTAACACAAACAAATGGACATTTGTGCGATCGAAACTCAAGGAGATACTTGAACTCAAAGTTTAAGGGACCATACTGAAGATGAGATTGGAACTTATCGCCCATTCAGAAGAATGACACGTTGTCGAAATAAAATCCCGAAATATTTATATTTGTCATTGCTATTCAAAAAGAAATGCAAATATGATGTCATGAAACGAAAAAACACTCTACGAAAACTCGGAGCTATGCACACACTCTATGCACACATTATGTTAAACTCTTGTTAATCGCTATATTTCCCCCAAAAGTTGTTGTTGACGGAAAGTAAAACGGTATAGATCACAAAACGCTGCGTTTCATACCTCATTGAATATTGGTGGTACTAATGTCAAATTTTCTGTAATGGAATTATTTTTTAATTGATATTTTTTCTCTAAACATAAATTAGGAGACTTAGAGCCCGTATAAAAAGTTAAATTTAATATTTGTTCACTCATTTTTATTTTAGCTTTTAACTTTCAATATCTTAACTCTGCATCTGATTTTGAACATTTTTGCAATTGGAAGCATGCAGCTAGTACTAACGGTTGCAAAAATATAGGTATTGCAGGTTTAAACGGAACACCCTATATATATATACTACCACAGTTAAATCAATATCTTACTGTTGTTTTCAGACTTAGCGATGTTATTGCTGTGTGGAGGCGACGATAATTACGAGTATATACACAGCAAGCAATGCGTTTTTTATCTAAGTAAGTACAAAAAGAAATTAAACCTGAGGTTGATATAACAAGGAAAATGTGTTTTTAAAAAATGTTATGATAAGTTTTTTTTTTTTTTTTTTTTTTTTTCAATGTCGAAAACTTTCTGAAGAGATTTGAGAAAGTTAGGCAGACTAAACAACATACATAACTCGTCTCAATATCTTAGTATCATTTATTATTTTTTTTCCGCTTTTACGAGGTTTCTTCAAAGGTTGTGATTTGATTTAAAACATTTTTAATTTTTTTTGCTAGGAGTTGGCAAAGAACTTATTGTGATATTTTGCAATTATGCTTTATCGCTTTAAACTTTTTTTGAACTTTATTAAAACATTTTTTAGCTTTATGATTTTTAAGTAAAGGTTTGAGTATTGTTCATAGACAGTCAAGTTATGATATTTTTTAAAGAATACCTTAAAATTTTTAAATAAATAAACATATCCTTTTCTCTATGTACGGCTGCATTCGTCTGATTAAACTTAGTTCAAACCAAATCTTAATGTTCATCATGCTTTTCCTTAGATTCTTTTTGTTCATCCCTCGCTCCATTTTCTTTTTCTTTACTAACCCATTTTCTTTTTTTAAACTAATGAAAACAATTGTGTCAAAATGTTGTAAGACGACGACTTCTTCTCCGGCATTTAGTATTGTCGAAGTGCTGGTTGTTCAATTTCTTCCTTATCCCTGGCTGCAATTTGAGTTTAAAACCTTTCCTAAACATAAACTTAACTACTATGCATAACCTATCCTATAAGATGAAATATCCTAATATGTTTATAATATCTGTATTAAAAATAATATGTGAAGGTGTAAAACGCATAGCTCGCAGTCTTTATCAAAAACTTCAGCATAAGTTCAAATCAATTGAAAAATATATGTATAAAAAAGCATCTCTGGTTTAAAAAGCGTGAACTTAATATGTTTGCATATCTTTGTGTGAAGCAACCATCTGTGAATATCATGTCTGGTTTCTTGTCTTAGATTCAAATCTTATACTGCCGAAAGTATGTTACACTTAATCAGTTTTGTGAGATAAGCTAGCTAAAATAGCCCCTTATCAAAGAAACAGTTTACAATCTGCGTTAATGCACTCGAAGATGAAATCTATTCAGTAAAATACGCTCTATAACAAAAAAAAATCGATATACCTGAAAGAACTTGTCAAAATGAAGCAATTATACATACGTAAGGACAACATGGGTATAAAAAATAAGCTGATGTGTGCATCACATGATTTCCTTTTACTCCAATTTAATGTCATTTCCCCATTACTGGCAATTTTAATATGATTCAATAGTTTACTATCTAAATATCACCAACAGTGGCCAAAGTAAAATCAGATTTAAAAAAAAAGCGCCAAAATGTCGCTAAGTTGGCGACAAAACTTGCCGACCAAAAGACTGGCGATATATCGCCAAGTGTCCGCCAAATTACAACACCACTTGAGTTGACATCGAAATTAACAGTGATTCCCCCCAAAAAGGGACAAAAACACCAGAATGCCACCAAAAGGGGAAGTGCACAACGAGACCTCACTAGGAGTCTACGTACCAAATTTCAACTTTCTAGGACATACCGTTCTTGAGTTATGTGAGATACATACGCATATCCGCACATACATACATACGTACATACAGACGCCAAGAGAAAAATTGTTGTAATTAACTCGGGAATCGTCAAAATGAATATTTCCCGTGTCTATACGTTCTTAGGCACTTATCCACGTGAGATCGAGTCGAAAAAAAACGCAATGTTCATTCGGGGGTGAGTAAAATGGAAATTAAGGTCGATTTTTTAGTGAAATTTTTTTTTGCGAATACAAGACTTCCTTTTTGTGAAAGGAAGTGAAAATGATTACAAAAAGAAATTAAGGTAATCATTTACTGAAGGAAGAATTGCAAATGAACGGAAGTTTTAGCACACTGTTTTCAGTTACCTGTATCGTGAATATACAAGGTGATGCAAGCGAGCATTGAAGCATAACAGTTTCATCTCGTACTAGAGTTAGAGTAAACTCGCCACTAATTTGATCACATTCATAGGCAGTCCAACTTACCGTTCTAAGCGATCCCAGATAACTCGATATATGACAAATCAGGGATCAAGCAATCGCAAATTGTATAAACTTAAACGAATGGAAAAAAAAATATTTCTTCCTGAAGTTTGTTCGAACTAAAATGTTTTTGTTTTTTGAAAATAAATATTAGTATTGCAAAATTAGAATCGGTAGTAATAGTTCGATATTGCACATTTATAGAAATTTCAATATGAGTTTCAATTTAACTATAATGAATCAAAAGTATAAAAGTAAGCCGAAAGAAAGAAAGTAAACTTTTGTTGCTCATAAAAACCAACATAAGCCTCACAAAGTTTATAAAAGAGGATTTCTTTCCTAAAAAAGCAATATAATACATTTTTCCCAAAATTCAACGTTTAAGAAAGAACGCCGCAAAAGTGTTAATTATACGATAGTTTAATATTTTACAGAACATAATTCCGTAAAAACTGAGAAAGTTAAAGTTGACAGTTTTTATTTAACAGTTAAAATACTTTAGTTTCATTCGTGTTAATAAAACAAAAGGTCTTGGAACGCTAACTGTTTAAAAACTTTAAGGAAAAAAGAAAAAACGAAACAAAGGAACTAACAGGCGTAACTATGGTAGCAAAACAAAATGTTAATTTCGGTTGTGAAAATAAACTCCATTCATCTTTAATTTTTGTCCTGGAGCTTAGTTCTGAATGTTCCCTAGGCTTAGTAACTCTAGGCTTGCTTAAAGCAACCCTAGGGTTACGGTTTTCTAAAATCAAGTCTCCACATTTTAGCAAAAATGGCAACGATTCAAATTTCGGATTAAAACTTGATTGTCCCTTATAAAAATGCTTATAACTCTTTTCCTTGTTAAATAAAGGCGACGTAGAAAATGTTCTAAATTTTGTTTTTCCCTCTTTCGAATAAAACCAAAATTGAGAAGATATGATGAATATTTGTTGTAGAAAGAGACATTTTTGGGTCCAAAACTAAAATTTCGAAAAAGCGAAATTTTCATCGAATATCTTTCGAAACAATCTGTAAAACTTCCCAGCTCAAACCTAGACAGATTGAAATTTTCGACGAAATCAGTCTGGGAGTTTCTGAGTTTATCCCAGACATACAAGTTTGAGCTAACATGAGCTGAATACTTGAATCAAATTTCATTGTTACAGGTTCTTAGCGTTTTATTTTATTTCCTTATTCACAACCATATACTAAATAATAATCAGTTCGGTGTCTGTTAGGTAAAATGTGCCAAAACTCACATAAGGCATTGCACAAGAACTTTCCAAATGATTTATAAAAAATCGGAAAATGAGGTGCACAACCTTAGTGAACACTATACCTGTATATCAACTGTTTTAAGAACGTATTGTTCTCTCGCGGCGCATTGCTACAAACAAACATCTCATTTTATTTTATGTGAGATATATTGGAAAAAAAAAACTTTAATGAAACGGGCACGATCAGAGACACTTTTGTCATAAATTACACTGGTAAAACCATTAATAATGTTGTACTGATTTTTTTTAAATTGCTTGACTTGCAATTAGTAAAATTGAGCTTTCTTACATTATGTAATTAGATGTTTGTTGCAAAACCCTCCGCCTATCCAACATGTCATTCGCTAACTAATTTTTATAGGCCACAAATTTAGACCAATTAAGGTTTAAACTGGATTTTATTTAGCAGCATATCTTGAAAAAATAAATTAATTAATAAAACAGCTGAAATAATAATATAAATAAATTTAAAATATTATAATCAAAGACAAATATCGTAATACGTATCACATGCCGAAACAAAATCCCACGTGACCAATCACAATACCTACATAAAAAGTGCTTCTTAATTTCAACAAAAAAAAATAGATAGTTTGCAAGTGCATTTTTTGTACACTTGCTTTAAAATTTGTTCGTAAAATAATTGAAGCTTTAAAATAAAACTTAATTGTTGCTGAAGTATAATGCTGTATTCCTTGACAATTATAATAATGTATTATAAAGTTAGCTTTCTGAAATGCATGCAGTTGTATACAATTTGTTTTTATAGTTTGAATGTTGTCGTAAAAAAGGTTTGTGGTAAATTGGTGGTCTATTCACTATCTATTGGTGGTCTTTAATGCATAAAGTTACGTAAATGAAGTTATTCGCATAAAACTTAACTGCTGACTTTGAGACCTCAAAGTGATTCAATAAATATCTATAGCTTGATTATCACTGCTTTGCAGTTTTCCGGAAGACTTTAAGTGCACTACAGTGCATCGTTAATATTGGCTTGTATGCATGTACAAACAGCTACCTATTTCTGACTCTAGTAAAATTCAAACAATATTTATCTTTCACGAAATGATTCTACACATAATGTAGAATAGCGGTGTCCTTTGGCTGGGAGGCTATAGAGTATGAAATTTTTTATATCTAAGGTTGTTCTTCATTTTTTCAATTAATTTATTAAAGAGTCCTGCCCACGTTCGGAGTAGTTTTTTTTTTTTTTTTTTTTCAAAAAGTTCAAAAACTGATTAACTGCATATTTTTTTTTAACTGAAAAAAGATTGAATGTTGGAAAATAATCCAAAAAATAATTATTGTCTCATAAAAGTTACAAAAAATGGGAAAGTTGAGCAAAGAATAAGCTAATTTTGCAGTTCACGCCAAACACTCTATATTCATTTCAGCTCAATATGTTTGAAAATCCTTTCTAATGTAAGTTACTACAATTCTTACCTCAGAGCTAAAACTTCATTCTAATCTCAAAATTAAGAAAAATATGGCTTTTTTTTTAGTTCATAGATGTTCTTTCGAAAAACCCTCCATATTTCACGGTTAAATACCCGTAAAATTTTGAAATACTGACAGAGAGCTTAGTACAGTTCAAAACATTCCTAGTTATGTAAGAAACATTATTTGAAAAAGTCAGGTTAATAGACATAAAACTTTTCAAGTTATGAAATTTGTTGTAAAAGAAAATATCGAAAACGTAGTTTTTGTTAAAAAAGCGCGTTAAAAGATTTCCATTATTTTAGTATAAATGTTTTAGACAACTTTTGACGCTGAAAATCTCAATGTTCGTCGCTTATATATTCATTGGCTGTACTTGTCTATACGTTTACTTTTTAACGGCTTTGCTTTTTTCCTGTTTTTTGAAATGTAAGGGGTCTTTAAGTTCAATTTCCGGTTCTTAAGATATCAGTTTCGGTACTTAATTGGCTGTAACTTAGTATCTACTTATTGTAAAGGGTGTCCCAAAATTAACGCAAGATTTGAATTTGCCGCCATTTTTGCAATAAATGGTTGGCAACCCTGAAAAAAGAACAATTTGACAGCTGAGAGTTTAGGGTAATCAAAAATAGAGCGTTATACGATACAATAACGCGCTTTCATTATTGAACAATTGTTTCAAAAATAATGAAAGTTGAGGCTGGTCAAGCAGTTACTGTTATTGGCGCTCGGTATCGCAGCACGGTAATGCACGGGTGGTTGTGGGCTTGTTGACATAGACCTTTGAATTCAAATAACCCCATAAGAAATTTAAAAATGTTAAATCACACGATCTAGGGTGCCAATTCTGATCACCGAAATGAGAGAGTACGCGACGAGGAAATGCCTTATGCAGTAATTGAAATGTTTCACTCTCTCCAGCTGTATGGTACAATAACACCCCATTTTTACTAACCCTTAACTCTCAACTGTCAAATTGTTCTTTTTTCATGGCTGCCAACAATTTTTGGAAAAAATGGTGGCAAATTCAAATCTTGCGTTAATTTTGGGACACCCTTTAGAAGCAAAATTAAAATATTTTTTGAGTCCTGAAAATATGTTCTTTAAAAAAAATTAAGTAAAATAAAAAGTTTACTTATCATTAGCAAAGCCTAGCACACATGCATAGATTAAATCAAGGGACGCATTGGCAGTACATTTGGAGCAAGAGGTGCACGCGTGCCTCAGTGTTATAAAAATTGTTTTGTTGATTATTTTTAACAAATTTGGTAGCAATTCAGTAAATTGATCGTTCATTCGGTTGGATTTTGATTTTAGACTTGTGAAATAAATGTGTTTTCTCTTACTTCAGCGAATTATTAGAATAAAATTACAGTCCGCATAAGTTTATTAAGATCATCGAACAATCAATTTGACAATGCATGGCATGCAAATTGTTCTTGATCTAAGACATTTTACCCTAGCAAAAATGTTAGGTTTAAAAAAAATTTCGTAATTTGAATTACATGAGCAATTATTTTTCGTCAGAATTCAAGCATAGCAAGAATCTGTTTTATGTAGTTTTAAAGAAATATAACTGCGGATTGCTTCTCGTTAAGTGAACCTTTTCCTTAAAGCATTTCGTTTTTTTCGGGTAGTCAAAGCAAGTAGAGCCATTTTTAGAGTAATATTGAGCAACACTTTACCACAGTCTGACACATATTTCAGCAGTTATCTGTAATTAATGATTTAAAACGGAAGAAAAACCCCTATGTATAGTAAAGGTATTCAAAATTAAGAAATACTGATGATTAAGTCCATTGAAAATAAGTTATTAATTTGGTTCAAATTAGTAACCTGGTTAATTACCAGGCGTACAAGTAATAAAATATGGTTTTCAGGTAACTGATGCTGCAACAATGCAGTTTGTGCTATAAAGATTCGACACTGCGCTATTTTGTTGGTTCATCGACAAGTGTTTGACGCGAACGAGTGATAAATTAGAAAAATATGTGCAAAGTGTAGTGTTGCTGCGTTCAACATGTTGCTGTTTCTACCGAACAAAGAGCATTCGTGAACAACATTAATCTCTCTACATTCATTTGAAGAAAACTTTTTCCGAATACTTAGATAAGCTTATAAGGAACTTCCTTCATCGCAAGATATTTGTGAAGAATAACTTTAGTGTCTCAAAGATGGTAAATTTTGCTGAAAGACGATACTCAGTGTTTGGTGGGACCAGAGAAACGTGGTCTGTTATAAGCTGTCAAACCTGAAGAAATGGTTAATACCAAAACTGTTCACTCGTTGAAAAAAGGCCAGAATTCCGAAATTGGCTGAACGGATTCAGTTTTCTGCAAATTCAATACACCATCACATACGAAAAGCGGGTTCGCGACAAGTAAGACACATTCAGCATTGCAGTTCTACCCCACGTGGCTTACTCACCAGACTTTGCTCTTTCCGATTACTGCTTGTTTACATCGATGAATGCACTTCCTGAACAACTCTTTGGTTCGTACGAAAATGAGGGAAATTGGCTGGTGAATGGTTCGTGCCAAAAAGGAAAGGTTTTTACTAGTGCGATATTTACAAATTACTCGAAAGATGATGGAAATGTAAGAAAAACCATGGAGCATATTTTGAATGCAGCACTTTTCATCCTTCTTCCGAATTCAACATGTTATCAGAAAAAGAAATCAGTAAATTCATCAAATTATCATTAAATCGTGTACACATAGAAACGTAACTTTGAGCAGCTTCAGGAACACATTTTTTTTTCTTTCGTTATCGCAAACAAAAGAAAAAGATCATATCTATAACCTTAAATAAAAAAAGAAGTAAATGTCAAGAAATCCGTCAAGTACTAAAAGAGCCTATGACACGAACAATGCCAATTTTCTAGCACCAGATCAATAACTCTCTCGATTAGCTAAGATTTCAAGTCATACCAGTATTACTTTCTACCAAATTAACTGATTTCTAAAAACAAAATGTGCGTATCTTTTTAAAAAGAAGCGGTTGAATCATATGGGATTACACAAAATTTAGTTTCTCGAACTGTTAGGCTTTATTTTTCATTAAATTTCAACTATAAATCATTTGTCTGTTAGGATAATTACTTTCATTTAATTTTTTTCTATCATTTAAGCGCACATTTTAACGAGAGGAAAATTGCATAACAAAAAAATATTTCTCTTAACACACCGTTTTGAATATGAATAGATAAAAGTAAACTAAGAAACAAATAAAGTAGCAGTACCATTTTAAACAACAAAAAAGCAAATGTTCTGTTGAAAATAATTTAGTGTTTTGAAAAAAAGCGAAAAAGAAAAAAAGCGAGATAAATTTAAGAAACAAATCATTAAAGTGAATATTTTTTAGGCAAAAAAAATATCGCTTGCTTTTTTTACTCTTTTTTGGAAAAAAAAGCACCTAGGAACCTTTTTTTTTTTTTTTCCGCGTTGCTAAAATTGAAAAAAAAAAAACTTTACAAGAATAAAATAAAATCCCTCCTAAATACATAAATTTCATCAAAAATAGAATTGTTTGCAACTCTTTTTTCAGGTAAAAAAAAGAGGTTCTTTAAATTTCCTAAAAATTACCGTCGCCAAAAATAAATTCAAACTTTAGAATGAAAATAAAAACAAATTATTTCATAGTGTGAACATTTGCGCTTTGAATTAATTTCATTTTGATTAAATCAACCAATATCTTACTTCTGTCAATGTTAAATCTAGGGGAAATAGTATTTAGATTCCTATATATGATTTTTTTTTTTTTAATTTCTAGAAATCAAAACTTAAGAATATATTCCAAATCTGCCCATTTTTTTCAAACTTTTGGTGCTGAAAAGTAATTTTTACTGTTGTGACTTCTTGAATTATAAAAAAAGAACTACTATAAGGAAAAGTTGAAATTTTTTAATTTCTCAAAAATTACCCTTAAAACACCCAAATCGAAAAAAATATTTTTTCTTTTTTTTTTGTATTCACTTACTACTAGGTTAAAAAGAAAATTTGACATGAAATTGCGAAACTTTTCAAAAACCATGCAAATATGGTGGGGAAATTTTCGAATGAGCTCATGCGTTCAAAATCTAGGGACTTTTTTGCTAATCGTTTTGTATCCCATTTATTCATCATGTATGTTTTCAAATGTATAGAATACATTGCTACTTTTCTAATGAAAAATGCCTTTTGCTAACAAGCAATGTCCCCAGCCTATTTTGAGTCGCCATATATTTGATCTGGTTTATTAAAAAAGGCTAGTGCGATTAAAATTCGTAAAAATAGAAGTAACAAACAAACTTCCCTTCTGGGTGTATCATCAAAACAAAGTAGAAATTCTGACATTATCAAACGAAGTCCAGCATCCTAATTTAGCCGATATTATTGTAACGAAGTAAATTATTGCTGCATGGTTCGAGGAAAATTAGATAAATCAATCTTAATTACGGTAGGAGACTTAACATCATAACAAAGCTTTCAGTACTTTTACATTATGTTATATTATAATTTATGAACACTATTACTAACTTTATTGACTTTAATAATATGACTTAGATTAACATGATGAGGTCTTGCTTACTGTTAAACTCAAAATGCAATGTTCAAACTTAATAATACAACGTCAATAAAGTTATACAAGAGCAAAATTAAAGGCTTCTTATGCAAATATTTTAAAACATGCCAAAAAGAACTGTCTGGTTTAACAACTCCATGCATTTGTTACTATTAATATAAAATTTGAATTTTTGCTTCAAACGGCAAAAAGAGAAGCAAAAACTTGAAAAGTGATAACAGCTTTAGAAAAGGAACGGTGTTTAAATCACTTGTACATGTTTTATTTGGTGTTAAAAAGTACAAGTTCAATCTGAAAACGTTGCCCAAACATTTAAGAGATGATTGAGTACTCTTAAATAATTTGAAATCATGCAGTATTGCAGGTTTAGAAATGCATTCTTCATGCAAAAAAACGGCACTCTACGGGAATTTGATACAATGGTCGCCAAAATTATAAGGAAAAGAGAAATATCCCCAAAATCTTGACTGTATTTGGTGGAAAGTTATACAAATTTTTATATTTAATCCTTTAAAATATTAAGTTTATGCTATTAAAAGCTATACGTGACGTATCTGTTTGTGTGTCTGTAACCATATTTCCTCCAGACTGGCAATGTCTACGAGGTCAATACTGGTACCATTGGGTACAATACATCCCGGAGATGTAATTTCGCCCCATCTCACCCTCTAAATCTTAAGGAGTTGGACATACAGTCCTGAGAATGACCTGAAGAGATCCAGGGATGTACTGACAACTCTGGATGTCCTCAGGACATTTAAGGGCAACAGAATTAAAATCATCAATTATTAGCCACCCCAGACGCCATTGAGACCCCATAGTGGGCGAAGAGGAACCGGCGATCTAAACGAGCAGGTGGGGGGGGGGGGGAGATAGCCCACTAGAATCATATATGTATCGCTCATTTGGAAGAAGAGTGCTACAATACGAAGAAATGAAATTTTACAGGAGAACCATTTGCAGTTGAACCCTTCAGGAAATTTGCTATAAGAAAAAGACATTTACTGTGTTATCCAGTGATTAACATTAGAACAAAAAAATTGTCATTATTTTCTAAAGAAGATAACGTCCTTTAAGCGAAAAAAAAAGAAAATTAAGAATTTCGTATTGTGGCACTCTTTTTCCAAACGAACGATACGTATTATTGTAGTCTCTTATTCTCTAGAAGCTTTCTTTTAACTTCTCACTGCTTTGTGTTTAAAGGAATTTCTAATATTAAGGGCTGAATTCATTGATGCATAACATTTCTCTGACAATAGATTAAAAAGCTAAAATTTCATTCTTACTTTTACGAAAACTTCATTTAAAAATTGAAGTAAGGAAGATTATCTTCTAACATGTGTGAAAAGCTCCATCCAATGCTTCCATTCCTCGGAATGGGACTATTCGGCGCGGCCGTTTCGGCGCCGCCGTTTTGGCGCGGCTATTTCGGCGCGAAACCCATTTCGGCGCCGCCGTTTTGGCACGACCGTTTCGGCGCGATCGATTTCAATACGACCTGTTCGAAAATCAAAATTGTCTGCATACAAATATACCAAACATTGTTTCAAAATTCGAGACATCTTTTGTTTTTTAAGCTATGTTAAAAAGTTTTATGAAGTAATATTTTTAATGATGTATTTTGTTTTCTTATTTATTATTAGTTGATAAAATATAAGTTTAAAAACATCTTCATAATTTTTCGAAGTAGATCAGTTAGGAGACAGCATTAACATTTTTCTATGAAATTTAAATTTAAAACTCATTAAATTTAAATTGAATTTTTTTCGTTGCTGATCATTAATTTGTGAACTTGCTTCAATATATTTTCTGTAAAAAATTAAAAACTGTCAACAAATAATAAGATGAATTTTTTATATTTGTTATTGGAAAAAGTTAACGTGTTGAGAAATCACCCGTAACCCTACTCTCTATAAAGTTTTAAGTTGTGTAGCGTGCTTTGAACACAGGATAGACAAGAAAAAAAAACTTATAAGACTACAAGATACAAATGATATTTATTATGTAAAGATTATTATTATATATTACTTTTAAGTTTCATAAAAACTAATATAATGAATAAAAAATATTTAAAACTTTTTTTTAATTAAAATAAAATAGTTTGTGTCTTTTTAGTTCCTGTAACTGTTCTGTAACACTAAACTGTCGACTAACTATTTGGTAACAAAAAAAAAGCAATAATAAATAATAATAATAATAATGAAACTTTAAAAAATATTAATTTGCAATAAATTTAAAATCGATTACAGAAAAATACTAGTGTTTAGAACTAACTTTTAAAAATAAGAGCACTTTATCTCAAACCATATGTCGTGTGTGGGGGTGTTGTGTGCTTTTTCCAACTACTTTATAGCCGTAATCTCATATATTCAAAGCTAACTGTAACGTGACCAACCTGTTTGCCTGAGAAATATGAATTTTGAAGAAAATTTCAGGTAAAATGATCCATGACTCAGGTCGCAAATTTGAAAATTTTGAAACTTGACCCCCCTTACAAAAAATTCTGGATCCGCCCCTGGGTTTGCATAGTTAAGTGGAGCTTTTTGGTTAGTTTGAAAAGTGTTTTCACGTGAAGAAGACTTATGAAATTATTTCCAATAGCTGCTACAACAGAGAAATAATCACCACAGAAACACAAAACGGCTCAGCATTGATTAAAAAAAAAAAAAGACAATAAGGTAGGACTGGTACTGGCATTACTTGCTAATTTTTCAAGATATTTTTTTATGTTGTCACAGTAAAACATACGTTTATCACCATATGCCCCCTCTCCCCCCCCCCCCCACTGTAATTTTTAAAATAAATTTTAACAAGCATCTAGAGCGCCAAATTCACATACTTCTTCCAAAAATCTTTTTTCTTCTGTGAACTAAAATTTCTAAAAATCACAAAGTTCAGAATGCAAAAATCTGGCACCGAAACGGCCAGCTCCGAAACGGTCAGCGCCGAATCGGCCGCTCCAAAACAGCCACGCCGAATCGTAACAAACCCTCCATTCCTCCCCCCTTCATCCCTCCCTCCCTTCCCCCTCTCTCTTTCTCTCTCTCACACACACACACATAAAATCGACGATTTAAATACATCTAATATTTTTTGTGCTAGACTCGGGCCATAAGTATAATCAAAATCTTACTTTAAATCATGCTTTATTAGCACAATTAAATACTTTATTTTTTTTTCTTTGAACTTGGAACGTTCACCCTTTTTGTCAAGAGTTGATTAAAATGATTAGATATAATTAAAAATGAAAGTAAAATTATACAGTAAACTTGGTGAGAATAATAAAAATATTTTAGTTAAAGCTATCAAACTGACAAAAGGAAAACAAAAGGCATAACTTTCGAAAAAGTCAACAAAAGATCAAATAAGGGTTTTCATGTAAATGTTTAATACCATGATGCTATTGCTTCAAAAAAATACACTAGTCGGGTTAATTTCAGTCATATTTTGTTAAGACTAACTAACTATTAACACTTTTATTTTTCGAAAAATGATAAAAGAGGGTGAAAATGAGTTATTGATTAAAGCGTGGACGAAAACAATAAATGCGAATATTTTTGTCATTGTGTGCTCTGCATGACTGCAATCATATTGCAGTTACATAAAATGCCCGTTAAGAAATAATTCAGCAATAAATGCATCCATCTATGAAGAACACTTCAATAACTATTTGATCCTTCACCGAGTAGCAAGGAGAGCTGGCAGAAATCTCGCTTACAAATTATCAACTTCTGGACATACTTCTGACTAATTTTACGGAACCAGAGCCAAAAATTGCTTTCCTGCAGTTTTACGTTAGTATCATGCTCCTTAGCAACAATTATAAATACATAATATGCCAAGAATTTTCTATAAAAGGGTAATCCAACTCCGAACCAAAAAAAGTATACCTGTTTTTTCAAGCACATAGGACTATTCATCAACGGAAGAAATTGTAGGAAACTTACTTTTTTGATGTATGTTTAGTGGAGATAAAAACTTTTAAACTAGACGTCAAAGTCATTCATTAACATTTTCGGTTGCACGCTCCCATTTTACAGTAGGACAAGGAAGGTTCAATGACCCACCAGGCATTCTGCTAAAACGTTCAATGGCGTACACCTTTCAAACAGTTCCGATTAATTAGCTTTAAACATTTTCAAAAGATATTGCTATAAACGTGTGCATTTACTCTTTCAGTTGTAATTTTCAAGGGTGAAACTCCTGTGCTGAAATATTTTGAAAAATGCAACAAACTATAGGTCTCAAGGATATTTCCACTCTGTCACACAAAGAAATCGGTATGTACAATCCAACTTATGCATGAAAAATCTCGTTGCCAAATTCACAGTTTTCATCGCCAAAACATTACGAACGTTAGAAAAGTAATTTCCCCGTAACAGACATGAAAAGATCTGGCAATACAGTTTTGGTTAGGCTGGGAATAATCCTGATTTGAAATGGTTTAGCATATAATTGGAACAAAATTGCTTCTGAAAAGCTTGTTACTAAGAAAAAACTACAGGAAAGTATAATCTGGTTCTGGTTCTACGAAATTAGTCAGCACGTCAGCAGTACATTTAGAAGTCAACATTTTGGATACCGCTGCATTTATACTTCTCGCAGTTCGTGAAAGACCTACTTTCTACTAATTACTGAAGTGTTCCCATCAATTGGATACACTTCAAAGTGTTATACAACATCAATGCTATTATGTAGAATACAAATAGACGAAATTATTTGCGTATCTGTTGATTTGTTCTGCGCTTTCTCAAACATTGTAGTTTTCATCTTTTTTTCATCAAAAAAAAAAAAAAAAATAATAATAATAATAAGAGTAAACACTATATTTATTCCATCAAATTGTGATATGAAACCTGCAACTCAACTGTATTGAAATAACATCATTTTTACATAATACATTCACATGAAAAAAATATTTGCTCACTATTCCATTTTCTCGTAAGTGATGCAGTTTTTTTTAACCGAGACTGTATAGAGATATAATCAACCTCAAGAAATATTTCCACTATATTTTCTTTTTTACTTCCGACTTTTATGAGATAAACAAGTCTAGTGCAAGCAAATAGATTATAAATAAAAATTAAACTAAGAGAAATAAAAGAGATAACATACGTAGAAAATTAATCATCTTCGTCAATTACATCCTCCATATAAGATTTCTATCCACCATATAGGATAGGTCTACAGCGGGATGATTATGTTTCCAATAAGTATAAAGCAGCATAAAAGGCTATTGAATTCAGTGAACACGTACATTAGTTAAGATGGGAAACTAGTGATTTCTGTTGTTGAAAATGCACTTGAAATAATGTGTAGTTTATACTTTTATTTCGAAATTTTATTACGTATATCAGTGTTCTGAGGAAAAAAACTTTCAATACTTATTTTAAGGCGTAAATCAAACTATAAATGAAGTCCTAGTGTAATAATAATTTTTGAAACACGGGATTTTCATTCTGTCTGCTTCCAGTAGAGTTTCAATTGATTGGTAAAATATACATCGAACACTCAAACTGCGAAGTTACTAATTAAGGTAACAATTTTCACATTAGCATTTTCAGTATACAAACGTCAAGACTGCTTTCTAGAACTGCATCAATCGAACTCAGTGGAAGACAATTTCAAAAGAACCTTTCAAATTAGGAGTATTCATCAATCTTCTTAACTCAATTGGTTGAAAATCCAAGCAACCGCAATTTTCGCAACTCATTTTTCATTGATAGCACTCAATTTGTCTTAAAGATCGATCTTAAAACAGTCACACCGAAGTCCGCCCAACGAAGTTTTCCCATCAGTAATTATTTAATTGATTTTTTGAAACAATTCTCCGAGTGTTATTTAATTATATTTATTGTAAATAATCATAACATTAGAAATAAAGTAACTGAGAACCAAATGATGGTTCATTAGTGAAATGCGATCCAAAGTACTCTAGAAATTGTGTTAGCTTTTAAAATTTCTTTTGCTTTATATTGCGAAATGTTTTAGAGTAATTGTCATTCTTTGGACATTTTAATGAATTTATTACGTCATCAATTTGTTCTTACTTCTTGAATTAATCGAAAAGTACTCCAAACTTTATTTTAAAAAAAATAATGAAAAAAAAAATAAACAAGTAAAAAAACCCTCTAACGAACTCCAATTATTTTTCAGACTTAAAAATCATCGGCTAAAGACAATCATCTAAATTATGAACATGGGGAACATGCATTTGTATTTACTTGCCAGCATTTATTCAGCAATTTTTGTTTAAGATGTGTCTGACTTATATTATCATCCAAGGTACTTCTTACATTTGAATAAGAATTATTTAAATGTAACTAAAATACAGGCGTCTCTCGTATAATACGGTACTTCTACAACACGGTTTCGATATTACATGGTACAAAACTTGATTTTAAATACTACTCGGTTTTGATTCAACATGAATTTTAAAAGATGTAATTTAGTTTTTGTTCAATACACTGTTAAAAATGTATGATAATCACTGTAATAAGTTTTTACTTTGTTTCTATGAAACTTTTAAGGAAAATTGTGTTTTCGGCTCTTTCTCAGTATAACACTAACTTTTAACTTTTAAATACATACTTTATTTTCCTCATTCAGTGTTTCAACAGCAAAAAGATGAATATTATTTTCTTCCCAATGCATTGTAAGAAAATAACAGTAGGATTAAACAAAAGCTAAATTTGGCAAACTATAAATAAAAAAGGTAGTCGAAACAAAATATGAAATAAAATAAATAGAATAATGCTATTTATTTTATTTTGTTGCTGTTGCTCAGAAGAACTTTATTGCTACAGTAAAGCTCAGATTTTTTTTTTCTTATGGAATACGTTTTGTTCGTAGGCTTTTTCAAATGCGCAGTTATTTACAAAGAAAATTGTCTTCATCACCAGTTTAACAATATCAAAGTATGCTTTCCGAAAAAAAATTACGAGTCACTAAAAAACAACGGAAATAGCTTTAACTTTACCCATAGAATTTGAAGCGTTTTCTTGATTTTTCAAGAATCCCATCTTCAGATACTGACTTAAAGACCATGGGATCACATGCGAAGTATATACATTTTCAAACGAAAAAAAAAAAGAATTTTTTTCAATTGGTCTATGCGTCTTTGAGTTTACGGGGGACATACATAAAAAGATTCCGACGAATTGAGAAAGTCTTTTTTGAAGTTGGTTAAAAAAAGAAAAAATCTGAATACGCATAACATTTTATACATTTGGCACTAAAAACTGATTTTGTTCCTCTCCAGGATTTATTTGCACGCTAATTCAGTTAGAACCATTTAAATGTCAACGGTGTTTCCTAACTATTTCATATTTCAAAATAATACGTGTCACGTAACTCGTGAAAAAAGTCACATTTCTCTTTACTTGGCTCCGTTATAGATCAACACCACACTAGAAACAGAGTATCAACTGTGATGTTGTATATATGAAGAGAGATCCAAATACTACTAAAGCAATGATACTAAATTAATTTCCCGTTTGCTTAAGAGGAGTCTTTATTCAAAATTTGCGATATGACTACTAATGATTGATTCAGGGGAAATATTTAAGGGGGGTACTTCCCCAAAGCAAAAGCCCCTAAAAAGGAAAAATACCCCTCAACCCCCCCCGTCCTTAAGGGGGCACCCCTGATTAATATTAATGTTTTATGGTGCTGTCTTTAACACTGAGTAAAGAAAGTACCTTTGTTTTATGGGCACTTTCTTCAACAACGAATTTTATACTTAATCGTTTAATATTGAAATTAAATAAAGTTTATTATTTTTTGTCTACAACTTTTTAAGTAAAGGTTTGGAACCTAAGTTAGATCACTCCTATCCATTAAACAATAAAACACATAAAAATCGTTTCAGTAAGTGAGACGCTATGAATTTACAAACAACAAAACGCGAGCATGAAATTTGAAGAGTTCTCCTCCATTTCTCCAGGATCCCTCATATCCGGACCTGAAGACCATTAGACGACCGGAAGAAGTATAACGTTTCAAACCGAAAAATAATTTCCCTAATCGGTTCAATTAAATTCAAAGTCTATTAATTAGTATTGCCATAACTGTAAATCAAACTAGCGGTTTCATGAAATATTAAATCCAGAATACTCGTCAAACTTCAGCAATCGAACACCAGTTACGATATATTTATTAAGAAACATAGATTTAATCAGCGGGGGGAAGGATTTTTGTCTTCATTTCCCCTTGAATTGAACTCTAAATATATTTCAAAATTGAAATATTAAAAGAAAAAATTTAAAAAACCTTGAATGACTAAATTAAGTTACTTAGTAGCTAAAACTTTTTTTATCTTAAATTAATTTATTCAACTATTTCCAAAGCAAAATACATTTGATTTACTGAATTGCTACATCTGTATATATAAAGTAGCTTGTCCTAACTGACAATCAACGCACAGCAAAAACTGCTGAGGCTAGAAAGCTGAAATTTGGAACATAGGTTAAATTTATAACGTAAGCGCGTGCTAAGAAAGGATTTTTGGAAATTTCAATTTTAAGGGGGTAAAACGGGATGGGAAACGTTCTGCACTCATTTGCAATATTCTCAAGAAAGGTCTCAAATTCAGGGTCGAACCAGATATTAAAAAATTCGAAATTTTACAAGGTTTACGAATATTTCAACCTCACCTACGTAGGATGCTAATTAACGGAGATATTAGTTAAAAACTCAATTTTATGTCCACTTGAACATACGTCTTTGCCAAAAATGGTCCGATTTTTTCGGTTTTTGTACCGTTGGAAAGCCCGTAAAAAATAATCATTTCAAAAATATCCGCTTGGACTAAAGCCACGGACATCGACAAATGAATACGAAAAAAGTTATAAGCATTTGAAGTAAAAATTCATTTATTTCAAAAAGAAATTTCTTTCTCCATTTTTTGCGCGAGATTAATTTTAGCTTGAAGAAAAGCTGAACAATATTATTTGTTGCCGTTTCTTGCTTGAGTATCAAGAAGTAAAATTCCTTGTAATTAGTTTTTAACGCATTGCGGCTTTGTCTGTAGCAGGGCATTTAAAATATATTCCCTCTTGATTAGGTTTTCGTAAGTCGATGTTTTCATGTACGATTTTAATGGATGTGTTGTCTTTAAAAAAAAATCTGACTCTTACTAGTTTTGTTAACGTTATTTTTAAGGGTGAATGATACATTTTGTTTTAATGGTGATACTGAGGAATATTTCTCTTATTTAAAAGGTGTTTTTTGTGCTCTTAGACACATTCTGATGAATATTTTTCGAAACTATTGCAGACGATGATTTTAAAGAGCCGTCGACTCTCTTTGAAAACTGTTATTTTTATTATATCGGAGACACGTTTTTTTTTTCGTTATAGGTACTTTACGGCATATTATTAATCTTGGCGATAGTTTTTGTTTAACTTATTTTGTTACCATGTTTAATTATATCTACGTAGAAACTTTATTTGGTGAAACCATGTATTATTTTATCACTGTGCTTTTTTTTGAACAAAAAACAAGAATTGAAACAAAACTAATAAAATGAAATGTAATTTTCCAAATAATTAAACCAAGCCATTTAAAGTAAAATGTGTGCCAAATGAAAATCCCCACTAATTCGCCAAATAGACTTTATATGATCCATTAACATGTAAAATTATTTGCTAAATGAATAAATCGAGTCATAAATAAATGCGACCGTTCCATTAAAATAGAAATTAGAAAAGACGGAAAAGACATGGCGATGATGTAAGAATATTTTTCAAATTTTCTTACATTTTACGGGGTACGGTATGCAAGATTTCCATTTCGTAGTAGATGTACTGTGCTTTTTCTTCCGTTGTTTTTCGGATGGATAATTTTCGTTTGAACATTTTCGTTAAAAACATTGGATTGCTAATTGTTCGGAGTTCGCTTCGCTCGCTAATAGGGTGGGTTACTGTAGCGCGGTCGCTTGGCGAGTTTGGCAATAAGCAATAGAATTGCGGGATTTTTTTTTACAATTTAAAAGCTACTGTTAATGTAATTTTGATATATATATTGTTTATTTGGCGAAATATTAAAATTAAAAATAATTGTTTTCAGCTATTTAAAAGCTGTTTACGGAATTCAGTAAAATAAATTGATTATTTTACATCACAGGGGGAAAGGGGAATTCTTTTTAATCAAGGAACTTTTTTTCTTTAATCATGTTGCTAATCGATCGGAGTTTGCATCACTCGTTAATCGGTTGGGTTACGGCAGTGGGATCACTTGGCGAGTTAGGCGATAAACAATAGATTTGGGGAAATTTTTACTTTTGAAAGCTACTGTTAACGTAATTTGACGTCTTTTTCTTTTATTTGGCAAAACTTTTTTATTTGCAAAAAAAAAAAATATCCGCTTCGCTCGCAAAAATGCTGGGTTCCGGTATCGCGGTCCTTTGGCGAGTTAGGCAATAACGATAGTTGGAAAAGTATTTAAAGTTTGAAAGCAACTGTAAATGTAAAATAGTTAGTTACCAAAGTTATGAAGCACAACGATGGATAACTAATTATTTTAATTTTCAGCACAAAGGTATTTATTTGTTAACTGTAAATGTAATTCAATGTTATGGTGAATTGTTTTGAATTCCAAAGAAACGTTTGATTTGTTTTTAACCAAATGAAACACGACTTTTTCTTCTTTTTCTGACGACGATTTTCGAATGTCCCATGGGATTTTTTTTTCTTTTTTCGTTAAATGAGAAGGCTAATCAATCGGAGTTTGCTTCGCTCGCTAAGAGCTGGGTTACGGTAGCGTGGTCGCTGGCCGAGTTAGGTGACAAGCAATAGAGTTGCAGAATTATTTTACATTTGAAAGATACTATTTGATGTCTTTTTTGGTTATTTGTTGAAACATTGCAGATTGCACATAAAAACCGCTTCATTCGCTAAAGTGTAATTTTATGGTACCGTGGAACATTGACACGTTAAGCGATGAACTATACAGTTGGACGATTATTTTGAGTCTTAAGGCATCTGTAAATCTTTTAAAATGTTTTTGCGAATAGTTTTAAATTTCAAAGAGACTTCAAAAGTTTTTTTTGAAAAATGAATTTTTTACATAGGTGGTGGGAGGGGCGTGACTTTTTTTTACTCAACAAAATTCCTTAAAATTCACAGCACGGACATCGCCATTGAAAACAACAGGCGGCGCCGAGAAAATCAATCATCCCGATGCGTGAGAATTAAATATTGTTCAAGACAAGATTCCTCCGTCGAAAGTATGCCCCGTTCACGACAAAACCACGTGACTTGTGATATAACGCGCAGCTGACGAAAGCTGGTCGTCGTAGCCACAACGTATTAAATTTAAAGTTTCTAAGATTTCTCCGGGACCCCTCATCAGATCCAGATAAAATTAACATAGGACCATCTGGAAAGTATACCCTTCCAAACGAAAAAAGAATTTTTCAAATCGGTCCAGCATTCTTGGAACAATACGAAAGCATACATAAAAAGCCGCAAGACGAAATCATAACCTCCTTTTTTGAAGTCGGTTAAAAAAGAAAACACTTTGTTATACATTAGTTGAAAGCTGAAATGTTTTTTAAGTTTGAATTCAATATGTCTCTCATTTTAATCGTACACCTACCACTAAGGCTAAAATATTCCAAACTATGAGCTATCTCTAAAAAATTTTGCTGAATTTTTGTCATTGAGTATGTTCGGATGGATTTGATTCAATATATCTTCTATATCAAGATTAGTGTCAATAATTTCTAATCAATTTATTAAGAGCTATGGAGGGATCTATTCCATAAAAAATATAAGCGTGTCTAACTATATTATGTATGAGAAATAACAACGTTAAATTGCACATGTTGTAGATTACTGCGTACACGTGTTTCGGGTTAAAACTCCTTATTTTTTCCTTGAAAAAGGTGTTCCTTGTCGCCCCAAAACACATGTCTGTAACAATCTGCAATTTGTGCAATTTAACTTTATTTCTTTTTTTTTTTTTTTTACTTTTTAAGCTCAAATATATTTATTCAACTTTATACGTATGTACGCCTGTCCTCTCTGAATATCGTCAAGTTGACATTGGTTAGCATGAAAATTTTGCCATTTCAATATGTAAGTTTTTTTCCTCTAAACCGGTATTGAACTTGTTTATTTGAAATAAAAACGCCTAATGCTTTAATTTAAATACTTCTTTTATAGTTTTATAAGAAAGTATACGATTTGAAGGTTTATAAATCGAGAATTTTTCAGTTACCTGAAGTAAAATTTCTAACAAAACAATATGTATTGCTATCTTGTTACTATTAATTATAAACTACTAATAATAAATGTCAATCGATGGAGTTATCCTTATTATAGAGCTTTTTTATCAAACTGTTTTCTTCTATTGCCTCTTTGCTCTAACTTTGACTAATTTGCTATTGTCTTTTGTCTGCTAAATACTATCTAATAATGCTTAAATTTTCTAACGCTTGCCTTCTCTGTCCTTGCCCTTCTTTTTCTCAACAGATGGTGAAAATGATGATTGTTTGTGTTTTCGTTTTTACTCTGTGCTGGCTTCCTTTCAATTCGCTGATGGTCATTGGTGACCAGTACCCAGAACTCTACAATCTTCCCAATATCATTTATTTGTGGTTCGCTTGCCATTGGTTGGCAATGAGTCACGCCTGCTACAACCCCGCCATCTATTGCTGGATGAATGAAAAGTATCGACACGGATTCAAAATGGCTTTTCGGTGGCTACCTTGCATCAGCTCTTCTATCGGGAACAGAATGTCGGATCAATCTACTATCAACATGTCCGTCGCTACTGCCATCAGCATGAAGAGACCAAACACAAGGATTGATGTGAAAAATAACTTCGCGAACAGAGCTGCTTGGGGACATACTAAACTGAGTAGGGTGTTTACATGACATGATATTTTTCTTCTTTGATTTGCATGCAAGACTAGTTACATTTTGCTCGGTGTTTTTCCTAAAAGCATTGTTTTCATGTACTAACTCTTTTTTTTCTGTGAAAGATTAACGAATCAAGTATTGAAGTTGCATACGTCAGTATCTGAATTCTAGTATTTAAGCATAATGAGGAAACGATTTTTTTCATAATCGAAAAAGATACACTAACACAAATATTAATTAATGTATCTTAATAAACAACCTTTGACAATAAATTTCGATAAATAGTCCTGTAACATTATCGTAGATAAAATATCAACGAAAGTTACTTTACTGTCCTTCGAAATAGTCACTTCTCATAACTATGAAGGCTGATATCTGTTATACATGTCCTGGAAACTTTGCAATAGGTTTTCTTTTAAGATGGAGTTCAAAAGCATCGTCACGTTTCGTTCGTCGTCAGATATTGTCAAATCTTTCAAAGCGAGTTTGAGTCGTGACAATAGGAAGAAATCTGGAGGATTGAGATCCAACGAGTATGGTGGATGTTCAATCTGTACCACCTCTATGTGTTTGCCAGAAACCAATTAGACAGCCTTCAAATTAATCTTTAGTTCATTCATTTTTTAAAAATTTGTTTTCAATTAAGAACCAACGCACTGAAAAAAGCATTTTGTAAAATAAGTCTTACACGGAGCACGAACGACGCTCAATTGAACAACGGGAAGGGGGGAGATGGTCAATACCTGTCACTGCGCAGGTGCAGCATTTTGTCTAACCAGTGTTGCCACTTCAACCGATTGGAATTCATTCACTGAATTTTATTGTCAGAGGTTGTATGTACACGTGTGTGCACGCAAAGTAGTAGAATAACTTTTCCTATTTCTAATATTTTTTCAGAAAGAAGTTAATCATATAATTTTTCCTGATACAACGCGTTTTATTATCTTAGATGAATAAATGATTTTATTTCTCACTAATAATGCTTAAAGGATTTTTTTAGAGAATATGTTTTGTACTGAACACCAGTTATAAACTAGTGTATACATGCAAAACACAAAGTAACCTTTCCAACTTATTTTGTTTTTAATTTTATCTATCGAAAATGGTTAATCCTACCGATTTGAATTGTAAACGATATTTAATACCTTGTTAAATTCTTCTAATATCTATCTTCTGTAAATATAACTTAATCTCTTATTTTAATTACACAAACGTTAGTTAAGTTTTTTTTTAATCATTTAAACTTACAGAAATATTTTTCTCGATAAACACTTACAGATTTCTATTTCATATTTATATTTATTTAAATTGTGTTAATTAAGTAGTTCAAATTGTTCTTACCTGTTAAGTTTTACATTTGAAATTTAGGCTTCCCATTAAATATTTTAATTAAGTATTCAATAAAATATCCTCGCCTCGAAATTACTTTTAAGCTTCCAATTAAACATGTAACTGATAAGTTCATCTTCAAATAAAGCAATTTAAAAATTGTTTGAAATAACTTTGCAGAAAAGTAGTTTAAACTCTTTTAAAATATGATTTTCTTTGCTACTCAAGATAACAAAAAAGACATTTGTCTGATACTTTCAAAGTTCAAGAAATCATGATTTATAAGTGAAAATTGAAAAATTCCGAAAATAATTAACAAACTATATTTAATTGCATTTATGACGAAGTGGAATCTTGTGAAACTTGACAAAATAAATTGTAGATGTTACAAGAACTTCGATGACGCTAAGGAGATTCACCTGTATTGAATTGTATTTGTGTTGAAAGGTTGTGTAAAGCAGAGATTCAGACAGCTGAACATAAACAAATACGTTTAATACGAAACATGGGGACACACATACAGCAATACATATAGAAAAGTAGTGAAGCCTTGATAAACAGACTGCGGCTCTTTAAATAGAATAGAGGGCAGATTTTCAGTATCCAATGATGTTTCTCAAATAGCAATAAGCTTTCTCCTAAGTCCGATGGTGGATTAAAGAAGAGATTTTGCGAACTCCGTGGAAAGCTGCAAATGTCTCTTCCAATAAGAAATAAGCACAGTTCTCTCTTTTAAACCAATGGAGAAAGCGATTACATTCAACACCCGCCCTTAATCGCTTATTACTAAACAACACAATGACATAAGTTCATGCAATTTAAATTTAGGAAGAGCCTTAGTAAACATATCAGCAATTTGTTTATCAGTAGAAACATATTCAATATATATATTTTCAACATTTAAAATATTTCTAATAAACTTTAACTTAACATCAATATGTTTCAATCTACCAGAACTATTTTCATTAGTTATACATTTGATTGCAGACTGATTATCTTCATATATGACAATGTTATTTACAGTAAGAAATTCACATGCAATATTTTTATAATACACTAGATCTAATAAAGACTTACCAACTGCAAGTACCTCAGCTTCAGTAGAAGAAACAGCTATTGAACTTTGTTTCTTCACGCTCCATAAAATTGGACACTTTTTATAAAAAAAATAACGTAACCTAAAACTGATTTGCGATCACGCGGATCTTATGCCCAATCTGAATCAACATACATAGATAAATCAACATTAGAGTCACAACACTTACTATACACAATTTTATAATCCGATGTACCTTTTAAATAGCGTAAAATTCTTTTAAGTCCATTCCAAGCCGATTCTGTTGGATTCTCCTGTAATTGGCTAAAACAGTTCACAGCGAACAGTATATCGGGTCGTGTTGTCATCGCAAGATACAATAAAGATCCAACTAGTTCACGGTAAGGTCCCTTGAAGATAGTTCCTTCCTCAAAGTCAGCTGGAGTTGACTTTGCTTCTAAAGGTGTTGCACTCGGCTTGCACTCACTCATGTTAAATCTCTTCAATAGTTTAAGAATATACTCCTTTTGATCTTGCACTAATTTAGTAGAAGTAAATTCCATACGAATTCCTAAAAACTCAGAAGCTGGTTCGAGTTTGGACATCTGAAATTCATTTTGAAGAAGTTTAATCACAATCATTATTTCTGAAACATCTGATCCAGCGATAAGAATATCATCAACGTATAAACAAATTATTATTTTTCTTTCATTCACAATTCTGATGAAAATACACGGTTCTGAGTTTAACTGCTTAAAATTAATTTTTATCATAAATTGGGAAAATCTGAAGAACCATTGTCTAGGAGCTTGTTTTAATAAGTATAAACTTTTATTTAATTTGCATACTCTGCCAGATGAATCCTTGAATCCTTGCGGTTGTTCCATAAAAACAATTTCTTCCAACTCACCATTCAGAAAAGCTGTTTTCACATCCATTACATAAGCCTTTAAATCCTCTTGAAGAATCGAAACAAGAACTAATCGTAAACAAGGCATCCCAATGACTGGCGAATAAGTTTCTACGTGTTCCTTCTGCTGGTCTCCCCTTGCGGCTTTGAGAGTTCCGTCTCTTTTCTTTCTAAACACCCACTTACACTTTATGGGGGTCGCGTTATCAGGGAGATCTACCAGTTCCCAAGTTTTGTTTATCTGGATGGAGCGCAATTCTTCCCCCATCGCGACTTTCCACTGGGCTTGTTGTTCTTCCTGTAGTTTTGAGATGTCATAAAAGGTCAACGTCTCTTCTGACGTGTACATTGCTTCATATCGTTCTGGTTTTTTACTTTTTCTTTCTGATCGTCGGGGTGCAGCTGCGGGCGTTTTGGTTTCGTTTTCTCCTAACTCTTTATTCACATTTCTGTCGTGTTTTTCCTCGTCTTTTTCTTCTCTTTTCGGTCGCTTGTCTGGTGAATTACTTCTATCTTGCACATATACTTTATTTTCATTGAAGCGAACATTGCGTAACACAATAACTCTGTGCGTATCAGGATCCATGACTCGATATCCCATGCTAGAATATCGAATGAAGATCATTCGTTTAGATTTCGGATCTAATTTTTGTCTGCGAGTATCAGGAATTTTGGCATAAGCATCACAACCAAATAATTTTATTTGATTTAAATCCGGTTTCTGGGAATATTTTAGTTCAAAGGGTGACATTTCATTTATGCTTGAACTAGGGATTCTGTTATGAATATATGCTGCAACTTGAATAGCATACCCCCAACAGTTCTTAGGTAAATTTGCATCATATAAAAGTGCACGGGCTTTATCAAAAAGTGATCTGTTCATCCGCTCTGAAATTCCGTTCAATTCGTGAGTATAAGGGGGGCAGGGATCTATCGTAACTCCAAGTTTATTTGCTATAGCTTTAAGTTCACCTGAAACATATTCCTGGGCATTATCACAACGAATTTTTCGAACGCTTTCATTCAATTTGAGAAACTTTTTGATTTCCACGGGAACATCACTTTTCTTTTTAAGATGACGAACTTCACAAAAACGAGAATAATCATCAACTAATGTTAACACATACCTTTCACCCGCTTGAGTTGGTGGGTTGACCGGACCGCATAGGTCAGAATGGATTGTCATCATGGGAGCTTTTTCTCTTCTTCGGTTTCCTATTCCTATAGGGTTCGCGGACTGCTTCGCTAACACACATTTATCACAAAATTTGTCACTTGTTGGTAATCCTAGTTTTCTCAGAACATGGTTTCCGGAGTGTCCTAACCTGCGATGCCACAGTTCACCTCCATCTTTTTCTGCAACAAAGGAGTTTGAAATGAAGGGAACAAAATCACTTGCATATTGACCATTTGAATTCAGCTTGCACAAAACGAAATTTGTACTTCCCTTTTCAATGACTACTTCGTCATTTTTGAAGCTCAAAGTGCATCCAGCTTTTTGTATCTGTTTCACTGAAATGAGGTTTCCATTTAGTTCTGGAACATATAACACATCTTTCAGTAGGACCTCTTGCACATCGTCATCTAATACACCGCGAATAGTTCCTATTCCTTTTACTTCCAGTTTACTGGCTTTTGCAACGCATGACACAGTTCCTGAGGATGGTTTTAACTCCTCAAACCATTCCCGATGTGCGCACATATGAGCTGTAGATCCGCTATCCACTATAAATGACCGATGTTCTACTTCGCCAACAACGAAAGTCACTGCAACTGCTCCATCCTTTGATGAAGTATTCTTTCTCGTTTGGACTGTGCAATTCCTCTTAAAATGTCCTTTTCTTCCGCACTGGTAGCAAACTATGTTACTTCTACAAAATTTCGCAATGTGCCCTGTTTTGCGACACTTGTTACACACTACCCGATGATTTGTAGAAAAGGCTGCACCATTTGATCACTCAGTTTTCCAAGATTTGGGCTCCGAGACTCGACGATCTCTCATCAGCACTTCAGCATCCAGAAGACGACCGCAAACAAACTCTAAAGTCAGGTCCTCCGAAGGCTGATTTTCTATTGCAGATTTCGATGCGTCATACTCTGCTGGAAGAGACATCAAAAGATAGACAATACTGTCCATGTCACTCACTTTCACGCCACACGATTTTAAATGGGTAACGAGCCTGTTCACTTCATCAATATGCTCCTGCATGGATGAGTCCTTTTTCATTTTCAAAGTTGAAAGTCTCTTTCTAACCAATATCTGACTGACCGCTCCTTCTCGAACATAGATCGATTTCAATTTTGCAATTACTTCAGCACAAGTCTTTTCTTCCGAAAGCGAAACTAAAACTTTATCACTAAGAAATGATAACATCAAGGCATAGGCCTTCTTACTCGCTAAAAGTTCATTAGCTTTCGAAGAAACCGCTTCACGTTCCAAATACACCTCTAAATTCTTTGCTGCGAAAACCGCTTCCATTCTCCTGCACCACAGAGAGAAATTCCTTCCGTCAAAAGGCTCGACATAATATTTTATCTCGTCCCCCATGTTACTCCGCTACTGCAGTGATTTAGTAGCTGGGTGAAACTTAGAACTAACCACGCTCTGCTGTTGAAAGGTTGTGTAAAGCAGAGATTCAGACCGCTGAACATAAACAAATACGTTTAATACGAAACATGGGGACACACATACAGCAAGACATATAGAAAAGTAGTGAAGACCTGATAAACAGACTGCGGCTCTTTAAATAGAATAGAGGGCAGATTTTCAGCATTCAATGATGTTTCTTAAATAGCAATAAGCTTTCTCCAAAGTCCGATGGTGGATTAAAGAAGAGATTTTGCGAACTCCATGGAAAGCTGCAAATGTCTCTTCCAATAAGAAATAAGCACAGTTCTCTCATTTTAAACCAATGGAGAAAGCGATTACATTCAACAATTTGCCTGTTTTTGATTATAACATATTTATAATTCGTGAACTATAGGGCGGTAACTTACTGAATAAATTGTTGTTCGCTTATCAATCATTTTAGGCAGAATATGATACATTATAGCGAGTTCTAATTGAACTTATAAGTGAAAGGAATCGCTAATATTGCATTTGACGTATTTTCCTTTGAAAAAGTTATTTAAAGAACTAGTTTTAAAAAACGTCATTAAAAAGAACTGTTTCTGATCTATGCATGATTCTTTTTTTTTTTAAATATATTGATTTATATATGAAAAGGTTTTTAACAACGTCATTACACTTCTACTTGCGCACTGTTCAACGTTCTGAGAAGATTTGGACGATGTTCAACTTCGTGTTAGGCACAAGCAAAGCCATAATTTACCGACTTGTTGGTGGGTGTTGTAACAGTTCATATATGGATGTAAACTATTATACTAGAGTTGACAATATGTTAAAACCTTCAAAAACCCATTGCGGTGCCCCTGAAAGGTTTTTTGCTTTTGTAGACCCCATTTTCAGCCACCAATGGTAGCGCCACCTACTAGTTTTGTCCCCACTAGTGTACTAGTGGGGACAAAACTTTAAGAGAGGTAAAGATCAAAATAAAAAAAATAATAAAATAAATAAGAATTATGCAGAAATCTTTAATAGTATGTTTTTAAAATAAATATTATTTTTAATCGCAAAACTTAGCAAAATCCTGAAAGTACCAAAAAAAAAAAAAAAAAATTGGCGCGAAGAACAGTCGTTTTGTATAGATCAGTTTTCAATATACACATGGTAATTCCAGAGTTTTTCAGCCAAGGTCAGTTTTGGCAATATGATCATAATTATAAAGTTGCTCTTATTAATCCAACTCTTTCGTCTACCTGTTCTTTTGCCTCGTATGCCTTTCTCTGATTCACCTGCTTTACATTTTGAATGTCGTCGAATGCCATGATCTATAACAAGTCCTCCAAATTGGAATAGTAGCCATCTCTTTGGATCACCAGATCCACGATGTTTGGGAGATCATCAGACAAATAAATTGTACTGTACATTGATCAACTTTCAATAAGTTTAAATTTTTTATTTCAATATTTGTTATATTTAACGATATGAAGAATAATTTAAAATATGACTTAAGAATATCCTCATAACTTATTGGTTCAGCTTGAACAATGTACAGCTCTGTAACTCCATTAGATCACGTTAACGAACGCTGATGAGGGAAATGTCATGCGTTTTTGGTAATAAGATCAGGGTCGCATTTTCTTCCTGAACTACATTGACAATATCCATCAAGTACAGTACCCATATTTACTGCGACTATCTCTATGCTTGAAAATATGTCGAAAGGCTCTCACATAACGGCGTGAGACAAAAGAAAAAGCTAATTTTAGTGAAATGTGTTAGAAGTATAAGTTTTTTAATTTCTAATTGCTAAGACATTTATCTCTTTTTTCCAGATGATAAAAATGATGATAACCGTAGTGTCTGTGTTCACCCTCTGCTGGCTTCCTCTGAACGCTCTGATTGTAGTGGGCGATGAGCACGACATCATATGGCAGTTTTCTCACATTCACTACGTGTGGTTCGTCTGCCACTGGCTGGCCATGAGCAACGCCTCCTACAACCCTATCATCTACTGCTGGATGAACTCTAAATACAGAGACGGTTTCCGGCACGTGTTCCATCAAGTGTTTTTCTGTCTTTCCAACGAGAAGAGTCACTTCAAGGGACCTGCTGCTCATAACGGACTCAACAGGTGCACCACCAACAACACCATTTACACAAGTATTCGATCTTCGGTAAATAGGAAAGGTTCTGATGCTTCCACTCAACCAGGCTCTTTGGTGAAGGGGAAGAAAACTCAGGGTCACAATAGGACTGAAAGTGGAACTGTCGTCATTCATATTGAGATGGACACTCTGTCATTGCCGAAATACAATGGACATTCGACCACACAAGCTGAATCTAATGTATAGTCTTCGATAACGGCTTTCTAAAGTATAAATACATAAGTCGTCACATCAACTCTGCTATAATTTGGTTTCCACAAAATTGCGAGTCTACCAGAACCCGATTAAAAAATTAGGTAGCCCAACGCCTTTTTTTTTTTTTTTTTGAGCCTCCTAGCTGTCAAAACCTGAATCTTTAATCATTAACTGAAACAATTTTTGGCATTTGGGGGCCCCCTAAATGGTTTTATTTGGCTGCATTTCTATGACATTGAAAGATGAGCATGGCATTTAGAAAAGTTGATACTCTAAAACCTCAAAAAAAGGTTTTTCAGTTTTATACATTAAAAATATTCGAGTCAACAGCTTTCAATACCCCAAATTCATGTTTTCATATAGATTAAAAGTAACTCAATTTAAATATTAATGAGGCAAAAATGCATTAAAATATACGTACAGTTTTACTTTCAAACGCGGTTTTCTCAAAATGTCAGTTTTTAAAACTAATTTTTATTTTTCTAGAAAACTACTTTAAATATTTCTTTTAAACTTTCACCACATTTTAATTATATGTTCATAATTATACTGAAGAGAATTTTTCTCTTTAGGATTCTCACTGTTACTAAACAGCTGCTTTTATGGTCAAAAACGTTTTTTTCTTTTAAAGAACTGTTGCTGGTTAAAATTTAATAAATTATGAAATAAGCAATATTTTTTTCAAATTTTACTTCTTTAGACTCTTAAATATCTCTTGAGAACACTAAAATTTGCAAAATTCTATCATTAAATCTTTTTGAGAGAAAGGTACATAAACTTTAGCAATTTAACATTACGTATATACAGGGTAGCGACTTCCGTTAAACACATGGCATGGAAATGCCATGTGTTTAATTTCTTACTGATACCATAAAAAAATAAAGTTTTCAATAAGGCGATCTACACCAATTACATCTGGATAGGAACAGGAGCTATATTTTACTAGCAATTTTCACGACATTTTTAAAAATTAATTTGTTACAATGTAGTAGTAAAAATTAATTTTAATTAATTATATCTGAATAATTTAATACTCACTTGAACAAAGAAAAAGACCTAATGTTTCCCTTTATTTGTTTTAGGATGTGACGGTTTTTGTGTTTTACTTTAAAATGCTTCATATTTCAGTTTTTTTTTTTTTTTGTATATTTTAACGGAACGCACACTTGCATTTGATGAAAGCAAAAATATATTTTTCTTCCTCCGAGCTCTAAGCACTGACTCGTGACGACATTGGAACAAAGGTATAGAACTAAGAATCATGAATTTAAAATAAAACACCATTACCTAAACCATTTTTTTTTCTAAAAACATCATTCACTTGCTTAATATACCTATTAATTATATTATTCATCAACATATTAGAATTCCATCTTGTCGTAATCAGAGGGAGTATGTTCAAGACCGCACTGATATGTCTTTGCATTTAAAAAGCACAAAACAATCTTATTCATTTCATGAAAATTTGCGAGATTTTTAGGAATGCACAAACATTTTGGATGGTATGTTTACTGTTTTGCACAAATATATATACATTATTCTTTCACGGTGTTTCTTCTGAGCTCCATAATTATATAAATGTAATTATATCTATGTGGCAACTTTGTATTGTACTCAGTAACCTAAGTTATGTATAAATGAATGTTGTTGGCTGAAATACTTTTATTTATGACAATAAATGTTATTTTAAACTTTTTGCTTCAATCAATTATTTTTTGTTCGTTTTCATACATAGGGCTATCCATGAATGATGTTCCAATTCTGCAACATAATGAAGCCCCTCCCCCCTTTTCCAAAAGAGTCACACTTCATTTTACACCCTCCCCTCTTCTCATGTCATGCCATATATATGAACCTACACATACTGTTTGCTCAACCAATTAGCCCCAATGAGACATTTTTAAGCATATATTTGCCCTTTATTCTTGGAATTTCAAATTTTTGGTTTTAATTCCCATGTACTCGAACATAAGGAACCTTTATGTATCATAATATAAAGTATCAACAAAAAATTTCTTGTATTAAAGGTGATTTATACGTGTTGCTGGCTCGTCCGTAAGGTCCACCCGCAATACGTACAAGTCATCAGTTTTCAAGCTCTTTTTTTTAAATTAAATTGATACTCTAAAGTAAAATGGTCCTTATTTTAAATTGTATGGGATTTACGAACCAAAGTTCAAAATTCTGAAATAAAGTACAAATGTATGCGCAAAAACATGTAAAATAACATTACACTTAGAAATCATTATATTTTTAATACACATACATTAAAAAAAGGTATTTGTGGGTGTTGCTTGTATGACCGTAAGGTCACACAAGCAACACGTAGAAACCATTACTTTTCAAGTACAAATTTTTTTAAGTAAGTTGATACTTTATATTATGATGCTTAATAGCTTCTTATATTCAAATATATAGGATTCAAAAGCCAAACTTTTTAATTGCAAATATATGCGCAAAAACGTGTAAAATAACACTTCTTGTTACCATTCCTTCCTTCTTTGTACAAACTATTTCTATTTTGCAAGCACTTCCTCTCCTCAAAGTGTGACATTATTACGTCATTTGTAGATGACCCCTGTATTATTACATCCAGGCTGCTTTTTTTTTCCTCTCTCTTTTTGAATTTTTATCTGACACATTTATGTTAGTAGAGATTACTCCGTGCAAATTTTACTGACAGATAAATTTAAACTATTTTTTCACGTATTGTACGAAAGAACTACCCACAAAGTTTACAGTCATTCAGAGTTACTTTGTACCGTGTGGGATGTGGGTAGCTTTGCACTACCTTATACCTACAGTCTAACCACGGAAGACGTGGAATCTGGCAAGCAGTCAAGATAGGCCGATTCCACCTGAATGAATCTAGCCGGGGAGAAGGGAAAATAGTGATAGGGTTTTAATGTACGCGTTTAATAATGTTCACAAGGGCCTTATTAATTTATTGTATTGTGTAAGTTCTAAATGAGGGGAAACAGAGCTTTAATAGAAACAAAAAATATAAATAAGTAAATGAAATAAAATATTTTTATTTCGTCGAGAAATGTAAAAGCAAAATGGTAAGCTCAAAATTATGTTGTAAAAAATGTATCAATTAATATTTTTAGTGAGAATATAGATCGGATATAGTTTAGGTTAAAAAAAGGAAAAATTGCAGTGAACAAATTGTCATTTGTACAAAACTGCGTCTAAATAATTAAGAAGCGACACACTGTAGCGAACAAATTGTACCACCCCAAACAACTAATAGATTAGTCCATTTCCTCCTAAAAACTGGATGTTTGCATTTTCATATTATCGGTGGTCAAACTGTGTAGCTGTCTTTAAAAGGAAACTGTAGAAGGTTCATGTCGCCACTTTACTGTCGTTGCCACAATATCGGTGTTCTATTTTCATTTTCTTTACTAATAATAAAACTGAAAGTCTCTCTGCCTGGATCTCTCTCTGGATATCTGTCAGGATCTCTGTGACGCGCATAGCGCCTAGACGTTCGGCCGATTTTTCTTTACTAATAATAAAGCTGAAAGTCTCTCTGTCTGGATCTGTGTCTGGATCTCTCTCTTTCTCTCTCTCTGTCTGGATATCTCTCAGGATCTCTGTGACTCGCATAGCGTCTAGACCGTTCGACCAAATTTTCTTTACTAATAATAAAGCTAAAAGTATGTCTGTCTAGATCTCTGTCTGAATCTCTCTCTGTCGGGATATCTGTCAGGATCTCTGTGACGCGCATAACGCCTAGATCGTTAGGCCGATTTCTATGAAATTTGACACAAAATTAGTTTGCAGCCTGAGGGTGTGCACCTCGAAGCGATTTTTCGAAATTTCGATTTTGTTCTTTTTCTATTCAAATTTTAAGAACATTTTTCCGAACAAAATTATAAGATAGACGAGTGTAAATTACCAAGTTATCATAACGTGGAACCGTAACATGGGAAGCCAATTGGCGAGAAATTCACCATACATTATTTGTAAATATACAGGCGAACCAGAATAGCTTTTAATTTTCTACTACGGGCAAAGCCGTGCGGGTAACACTAGTACAAAATAAGTTTGAAACACTCTACACAATACAGTTAAATGTATAATACTGAAGTTTATACTCTACTCTAGAATGCGGGTAAGATGCTGTCGCAATCTCTTGTCATGCATTGTGATATTCTATGAGTCTGTTGGGAAAAACGGAGACAAGCTACATACCAAAACTGGTAACATATGGAAGACAGTCTGAAATTCATTCTGAAAGTTCCACATGTTTCAAACAAATTATGTATTTGTCATCATTGATTGAAGATGACACTGAAAGAAGTTGTTTTTAGAAGAGTTTTTTATCCGAAATTTCCCTCTCCATTAGGTCTATAAATGCAAAATAACCGATTTCAACTAGTTTTCCTTGCCATGAGGATGATTACTAAAAACATTTAATTATAAATTCCCCTTCCAGCTATTTGTCGATGACCAGTTTAGGTGCTTTTATTTAACCCATTAATACTGTACACTATAGGATGGAAACAACTTTTTTTTTTTTTTTTCCCCTGCGTTTTTGGAAGGAAAAGTTTTAATGAAAATTATACGTTTGTGGGTATTTTTCAAAATAATTTATCTTTTTAAATGATTTCACATTACATTTGCATGATTAAAAGTACTGCAGTTTGAATATTGTTCAAGTAGAACTTCTTAAGAGTTTTTTTTTTTTTTTTTAAAGCTAGCTTAAGTGAATGGGGGCCTGATAGTTGACATCCAGATATTTTACTAGTAGATGAAAAAGTGATGCTTCTTTCCTCTCAAATTCGACTTGTTGGACCTCGAGTAGAGGTCAAAGTTTAAGATCGTGAGAAAAAAAGGGCTAAATATATGATTTCTTTGCTTCAAAAGCAATGAGTGAACCAAGCCAATTCTTTTAAATGTGGATACTACTTGGTATTATAGGTACATGCTAGCATCAATATTTTGGTGGCTCATTCATGGCTTTGAGGGATTAGGTCAATTGAAACTGCTACTTTTTTACTTTTTTGTCTTGTTTGGACCCGGATATCTGCTGAAGCTGTGAATAACCCTCGAAAGAAAGTATATGGTTAACTACTCACCACAGTATAGTACTAAGAAAAATATATAATAGCTTTCGTTTCTCTTGGCTTTAGTAGTTATACGGTCTCAAAGTCGATATTTTTTTTTTTAAATGGCCAAGTTTAGAGGAAAATAACTTTGTTCGCGACGGGTCAACAACTTTGGGGTACAGCTGTAGTTATAATCCGAGTGGTTTAGTTTAAGGTCCAAATTAGAAACACATGGCAACTAATCAACTTTTTCAATTACGCGGTCTCAAAGTTGATAATTTGAAACAAAAAGAATCCAAGTTTTAGGTCAATTACTCTAAAACGCCTGAGTCACTAACTTTGAACAAGAGTTATAATTATGCTCTACGTGGTGTAGTTTTAAACTCATGTTAGAAAACCATGAGATCTAATCATCTTACTTAATTAAACGGTCTCAAAAATGATGATTTCAGTATATTCAGTTTTTATATGCTTGCTACTTAAAACCTTACGAGCTCAAACTCACATAAATACTAAAACGATTCAATAGCCAAATGTACTTTAAACTTCCAAAATTTCCTGCTTCCAGTGTAATAAAATTTTCTGTAACATTGATCACAACATGACAATTCTTCTCACAAAGTTTATCCGCCATTTTGGAGCAATATATTTTGGAGATCCCAGATCTTCAGGACTCGGATCTCGTAAGCTGAAAAGTTGCCATAGGGTAATTTGAAAGACACCTTTACACCTCTATAAAATTTCATTCCTAGCGTTGACAGTTTGAAAAATCAGGTCAGTTGACGTGGAATTACTCTGATATAAATATTATGCACTTTTTACCCGCATCTTTTGTTATTGTCAAACAAATATTTTCTCCCCCCTTTAATTCCCCCCCCCTTTTTTGAACGTTTTATTTATATTTTTACTTTTAAGTCTTAGTTAATAAATTTACTTATTTGTAAAAGTTTATTACTGAGTAGTGTATATGCAAATTCTACTGTAATTACAAACTCTATCTCTTACCCAATTGCAGTGCATTGCAGTGCTCTTCCTAAAATATAACATTGATTTATGATTATTATAACGTCAAAAATAACAAAAGATGCATGTGAATTGTCGCAATGTTATATCCGAGTGATTCCACGTCAATTGACCTGATTTTTCAAATTATCCCTGCTCGATCATTTCCGAATGGGATGAAGTTTCATTGAGGCGTAGAGATGTCTTTGAAACTAACCTGATGCAAATTTTCTGCTTCTGAGCTCCGAATCCTGGGGATCTAGGATTTCCGAAAAATAGTGCTCCAAAATAGCGGATCAGCTTTTTGAGACGAATTGCCATATTGTGGTAAAGGTTGCAGAAAATTTTATTACACTCAAAGCTTAAAATTTTGGGAGCTTAAAGTACATTTGACTGTTGATTCGTTCTAGTATATATGTGGCATGTGAGTTTGAGCTCATAAGATTTTTAGTAGCACGCATATAAATTCGAGAAAAAACACTCTTTTATACTGAAATCATCATTTTTGAGACCGTTTAATGAAGTGAGGTGACTAGATCCCATGGTTTTCTGACATGATTCATAAAACTACACAACGTAGAGCATAATTACAGCTCTTGTTCAAAATTATTAACTCAGGCGTTTTAGAGTAATTGACCCAAAACTTTAATTCGTTTTGTTTCCAATTATCAACTTTAAGACCGCATAATTCAAAAAGTTGATTAGTTGCCATGGATTTCTAACCTGAACTTTAAACTATGCCACTTGGATTATAACTACAACTGTGTCCCAAAGTTGTTGACCCGTCGTGAACAAAGTTTTTGACCTCTAAACTTTATCATTTTTTAAAAATCATCGACTTGGAGATCGTTCAACTACTAAAGCCAAGAGAAACGAAATCTATTTTATATTTTTCTTAATAGTATACTGTGGTGAGTAGTTAATCATATACTTTTTTCCGAGGGTTACTCACAGCTTTAGCAGATATCCGGACTCAAACAAGGTTAAAAAAAAGTAGCAGTTTCAATTGACCTTGCTAGTATGTGAATTTATATTAAACTTTTGGTTCAGTACATTTCTAATTATGCGATGGCAGAAAATGTAACACGAGGACCCATTCACTCCTATGGTTAACATTATCTTTATCACTTTTCTCGACTTTTTGTTTTATGGAGTTAATCGATTTGGCACGTGAAGCATCCATATGACACTTTTTAGGGTGAAACAATGTAGCACCAGTGGAACCTCTTTTTGAGTGTCTTTAGGTTCAATATCACCCCGTAATGGTACCCTTAAAGTTGTCCTTTGTAAAGGTGCCATTTGACTCCCTCTGGCACCGTTTGAGAGTGGGTATAGGTGGAAAATAGCACCCTTGAGGGGGCACCTCTGGTGTTACACCGTTGCACCCTAAAAGGTGCCATATGCAACTAGCAGTTTTAACATTTTAAGGTACAAGATTTACTTAAGTGGCAGCATAACTTTGAAACATTCCGATATTTCATTCTAAATGTTTTTTTGAAAAAATACTCTACAGTTTTTTTATAACTTAACAATACTTTAGGAATTTAAACAAATTAAATGACAGAGGATGTAATTCCATTATTAAAATTGGAGATAGGCAGCTGAAAATAAACAGTTGATCATAGTTATTCTGGATTACCGTATCCCTTTTAGATTAAAATGTTACATTTTTATTCCTTTATCTTAGTATTTTAATCTAAATACGAATGTATTTTCAAAATATTCAAATTTCTGTGTATTGCGGATATAAATGTGTTTCAAAGTATGCAATTAATTTGCAGTGCTCTAAATATCTTTGGTCGTTCTTCTAGAAGATTGCTTTCTAATCATACATGATTTATTGAACATTGGAGCGGAGTGTAATAAATTATTTCATTTAATTATGCCTTGAGCTGAATTATCCGACTGTATAAGTGGGAAATACTAAAAAAAACCGCCAAAAACTGAAGAGCATCGTTATTTATATCAAGGAGGAAGCCTAGTTTTAAATCATTAGTTATATGTCATATAAAGGAAAAGAAAATTACAAGTGTCATTAATGGGCTGAATAAAAGAAACAAGCGTGTTGTGAAAAACATTATTTAAAATGACATTTGAATAAAAATATGACAGATCAAATTAATGAAGAATAGCATTAGATTTTGCAATTTTGCAATCCCAATGCTACTGGAAATAAAAAATAATAATAGTAAACTAATTCCTTGGATATTATACTAAGATTGGATGTTGTTTTTCTATCAATAAAAGTAGCATTGTGAAAGAATGTTGGAAATAATGAAGAATTTTACTTCATTAAATGTTCTTCTTTGCATGTAATTAAGTAAAGTAATTGTAGTTCTTCATCAACCGATCTAACTGTTGCATACATTTAAAAAACTAATGTTGGATTTATAAAAAGGAATCTTGTTTTTTCTATTAAAAGCGTGCATCACAACTTGTTTAATTTCAATTAAAACTCATAATTATTTTTTTAATGATGGATTTAAGCTCGTGGAAAATGTGTCTACCCATTATCATTGTGATGTTAATTGATCTCCACTATTACTTAGAGTGATTTATACTGCATTTAAGTTACGTATTATCATATATTTTTATTTCAATATGAATAGTAGTCTCAAAACAGTTATAGGTTTTAATATTGGCTATATTAGGTAGGAGACTTTGTGTGTGTGTCTATGTTCTTGCTTTTAACTATTTAAAACTGAATGGACATGTGTTTAAATAAAAAAAAACTAAAACAGGAATATTTTGTACTTGTCAAAATCTTTTGTACAGAGTAAAAAAGTTGATGAAAAAGGTCTTTTACCACAAGTATTATGGAGTGGAGGGCAGGCAGACTGACCAGACACAGATTAAAAACATCCCACAAATCTTTTTTTTAATTAATTTCGATTTTTTTTTTTTGCTTTTAAAGAGATTTTTTACGATGTGGTAAGTCTTTCTTCATTCTGTTTGAAATTTACAAAAACGTAAGATAAACCTTCGCGCACAAGTGCCAAAAAATAAATAACTTTAATAAAATTATTTCAATTTTTAGATGCACATTCATTTACACATTCATAATATTATTTTTATTAACGAAATATCTACATCTTAAATTAGAGAAGAAGATAAAAGTAAAAGAAACGATCAACTTTGCTCGAAATAAGTCAGAAATGAAAATTTGTTGTGATGATTGAAATACAGCAAAGGAAGCTCTTCCCTAGATTCCATCGAATTCTTGACGTCACCTATAAAATTCCATTTAAATCAGTCAAGGGAAGTAGTTTTAAATATGCATTATCCACTGAGCCATTGAATATAAGTTGGAGCATAAAATTGGTTCGCCATTCAGGAACGAAAAGCTGTGAACTTCGATTGAAGTTTTCATTTTGGCATTTATACGTCATATCACTCCGCTTGGATATAATAAAAGCCCAGGACTAAGGAACTAGGGCGAGCATTCCTTATTGATTTTCGTATTATACTTTCTGTACTATCAGCTTTGAGTCTTAGCATATAGCTTGAAACTTAATGCTTTGTAATTGTAAATTTTAAGGTTATTTTTGTTAATATTTCCCAGAAATAAACTTATGTTCAGAAAAGTTGCTTCAGTTGTTATATTGCAACTATAATGTTAACGTCATTTTTATATGAATTCGACGATTTAGAAAGCATAACAACAATTGCTACTTTTAATTATTTTAAATTAATTATGAATTGAAATGGTCGGTAGAAATTTTATTATCTTACCTTTGTCACTCAGTAATTTATTTCCTTTTCAATAAAACACAAAAAATAAAATTAAAAAACTAAATGAAAGAGAAATGAACTGAATAACGAATTTTTAAACAAATGTTTCTGTTTCATTGTTCGATAATTAAGGTAACGGCACCAGTAACAGACAAGGGTCCAGTAACAAACAGTCATAAGTTTGGATTTAAATAATAACGATTTCAGGTGGGTCAAACTGATGTTGCTGCGACCCGTGAATAAGTGCAACCATCTAGTGTTTATCAAAGTGAATTTTATGAGCCAGTTGAAATTTACAAGACAGTGGTGGAAGGTTATGAAGAGCTACCTCGAGGTCGGCCGGGGTTTCATGTTCATTTGAATTTAATAACTTTTTAAATCTAAAAATTAAGAACTTTTGTACATTTTGAAGAGAAAAAGAGAAATCTGTCCATTATTCATCCTTTCACCATCCAATCTGTTACTGGGTATCATCAGAATTGTCGGTGTCTGTTACTGGGGGGGTGGGTCGGACCTTTTTTATAATTGAGCAAATAAAAATAGAATTAACTAATTCAGAGGATCCAGCTGCAGCCAAACGTTAGATGAGATGTAGTTTCATGAGAGAAAAATAGTTTTAAAAGTCTAAATACATTAAAAGGCTCAGAAAATTGAGCTAACCTGAGCATGTTAGATCTTCTTAATATGTCTGTTACTGGTTCTAAGTTTGATTTTGAAAATAGGAATACCGTTGTAAATAACCGAAATTAGTAGTAATTTAAAATATATGTTCAGTCTAACTGCATTAGTGGGACTACGTCCCAAATTTTAAACATTACATTTTGATTTTCGAACTTGGACTAGATAGATATAAATACCACATTTTGGTGATACCACGATAAAGGGCACTGTCACAATGGATTTCTTTCACCCCCTATAAAGTGAAAACAAATCTTATTTTTATAATATCAGTTGTTTTAAATTTCAGCAGTAATTCTGAGACAAAACCATTTTTATATCAAATGTTGGCCATATTTTACAGTGCACTCACATGGCAAAAAAAAAAAAAAAAAAAAACGCATTGTTAGTGAAACAAATAAAAAAGCCATATTTTACTTAATCATTATAATTTTTCTCAAAATGAATTGTCGTAAAAACAAATGCTCACAATAACAATATGTAATCTTAACAAATAATAAAGCTGAAAGTCTGTATGTCTGGATCTCTCTGCCTGCTACACGCATAGCGCCTACACCGTTTTGTCAATTTTCATGAAATTAGGCACAAAATTAGTTCGTAGCATTGGAGTGAGCACCAGGAAGCGATTTTTCAAAAATTAAATTTTGTTCTTTTTCTATTCCAATTTTAAGCCCCTTTTACCGAGCGAATTACCAAAACATGGACGAACAAATTACCATAACATGGACGAGAAAACTACCATATGCGACCATTGGCGAGCATATTAACGTAGCAAATTGGAGAGAAAATCATCATCCGTTGTTTGTAAATATACCGGCGAACCAAATGACCTTTTAATTTTCTACTACGGGCAAAGCCGTGCGGGTACCGCTAGTTTATAATAAAGACTTTTAATAAGTTCCCATCCAGAAAATACTCAGACCACATTTATGTTTTGTCACAAACGAAACGCGTAAAGTAGTCAAATTTTTCTCAAAAGTATAAATTATAGGACTGAAAGAAAAATATCTCATAGTCTAAATGTAATGTTAGATTTATTCCTAATGATCAAAACAAAAAAAAAAACTTCATTTTAAAGTTTTATGAAAACGTATAACGATTTGTTTTGCTTTTTATAAATCCAGATGCCCTTCTTGAAAAACATATTTGTGCAGAAAATAGTTTTTAAAGTAGCGGAAATGCTAGAGATATTTCTTCTTAAAATTTAAATTTATGCATTCAAATTCTCTTTGACATAAATATGAAAGTTTCTGCTTGTTTTGAGAGTGAAATTGAATGTAAAAACCGACTGCATGCTTATAAATTGTTTGTACCTTTCCTTTTTGAAAAGGGTGGTAATATCTGCATTAGTGTGGTCCTTATTTATATGGGGAAAAAAAAATTTCGGAATTCAACAAGTGACGCCCCCTAGTTTTGTGACACTATAGTAAAAAGTAACGTGTGCAAAATTTGAACTCGATCGGTCAATAATAACACGTGCCCCTAGGCCGTTGAACTTTAACACTTTTGATAATTTTCCCACAAATCTTCGAGTTTTTACTTCAGACCCAATACATCGTTTCTCCCAGGTTTGCAAAATATTTTTACAGTGAGGTAGCACTAAAATTAATATTTTTAATTACTTTATATCATCTAAAGATTTTACGTTGAATAAGAATGAAATAATGCTTTAGAAACTTTCCTTAATCGTACGTTTTTCTCAATGTATCTCGATAGTGTGTATTTTTTTTCCAATAGTCTTGGACGGTCTGTAAAAAAAAAAAAATTGCTTTCTGACTCATATTTGGTAAATTAGTTGAGAAATTCTTCGATTAACTGTGCTCTTCCTTCAGTTGTATCATTCACAATTTTCAGTATTTTAACAATCTCTCTTCCCTTTAAATATCTTCCTTCATTTTGCCGTGAATCAGGATCAAATAGGAAAAATCTTTTTGTGTTTGTAACTTACCAAACAATTTTATCGACTCTTAATTGATTCTATAAAGAGGAAGATCTTTACTAAGAAAGTATTCCAAATCATCTACTGTTATCTAAAATTTATTAAACAGTCATCAGACACGTCTTCCTTATCACAAGCATTTTTTGGACTAGTCTTTTCCTATCTTCAAAGTTAATTCCTTCATCCAATACGGACATAGCTACTAGTTTATCCCCTAAATACCATAAGTGATTTATGAATTTTCCAATCACTGATTCTGCTGCATTTTTGTCGTCATTTTGTACGCTGCTAGTTTTTCAGACATATTATATTATTCAAAGGAGCCTCGATTGGGTTGCTGCGAAAAACCATATCTTCATATAGCATTTAATTGTAAAACAGCTTTGTAAAACATCATTGAACTGCTTTCTTTTCATTTAAGGTCAATTTAAATTGTTTCCTAAACATAAAAATTTTCAAACAAAAATTCCTTTTGCCACCCATATGGCTTAGAGATAAGCTCCATGTTGCCGAAAACATATCCCTGTAGGAGGAACAGGGATTTCACCAGGAAATATTATTACAAAATATGAGAATTCTCTGTAATCTTTCTCAATTCCGCTTTTTACGAACAATAATATGTCATCAACTTCGTCTTTTAGAATTTAAGTGGTATGTGCACTTGATTGAAATGTTATAAGTTTTGAATGATGGAGATCTTTCCACAAAATTTTGAAGAGCTTAAATAATTGAATATCTTATCTAGAACAAAGAAAGGCGAGAACTTCTTTAAGGACACACTCTGCAGTACGATTTCAAGTGCATGGTGATGTCAATCAAAATGTAATATATCACCGTTCAGTTTTTGCTCTAACAAATTGCATTCACAATTTATACGGTTGGTATTGCAAGTCGTTGTATGAAACACTACAGCTAGAACAGTTAGCAAATAAAGAACTATTCTCTAAGATATCATACACAACTGAAGAAATATCTAAGGAATTCCGAGTAGCTGTTCAGTATTAGGACCTGAAGCTATCACGGTCATTCTGTCGGCGTTCTTTTTCCATTTACATCTGGATGTATCTTTGTATCCGAGTGAATAACTATAAAATCTAAATTTAATTCATAAAATTTAATTTTACCTCTCGAAGATTTTTTTTGCTCTCTTAAGGAATGTACGATTGATCACTAGGTCATTTAGATTTAAATTTACTGCATCTACTTAGGCTGTAAATAAATGAACAACATCTTTATCCCTAATATGGCATTTGTCTAACAGTGATGAAAGGCGAGCAGATATCAATAGTTGTCAAGCTTTTTTGCATTGTGGTAGACCAGCTGCAGAAAGCAAAAGTTCAACAGCTTAGGATAAATACCCATTTCGGTTTCTAAATCTTGTGAATCGTAAGAATTTGATGATAATAAAGGATTATGTACTGAAATATTGAAGTATAGATTTCTACATTGTTCCGATCTGAATATTTTTTTTAATTTATATTTTACGTATGGAAAATACAGTATATTTTTGTGTCAAAAGTAATCGAGGATTTTTCGAAATTTATATTTTGGAAATTAAAAATTGCACAAGCATTTAGGTTTATTTATAACTAAAGAACAGCAAATTAAAATATAATTGCAATTACTTATATTTATAGCATTGAAACCTTGCGACTCTGTTTGACACACCTATAAAATACACAGGGAATTTCGTAAATAAACACCCCCAAAGCCTGGTGGAGGCAATTTGTTTTTGTCAAATATAGGTCATTAATGGCCTAGGCCATTCATTAATGGCCTATAGAATTTCTTGTGTCCATCTTGGTGGGAAGAACTGTCCCCTGCTGCTTGGTTGGAACAAGCTCAGAAGAGCGGTACGCTTGACCCAAGGCCATTGGTGTACATGTACCCTCTGTAACGTGTTAAATTTTACAGAATGATAGTGAGAGAATGGTCGGTCTGGAAGTAGCAGCACCTATTGAGGTTAAAAATTACTTTAAATATAAAACGTTAGAATATTTTTTCATAAAAATGAGAGAATACGTAATTTTTTCTTCAAAACTCAAAGAAGGGGGCATTAAGGGCACGAGTTAATATTCATGGATTGACTTAAAGTTTTGCAAGGATCATTTATTTGTACAATGGAACAAATTGAGGGGGCGTCGCGTAAAATATCTGCAACTTCAAAAATAAGGACCACCCTAATCTGCATATTTTAATTAAAGTAAGCTTTTTCTTTTTCATATGCAAAATCAAAGTAATTAATACTTTTATAATGCTTATATGCCCTACAAAAAATATATTTGCAAAAAACTAAGGAACATTTTTTCGACTAAAACGTAAACAAATGAAAAAAAAAATCTGCAGTTTTTTCTCTCCTAAAAGTACATTAAATTTCAAACTTTTAATTGGAAAATAGTTTTAAAACGATTAATGAAAAACGCTGAAAAAATGTTTCATAAATTTTATTTATTTCGTCTAGAAATGCAGTAATTCTAAGCTTAATTTTTAATTCTACTAAATCTCAAAAAATCTTCTCGATCGAACAAAGAAAAAACGTATTTTATTAATTCCATTTTGAACGAATTTACTCGTAATCCTCTATCCAAGGAAAAGATTATAGCTCAAAGTTCAGCTTGTGCTTTAGTTCGAGGAAAAGTAATAAAAATAATACATTTACTGAAATTCGTCACTTCTTTCAACTTTTAGCAAATGAGAGACCCAAAAAACTTTACGTTAAATTTTTTTCAACATTTTAATATTGTTTTCTCATAAAGATTAAGCACTTAGTTCTGTGTCATAAAATACATTTACTGCAAAAAAGCAGCACTCATGTAATATTTTTTTTTATGAACAAAGAATTTTTTTTAAGTTTTAAAACTGTAATTAAAGCTGTTTAAGCTATGTTTAGTAAAACTTGTACGTATAATGGAAATAACAAAAAAAATGACAGTGGGTGAAAATACCAGATCAAGAGCAAAAACACTACATGAAATTGCAAAAGATAAATAAAGATTTTGCTTCGACACTAGTTTTCACATTCCTAACATTTTTAACAGCTCTTGAAGATTTTGAAATTTTGGCATAACTACGAAAAATTGAAAAAAAATTGAAAATTCATATAAATTTCTAAAAAATAGCATTAATGAATCTTTGGAATTTTATAAGCGGCTAATTTGAAATGTAAGAGAACATGAGGCAAGAACAAGAAAACGCTTTAAATGACTGAAATTTCATTGGTTTTAAAGTTTTTAGTTCAAGAAAACTTCCTGTTTATCCTGTAAAATGTAAAATAAAATGTTCATAAGAGAGATGTATTGTATTCTTTCCGTTTGTAAAATCCCACCCACCTGAAAATTTTGGCGAGAATTACGCGGTTCATACAAGGTTTTTTTACTTCATCAGGAGACCAGCCTACCCCATTTTCTCTATTTTTACTATTAATTTGGTTTAAAACACAGAGAAAGCTACAGAACTTTTTTATCAAAAAAAATCTCAATTTTTATTTTAGCAAAAGTAGTTTTTACTGGTGGAGCTACACTAATATAATAAGGCTCTAAACTAAAAGGAAAGATTTAAGTGCTAAAAATATATACTCCCACTAAGACCCAACTATGACTTATGAGGTCACTGATGGGTGCAAATATTATTTGGTACCCCTCGCTTCACTATAAAGTTCCAGTAATAAAATATTTTATACTTACGTATCAAACCAGACCGAATTTGGTTATGTCCTTAGAAATAACAGATTGTAATATTATCTGAAGTATTATTTTAGTGATAAAGAGATCAAAATTTTAAAGAAAAATTTCCTTTGCTATATTTAATATTTACTTCTTGCTATAATGCCATATGAATTTATTTTTTGAGACACATTTGGTGCCCTGGGCTCGTACCCAGAATGTTCATGCCATAATCTGTCACCGAGTCAAACATTGAAATACAGCATTTAACCCTCTTAACGGCAAGACCACTTCCACTCAATGTTAAACTTTAACTTCATACAATTCCGGCTCTAGTATACTCGGACTTCATTCCTGAACGGTTAAGAAATTCATCAGCATGTTTAAAGATTTTCTACTTTAAAAATTATTAGAATAAGAAACACTTCCCGGTGCTCACACATATAACTTCTTTTTTTTCTTTAGAAAATGCTATTTTTATTAGATTTTAAACAAGCTACGAACAAAAAGGTATCATTTGAATACCTATTCTGCAGTACTGTTAATTACAAAGCAGACGATTAAGCAAGGACAGATACAGGGGAGAGGTCATGGGGGCGTTCATTCCTTTCTTGAGCTGAGATGCAAGAGCTGTCCCTCGACATATTTTCGCGCGCGATACTAAAGTTCCAAAAACCTAATTTTAGACGATCTTCAATAATGTTACGAAAAAGTGGGCTCTATCTCAGAAATTTTCCAGAATTGTAGTCAAAAACACTCAATTGTAGCACATCTCTTAACACTTTAGTGACAGGGATCGGAACTTCTTTGCAGAGGAAGTTTTTCGAAGTTCCTAAAGCTCAAAACTGAGATGATATTAGATGGGGTGTGGGGGCACTCCACTGGAAAGATTTTTTCATAGAAGTCCAAAATAAGCAGTAAAAAATGAGTTTTGATGCCGTTAAGGTATGGGAATGGGTTCATTATAATCCTCCGGTTTTTTTAGAGATGAAAATCCGAAAAACAAAACTTAATTTAAGACGATCTTTCCAAATGTTACGGGTGGAGTTTTAGTAATTTTTAAAAGGGTAAGTATCTGCAATCAATCACTCCTTCCTTAAATAATTTCTGCATTCGCGAATGCTGTTAACTAATACTGGGAATCATTAGCGCGATTCTCGAAAAAAAATGTCCCGTGAGTAACGCTAAGTTTTTAATTTTTTCCAGCTAATCAAAGCCTTAAAAAATAATGTTGTTGGGGAATAATACATGCTTTAATATACTTTTAAAGCATAACAATTAATCCCATATTTAATTAATAGTTAGTTGTATAAAATAAGAAAAACCGTCACTTGAATAAAATAAGAAAAGTGTCCCGTGCATTACGCACGGGACATTTTTTAAAGTTTATTCCTCCAGTAACGATTTTTTTTTTAAATCCTTGGCAGCATTTTTTGTTAGCATCTCCTGCTAGTGGCGCCAGGACCAATGAGAATAAGACTATTTCAAATAATTTGGAGTATGTAACCAAGTGTTAAAAAAACATATGTTGGTATTCAACAACTAAGGGGATTTCAGTTTTAGACTATTTTTTCTTTCCATCTTTGCTGTCGTAATTTTATAAAACATTCAGAAAAAATATTGGTACTGGTGTTTTGCGAGGGATTTACAGGATCAGAAAAACAATAATAAGTAAAGTCGGAAATAGTTTTCTCATGGCTCTCAATTTCAAACCAAAAACAGATGGAGTTACCCACACTATTCCTAAAAGGCATTTTAATCTCTTCTTCTGCTACATATCCTTAAGCAAAAGCGCAATTTCATACTCCAGTGTATAGCGCATCTGTGTTTTCGAGAAAATAGGAGAAATATTTTTCCCTGCAGGAAACTGTTTTAGTCTCACGCTCCATAATATTTATTCAGTGACTTTTAACTTACCAAAAATATGCACATTCCATATTTATTCATTTATATTCAACAGAACGAGCTTTAGAATAGTTCTTACACATGAATCTTGAAAATTGCTCTGTGGTAAATTAATTTAATTTAGAATGTATGTTTACTTAGCTGTAGAAAAATATCCTTTCAGTCCTACTTGGAGTAATATGCATAGTCAATTAAGGTTTAGAAAAATTGCAACCACGTTAACAAATGAGCGAAAAAATATGAAAGTCGGACCTTCGAAACTATATGCAGAATAAAAGTAATCCACAGTGACACTAAAGCTTAGTTGCAAAAATATTTAAAGTTATTACTGTAAAACTAATTTTTTTAACATAAATGTACAAGTCAAGCTATGAATTAGGAATTGAAGAAACAGAACTCAATTTTTAATATATTTATTTTCCACAAATTCACCCGTAATATATTTTTTATCGGAGAAAGCAAAAACATTTTAAATGTTCACAACTCTTCATATTTCATTGTTATAGATCAGCGGTTCCCAACCTTTTCCCCCTTGCGAACCCCTTCCAAACCCCGAAAGAAGTTGGCGAACCCCTTGGGTACTAAGTAATAAGTAACAAGCAAAAAAAAAAAAAAAAAATTGCGCGGGCACACAACTACACATAGACAATAAAATTTGTGAGATTTAGTTTGATGCTGCTGCATATTTTATAACAAGAACGAAAACATAATTGTAAAATATTGAATTGCAAATATTACTACGAACTAAAATGATCGCTAAAAAATGAATGAACAACAAATTCAACAAAAAATAAACACAGTGATTATTTTGTGTTGAGCTTCAATCAACTTCAAAATTATGAAAATAGGATATTTGGAACAAAGAGGCTCTAAAAGTTTGGCTGAAATTTTTCTGACCCTAGGGTACATTTATCTCTATCATCACTAAATCAGAAGTGAATTAAATATTCATCTTTAAAATACCTTTCAGAGAACTCTCAGATTAACTAAATGAAATTTTTTTCTTACTGTAAAATGAGAAAGATCTCTCTAAGTCTTCTTGAAAAAGACTACGAGCCTAGCTGTTTGATAAAGATTTACTGCTTACATCAATTGTTTGATTGCCGAAAAATTTTCTTGCAATTATGCTATAAATGCGGTGTAAACTGCGTATATTGAAAAATAATAGAAGCGTATATTTTCAATATACGCATTTACACTAATTTTTACTCAAAAGGTAATTTTAACAAAACAAATATTGTTAAGCTCACTCACTACAAGAAAAATTTTCTGCACAAATCTCATAAATTCCTTATTTACATACAGCGCAAACTAAGTTGCATGGTTAAATTCCGTTGATTTTTTTTTTTTTCCTGCGTAAACCTAACACTGCCAAACTTTCACTCTCGAAAATTTTCTATAGTAATGAATTTTTCATACTTCCTGTGGTATTTTTGGTTGCTAACCGTTCTTTCCCTTTTCCAACAATAAAGCTCGAAGTAAATTATAGTGTATGTAGGGTGAAAATTATAACAACAAGCAAGCGCGTGATCACACTTCTATGCATTTTTGACTCAATACAAGAAAAGAGCGATAGACCTTCGTCAGACTCAAATGGTAAAGAAACTAAGCATGAAAATATTTTAGACGCTCGTATATGCTCCATACTCCATGTAATGTTTCCATCAAGTTTAATCAATCCTTCCGATCAAAAGCTTCTGAGGAAACGAACGCTTCCAAATTCTTTCATCTGAAGACATTGCATTCATAAATAAAGGACGTTAAATATGCTCGTGGTCCCAAAGTCCTCAGGGTGAAACGATACCACTGGGGGAGCTGAACCAGGGATTGCTCAGTTTCTGGTCTGGTTCAAAAAATCAGAGCTGTCTCTAGGGTCCCATCCAAATGGTTAAGCCACAAAAAGTGGTAGGTACGGGGATTCTGGAGTGAAGAGTAGAGCTTTTTTAGCATGTCTTCAGGGTTATCACCTATAATTGTCAATCGAAGCACTAAAACCGGCACTTCGCAATGACGGACTAAATCATTTAAATGTAAAATATGTCAGGAAGTAGGCAAATATTTTCAAGCTGAGAGTATCAAATGTGCGAGACAAATGAATAGAAAAGGAGCAAAATTTGGTTGAAACCGCTTGAGCATTAAACTTCATCAGAAACAGGCTTGTTAAAACTCCGCCATTACAATATTTTTTTTGTGAACCCACTGAAAACCTCTCTCGAACCCCCAGGGGTTCGCGAACCACCGGTTGGGAAACGCTGTTATGGATGATCCTATCCAATCTTTTGCTAAACTTTTAAAGATAAAACTAAAGATATTCCTACTTGTAAGAAATATGAAGTAAAAATCCTTTAAAAGAGATGAAGCTTTTCGGTGTACTGATAAAAAGGAAGGAAAAGATGCAAGAAAATACATCATCTTTATTCAAGGAAGCAAAAATTTTCATATCTTTTTCACTTTTCAAACTCAACCAAACGGTTGACGAATATCTGTTTTATCACATGACAGATAAATATGAACTGATAAGGAAGAAGCAAGACAGAATGCATTCCGGGGAAGAAGGTGAACATTCTCCCCCATCGTGAGATAGTTACGAATCGAAGATTTTATTTTTGATAAAAGAAACACTTGCATTGCCTGGGGAATAATTTGTCAGAAAAATGTGTCGCTTCACAACACAATAACAGGAAATGTATTCTTTTTTTTTTCTGTTCGTAAAAGGAATCGCGTTTGTATTTTTACATTCAAATGCTCTGAAATTTAGAAAGTCGTGGTAGATACCTTTTTATTCCGAAATTTTGAATGAATATTTCGTATGATTCTCCTTTCAGATTCGAATATTTCAATTCAAAGATAAATGAATATAGTTTCTCTTTAGTTTCTTGATGTTTTAAGAACCTGAAAGTAGGAATAGGCAAATTTTATACAAAGAACCGTCAAAGTATGCAATTACTTACAAGCATCAAAAATAATGTTGAAAAGAAAACGACACCAAGTTTAAAAAACTACAAAGATGTATGGATATTGTTTTAGGTTTTAAGAATTTTCCTAAGATTTTGAAATGAAGTTATACAAAGTACAAAACGTAACAAATAACTTATCTAAGGAAAAAATACGCAAAAAGTTACAAGTCATTTTTTACAGTTTTATTGATTTTTATTTTTGTTTAGCAAATATGCAGTACAAGATCTTCTGCCTAATGAGATATTTGCCTTGTTCATGAGAAGTAAAAATGTCTTACCTCTTTGGATAATTTCTTAAATCAACGGAAGGTGGAGCACTCAAGTTGTAGAACTGCGAATAGTAATAACCCTGTGTAGATGATAGTAAAGTGATGATTTTTGAAAGTCGGTTTCTTGTGTCTCAAGATATTCAAAGAATTTACTGAACTTATGGAAAATGTATCTTAAATTCTTGCTTTCAATAAAGTAATATTAGTAGGAAGATTCAGCTATTTGTGACAGTTTTTTTGTCAACAGGATTTGTTTTTAAATTTAAAACGAACTTTATTACAGTACATTACAATATATGGAATTTTGTATCCTACAAACTATGAAAGAAAGGGTTTCATCTATGCGAAATACAATAATTGATTATTAAAATTACTTTTTCAAACAAAACGAATGCGAAAAAGATTTATATTTAAAGTCTGTCAAGAATAAGAAGAATAGAGGCAACGAATGATCAGTGAGAAGATGAGAATAGGAACAAAACGGATTGAGAAAGAGAGAAGAGGGAAGACAAATCAACTGTTACCAACTGCAGTTCTGGAATCTATTGTAAGAATTATTACTGAGAAAGACCGATATATTTCAACCATCGCAGAAGCGTACATATTGCGGAAATTATATTTACTCAACAATGTCAAGAAACAGAAAATTGATGCAGAGCAAGGACTATAAAATTTGGCCATAATTTTCTCGAAAGCCAGCTATTTAATATTAATAAGAATAAATAGCTGGAACTGATTCTGACATGTTATAGTCCATTCAATCCGTCATATAACACTAGGTTTCGTTCTTTTAAGCAATAATTATTATCCACCTCTTAGATAGCTAGTCATTTTATTCTATTAATATTTTTTTGAGTTATAAGCGGAAGAAAAGGCATTGCTACTTTGTCTGCATGTAATCTCATCCTAGTGGTGTTTTCTAGACAGCAAAAAATAAAAGATACATGCCAAAACTTTCGTTCTTTGTTTTTTGTTGTAGATACGCTGTTGAAGTTGAAGTATGCAAGTGTGCCCATTCCCCCATGAAAAATGGCACCCCCCTTCATCCCCCCCCAAAAAAAAGCCAAGAAGATTCCCCAGGTATGAGAGTCCTCCAGAAAAAGAAAAATTACCCTGAATACAAATCGTTAAAAATTTCATTCGCGCAGTCTGTGCTATAACAACCCCACACAGTTAGGCATCCCTGAAGTATGACATATATATGCGGTATGTGTAATGACTTTCGATGGCGCTGTTGTATGAAAAGATTTATGATTTGGCTGGTTTTAAAAGGTTCATTTCATACAGCTCAAAAAGTTATTACTGCCTACAGAGACAGATGAAGAATATACAGTGTGTTCCGTTTTAACCTGAAAGACCTCCGCAACCGTTAGTCCTAGATGCATACTTCCAATTGCAGAAATGTTTAAAATCAGATGCAGAGTTAAGACATTGAAAGTTTGAAGCAAAAATAAAAATGAGACAAAAAATACAAATTTTAACTTTTTATACAAGCCCCAAGTCCCCTAACTTACACAGTCCAGTCACATTAATGTGACCACCACGTACTTTCCACGTCTGAGTTAAATAACCAATCACAGAAGGCAGGTGGCAGCACAGTGCAGTTGAGCGTATATAAAGGGTGTGTGAGGGCTTCGGAAAACATTTCAATCGTTGGCGTAATGCAGAAACGAAGTGATTTATCCGACGTCCAAAAGGGCATGATCATTGGCTTTCGGGCCAAGGGTGGAAGCATTTCCGAAACGGCTGAGTTTGTGAACTGTTCGCGTGCCGCCGTGGTAAAAGTGCACCGTGCGTGGCAAAATGAGACTGTCCAAAATCAGCGACGTGACAAATGTGGTGCACCACGGGCCATAGATGACAGAGGCGAACGACGGTTGCGGAGATGCGTTCGGGCAGATAGACGGGCTACCGTTGATCAACTGACCACCAAAATGAACCAAGGCGCTACCAAAAGTGTCTCCCAAACTACTATTCAGCGAACATTGCTGCGTCTGGGCCTCCGAAGCAGACGCCTGGTTCGTGCACCTATGCTGACTGCTGTTCATCGACGACGAAGACTAGAATTTGTACGCCAGTACAGCAGCTGGACGTCCACTGAGTGGCAACAGGTAGCGTTTTCAGATAAATCGCGTTTTATGATCCATCGGACAGATGGACGTTATCGTATAAGGCGTGAAACCTCTGAAAAGAACCACCCTGCAACCATTGCCGGAACGGTCCAAGCTGGAGGCGGGAGCATTTTGGTCTAGGCAATGTTTTCCTGGCATTCTCTGGGTTCACTGATCATTGTGGAAGGCACGATGGATCAATACAAGTACGCATCTGTCCTTGCGGACCATGTCCACCCCTACATGCGCATTGTTTTTCCTCAGGATGATGGCATCTTCCAGCAGGACAATGCGAGGTGCCATACAGCTGCCAGTGTACGTGCGTGGTTCGAAGAGCACCAGGATGAGATTACCGTCCTACCCTGGCCAGCAAACTCACCTGACTTAAACCCAATCGAGCATCTGTGGGACCATCTCGATCGAGTTGTTCGCGCCATGGATCCTCAACCGCGTAATCTAGCGCAGCTGGTCACGGCATTAGAGTCGGCATGGCTCAACATCCCAGAGAACACCTTCAGAGACCTAAGTGCACTTCCTGCACGTCTCGCAGCAGTCCGCTCTGCGAAAGGTGGTTATTCTGGCTTTTCACAGATGTTCACATTAATGTGACTGGACTGTGTATATTACGGAAAAAAATCTCCATTGAAAGGTATTACTAACACAAAAAACTTGACATTTGTGCGATCAAAACTCAGTGAGATATTCCAGTTTAAAGTTTTAAGGGACTATACGAAAGTTGAGATTGGAACTCACCGCCCTTTCAGAAGAATGACAGGTCTTTACAATAAGAAAAACAAGGTATTTATATTTTTCATTGCTATTCAAAAATAAATGCAAATGTTATGCCGTGATACACAAAAACACACGACAAAACCTCGAACATTTTGAAAAACCTCACTCTATGCACACGTATAATTTTATATCAACACATGTTAACTGTTATATTTCCCCCCAAAAGGTGCTATTGACGGCGAGTGAAAAGCGGTGTAAGTCACAAAACGCTGTGTTTCATATCTCGGTGAGTATTGGTCGTACTTATTTCAAACTTTTTGTTTTAGAATTGTTTTTCAATGGAGATTATTTCCCTAAATAGGGAAACCTGGGACCCGTATAAAAAAATTTTAATTTTGTAGTTTTTGTCTTATTTTTATTTTTACTTCAAACATCCAATATCTTAACTCTGCATCTGATTTTGAACATATTCGCGATTGGAAGTGTACATCTATAGGTCTAACGTTGCGAAAATAAAGGTATTGCAGGTTAAAACGGAACATCTATATATATACAACATGTACAGTTTAAAGAGCTAGGTTGCCAAAACGCTCAGTCAAAATGTTTAACACAATTTTCAAATTTTACGTATAACTTTTTCACTTTTTTCCTACTTGTAATAAAGCCTTTTTTTTTTTTTTTGAATCTTTTCTTCTTGAAGTATATAGTTACAAGTTAGAGTAAAATAATGCGTAAGAAAACAAACTTTCTTGGAATAAAAAAAGAGAAGGATAAAAAGAAAAACTAGCACGCATTTTGTGGTTGTAAGAAACACCCCTTTCAGTGAAAACGATGTGAGTTAATAGATATCACGAACTGAAAAGGATCTCCTTGTAACCCCAAAACAAGTGTCAAAAATCATTTAAAAGAGTGGTTTTTTTTAAGCTGTCAATTTTAATTTCACTTTTTAACACAAACATAACTACAGACGAGAACCGGTACTTTCAACATGGTACGGCCGTTGACAAAACATAACTACAGTATAATCCCGATTATCCGCGGAATTGGGCTTCACAAGAGCTGCGGATAATAAAAATTGCGTCTAAACCGCAAAAACACTAACATGAGGGACGAATAAGGTAAAAACTGTGTTCCTCAAAAACTTGTATTGATGCATAATATTTTTTTCAAATAGTGAAAATGTATACAGTATAGTAAAAATGTTTTGTACTTTTGCACAACAGAACTCAACATCAATAAAAAAAACTAGTGTATGTACGATGAAGAAAATACAAAATATGAATCTTTACTACTAATAAAGCTCAAAGTCTCTCTGTCTGTATGTCTGTAGGATGTCTGTATGATGTATGTGACGCGCATAGCGCCTAGACCGTTCGGCCGATTTTCATGAAATTTGGCACAAACTTAGTTTGTAGCATGGGGGTGTGCACCTCAAAGCGATTTTTCGAAAATTCGATTTTATTCTTTTTCTATTTCAATTTTAAGAACATTTTCCAGAGCAAAATTATCATAAGATGGACGAGTAAATTACGAAATTATCATGACGTGGAAGCAGAGAGCAAATGAACTTTGCCAATTGGCGAGAAGTTCATCATCCAGTATTTGTAAATATACAGGCGAACCGAATGACCTTTTAATTTTCAACTACGGGCAAAGCCATGCGGGTACCACTAGTAAACAAATAAAACAAAAACAACTGAGTTCATTTACAATTTCTTGACACAAAAAAAAGTCATTGGTTTTTGCTTTTTACTGCAAAAATACATGTTAAATGACTGGCGGAAAATCCTCTACGCGGATAATCGACTCGCGGATAAATAGGAGTTAACTGTATTTATTTCTTGCTTGCATATTATTCTGTTGAATATCTTTTTTGCAAAATATCTCAAAAGTATTTCTTTATAATTTCTGCGAAGGAAAACGTGTCATTTTTATCTAATGCATGAATGCAAATACCCTATCTGTCACACTGAAAAGACTTACGAATTTTTATACGAATAAAAGAGAAAGTTATACAAATCCCTAAATTGAATTTGAAATTCATTTATACTTCAAAAATATTTGAGCTCCTTCTGCAATTGTTCCATTCCATTGAATTACTTCCATGTTTATACTCAGTCCATTAAGACAAAAGACCAACACAGCATTTCTTTTATCAGTGGAATAAAAGCACTTGATTCTGCTTCTGCAATTTTTTATCGTAACAGCATCTGGATATTCACATATTCCATTGCGTTATTATTTTACCTTTATCGCTGAATGTTTATTTTATTTGGGAACCATAACGGGTTTTAACAAATATTTTTAACTCCAAAAAAGTTAGATAATTCTTAGTAATATATTCAAAAATAAAACAGGAATTAGCTTCGCATTGTTTGCTACATTACATGTTTTAGTGATGTTTCAGGATTATAACGATTTTAACATTAAATAGGCAGTTGTTTTCTGCGTAATAAGTTGATCCATTTCAATAATATGTCCTCAATTTAAGCACATTGTTTTATACAGATGTTTTGTTAGATTTGAAATCAGTAAAAAGGTATAATAGAGAAAACTTCATTTTTTTTGAACAGGTTACAGTGTTTGTTAATAATTTGGTGTTTTAACGTTTAAAAAAATAATCACAAATTTAGATAGGCCAATAATACTTAGGATTGACTTTTTTTTTTATTAATCTAGACCTAATTAGTGAATGTTCATGTGGTTTTCTAGTCAAAGTTTTTTTTTTCTTTTTAGAGAATTTTTAATTGTTTATTGATTTTTCTTTATCGCGTATCGGCATCAGTTCGTTTTATGATTCACTTTGTGATTGTTAGTTAACGAGTTAGGTAGCTATTGTTTTCATCACTTGGTACCGTATGATGCGTAGGGTGAGTGGATTTTAGGTTAACGGATGTCATATTGTATTGAGCCGATGGGATTTCCTCCCATCCCATGAATATTTGCGAAATTGAATGAAGTTTAAGCTAAGCAAATTATTACGGCAAAAACAAAATCGTGTTTCCGGTAATAACTTATTCCCTGGTTTTTTCGCCTGCAAAAAATATTTTATCTAAAACCACCTGCATTGCCCGGCTTTGCACGGTCTACCTCTAAATTATGTTAACTGACGCAAGTTCAACAATCAGGCTTCAACGAGAAAAAATACTGTACAATTTTCCATTAAAATAATCATTTTTAAAGCAAAAAATGGCAAATCAAAAATTCCTGAACAAATTAAACGCAACACCTAAAATCCAAAAGAAAAAGACAGAAGATAAATTGCCAAATAATAATCAAAAGAGGAATTTTTTCCTTCAAAACCAAAACCAGATTAATTTTAGTCACAGCCGAAAAACAAATTGTCAACCTTCTGAACGCTAATTTAACATTGAGTTCGCGCAAACGATAGTTTTCTGATATGAAAATAGAGTTCCATTAGCCTTAAAAGTACTTTTAAATTTTTTCCCGGTGGTTTTACAGTCTTTTTTTTTTTTTTTTTTTTGAAATTCGAAGGAAGTGATTGAACTTGATGGGTGTTTTTTTTTCGCGGGCTTTTGAATGGCGTTAAAATTGAACTTATCGGATAATTTTTTTGGGTTGAAAGAGCAATTTAATGCCATTTTCGGACTCTAAAATTAAAGTTACAACGGTTCGGTTCTTTTTTGGTGTTTGAAAACCCCCCTACGTTCCTTCTCGGACGTTCCCTGTACCTCCCTGCCAAGTTTGGTCCAGATCCGATGAAAATTGTGGATTTCTATAAAGAACATACATACATATATATACACACATACGTATAAATATATTTTTTGTTTTATTTATATAGATTTGTGAGTTTTCTCTATATTTTGGAGGGAGGGGATTCAGATTGGATCTCTTGTATTTTTGTCTATGGAAAGAGTTTTCATAAAGATGTCTCCCACAAAGATGTGTGCTTTAGATGCAAGTAAAAGTTTTGAATATCGAAAAACTTTTTCATTTGTGCGTTTGTATCAAAATTTCTTTGTTATAGTTTTTTTTTCTTTTTACTTTCTTTTACATTTAAAAAAAAAATGTGCATTAAAGATTTTTTTTTCAATTTATTTTATGTATGTTTTGTTTTCCATATCATTTTGGTGACCTAAAATAACTATAGTCATAAGCACAAAAGAATCTTCCTACTTTATTCGTGCATATTTCTCTTCACCTCTATTTTTCCCAAAAAAAGTAGTTAACGTAAAGAAGCTTATAGAGTAACCAATAACTACTCAGAATCTTTTCTTGTTCAAAATGTGCCTCTAATCATTCATACTGTATTTTCGTTTTCATTCACACTTATCCATCAATTTTTAATCTAATTTTAAAACTATGCTTCTAAAGTAATGCATGGGAAACTATTTTTAAATCAATATCTTCAACTACTACATCGCAAAAACATAGTTTGAGTTAATTTCAAACCTAAGGGGGGGAAATGTATTAAACATATGAGTGCATGGTACAAAAATTCTGAATACTATTATTTTTCGTTATTGTTGCAACATTCTCCTAAATAATGAGACAAAAATCTTTTATCATGCTTTGGAAGTAGGAAAATAATCAAATTTCGGACGAACTGAGCGGAAAGTTTTCCGCTAAACAACCATATGTTATAACATAAATATTGGAAAATTTCTTAGAGGTAACTGAACTGAATCAAGAAAAAATAACCAAGGAATCAATAGTAACTGAAACGCACGCCAATACAAAATATTTTCCGTTGTTTTGAGGAAAACAAATCTATTGCGTAAAAAAAAAATAAATAAATAAAAGCAGAGAAAAAGCTTAAGGAGTTTTTCTCATTCATTTCTTTGAAAGTTTCTATTGTCTAATCGATCCGGGAGGTTGTCTTATATTGATTTATACTCAACATATGCATTGTTAGACTAAGGTTCTTCTGTATGAGATGAAATTTTGTAATAGTTAATATGGTTACAATTTTTCTGAAAAAATTGGACAATTTTAGTTTTGCTATCAAATTTTTACTTGGTTCAAGACATATCCTTATATATTATTTCTGTAGCCTGTTTTTGGTTTCTACGCCAGATTTTCCTCAATTCTTGATCGATTTCTTTGATTTACGCTTTATTTTAAAGCTTATGGTGCTGGCTACTGACGAAAAATAGACCCACGGTCTAAAAATTGTTTTTTTCAGCCGAAAACCTGTTTTAAAGAACCAGAATGAGGTTTTCGGTTAAACTTATAACCTTAATTTGCACTATGACCGACAGAGCTGAATAGCTTAATCGGCAGAGCGTTCTCTTCGTAACCAGGAGAATGCGTGTTCGGCCCACGTTCGGACAATCTGCAACAAAAAATTAGAGAAATATCGCGCATTACATGAACTCTTAATTAAGTGAATAACAACTATGAAGGAATAGAATAAATGAGAAGGAAACGCTCCTTGCTGATATGAAAACTTGAAGTGACTTTGTGCTAAATTACTTCGGAATTGTACGTTTTTTTTTTTTTTCCTTTTTAAGCTTTGGCTCTGGTAAGAAAATTAAAGCATAATGTAAGCGAAAATATAAGTAACAGGTTTAAGATTTCAGACTACAATAGAATTGTTTTTTGTTCCGAAAGAAATAATAAATCGCATATTGAAATATATATTCTATTAATGAGTTTTTGACTCTTTGTACAAATAAAAAAATTACTACCTCAATTTGAAGGGTAAAATATCTATTTTTTCTTCTTTTTGCAGAAAAACAAATAGCTTATCACATTTTTACTACATTCGAAAAGTTACGCTTAAAAAAGAGCATAGTTCAATTTATTTTGTATTTTAACCGTGCTGTTAAATGATGAACACGTGTTGCCATCTAAGTCATATCGGTTCAAGCAGCCTGCGGTAACAAATTGTAAAAATTTGCAAGAATAAAAAATGTTTCTTCAATATCTTATCTTATATATTATTTCCTTCTCATTTTAAAACTTATCAGGCTGGCTAATGAAGAAAAATAGACTAACGGTCGAAAAATCAAGTTTTCGAAAGCGCCCCTTGCTGTTTCAAAACTTTGATGCTGCCTGTAGTTCTTATGCATTTTTTAAAAGCAGAGTTCTAATACAGTTTTCCATTTTTTACGTCGCTTTCGGCAAAAAAAAAAAATAGCCTGTGTGTGTGTTCATATTTTAATAAAGTTTAAAAGCACTGGACTTAGTTGTTCGGTTAAATTGATAAGTTTTTTTCGGTAGAGCGTTCGGCTATAAACTATCTGAACTTCGGGCAAGTTTGGTCTGTCCGAAAGAATATCAAATTTATATTAGTATTACGCATTACATGTACTCATAACATACAAACGTAATAAAATAAATGCAGTGGGAATGCTACTTGGTGTTCCGACTCCGTTATGCAGGCTACAGTTATCATTCGGATAAGTTAACTGTTAATCAAAGAGTGTTATTCCTTTTTTTTAAGCTTTGACTACATCCAGACCACTCAGCATAATGTAAGCATAAAAAAGTATTAGATTTACCTAAAGGAAATCTTTTTTGTGCAGAAAAACATTTTCATTGTATGCTGAAATGTAGATGTTTCTAATAGCAGTGTTCAACCTTTTGTACAAATGAAAAAATACTACGCCAAATTAAAACTACGAGTCTCACCCAGTAAACCTTTAATTTTTTATTCGCGCGAATACGATATAAAGCATTAAAATTATTATCAACTTCATTAGCAAGAAATCATTTTCTACTCATCTGCTTTCTGCTGAAAAAAAAATACATTTTGTCTACGTTCGAAAAATTACACTTAAAAAACGGACTCAGTTCAACTGGTTTTGGTTTTGAATTTTAAGTGTTCGATTAAAAGAGAAACATGTGCGGGCATTTAGGCCGTAACTGTTAAAGCAACCTTCTGTGTGAAAAAGTTCAATATTCAAAGATAAAAACACTTATTTTCAATCTAATTTATTACTTCTCTAGAATGTTCGTTTCAATCTCTACGTGAGATTTTCGTCATTCTTTAATCAAAATCCATGCTTTTCGAATAATTTTAAATCGTATCATGCTGGTTAATGACAAAACATAGAAGCATGATCTTATTATTTTTTTTTTCCGGCAAAAAGCTTTTTTGCTGTTTTACTACGCATTCCTTCAATGAATAGCTTTCGAAAAGGAAGGCGCAATTGCTAGGTTTGTTGGGGCGTCGGGCTGTTAATCAGAATGGCGCCTATTCGAATCCGTGCCAATAAATATCTCTTTAATGTTTCTTTTTTTCCCGTCAGATGCTCACATGGGCAGGACTGTATTTGCCACAACCTGTTTTTTTACATGCACAATTATTGCTTTTTCACGAGTCACTACTCAGCCACACTTTTAATGATATTTATGTTTGAATTGAAAATATGTACGACCAAAAGGTGAGCGATGATCAAATTATCACAACGTTGTATTTAACGAGATTTTGTTACTGATGTCTTTAAATTACATGCCTTCTCTTCTGCGCTTACTTTTTTTTCGGTTCTTCTTCATAATGTTCTTCCTTTGAAATTCTTAAAGACAAAATACCTTATGAAACGATTCGAAGCACAGTGCAGAGTTCCGCACGGGTCGATTAGTTTTATAATTATTTTGATTTGTTCGAGGTAGTTATTTTTTTAGCATAAGAAATCTCAGAGAAACAGTCTTAATGCAGAGTTGCTACGCAATAAGAAACAAACTAAGCGTAAAATATTTCAAACTATGTTAAGTCAGTAGTTTTTTTCTCTCTGGAGCTCAAAAAAAAAAAAAAATGCAGAAACATTTGAAGCAATGAAAAAAAAAAAAGACTATACTCAGTGGCGCGCACAAAAATTTTGGGACCGTCACAAATGACTTTTACGGACACACAGCCCTATATTGTTTACCCCCATCCATATTGTTTACCCCAACGTCTCTCCATATCTTTGACCCTCTTTCTAAAAATCTCGGGCCTCCTTCAGGTTCGGGCTGGACAAACAGGTGTCCCTTCTCCCTCCTGGGTATACTGCCGGATCACCGATGAGATAGAAAAGCTAATGTCCGGTTTACAGGTTTAAGTGGACGCATCTATTATTTTGCAGGGACGCCAGTTTGTCTTACAGATTTGTTGTAAGCCCCTTAACAAATTTGACTCACATTGAACTAAACGAAACACGAGTATGATTTTTTTCTTTTTACCCTCATTCGGATAAATCGTCAAAGAGGTTTCTTGCTACGTCCATGGCAACCCTATTATTTGACGTTTTAAAGTTTGGACTAAAACACGTTTATAAGGTGAATCTAAGCTCTTTGACACAACTTAGAGGAATTACAAAGAACATATGGCCACAAACACAATGTTGACGCGCTACATGCACACAAAGTCAGAAACTGGTGGATGTAATACAGGTCACAAATTTATTACACTAAGACGATTTTGCGCACGTTTTAGTTTTCAGGAAAGGTTTTTTGCTTTTGATGAAATTTGCGGCCGGCAGCTGTAATACGTCCGTCGCAAAGGATTAAGCACTCACTACCGCAATAACGAACCTTTTGACAAATTTTCACCTACATCTGCGTCTTTATTGCGACGCGTGTATTAGAGCTACTGCAGACTGCAACTTTTAACAACTGCCCTTGAGATTTCCTAAAATTAAAATGTCGTGTACAATCAATCATCTTTGTGTAATAAATTTGAGACCTATTTTACATCCATCATTTTCTGGCTTTCTGTGCATGTTGCGCGTCAACATTGCGTTTGCGACCATATACACCTTATGATTCTAAATAGGCTTTAATTCAAAAGATCTAAAACACGCTGTCAGCTCCCGTGTAAGCTACTAGTACCATATGCTGCTCCAAAAAAGAAAAAAGTAAAAGTTTCTTTTATCATATGTGCTAGTTATATTTAAATGTTTAATTTTGGGCTCACACCACTTTGCTTATAGATGCTTCATTTTATCAGGCGCTGTCTCATATTTTTTCTGAGCAAATCTGATTTTAAATCAACCACTATTTTAAAATTTTGATTTAAAAAACTTAGGTCTGTAATACTAAATGAAAATTATGTCTTTATTTTTATTTATTTATATCACATCCTTATTTTCATTTAATGTTTATAAGTAACGTAAAATAATGCAGTATGTATGCTATTGTTTCTAAAAAATGATTAATACAAAAAATTGTAATTCTTATAATTTGAGCTATGACTTGCCCAGTATTTATGTCTTTCTTAAAAAGTTCTATAGGAAAGGAAAGTGTTACTGGACTGAAATATTTTTGCAAGACTAATACAAAACTAACTCAGCTCAACTCAGAGTCAATTACCATTCCCTATTACACCCCAAAACAGGCAAACGTTTCCAATGTCACAGTTGAAATTATCAAAGCCACACTATAAAATTTTTATTATAACAAAAAGGTGGAGGGAGAGGCAGTTGATAAAACCATCAACAGCAAAATCATATGAACTTACATCATATGATACGCACAGAAGTATCATATGATGTAAGTTCATCTGAAATTTATAGTTTTAAACGATAAGGATGAATTATACTTACTGCATTACGTGTGAAGGCTTTAACAAAAAAAAAATGCGTTTTAAAAGCCTCCAAATAAGCTGAATGGGGTTGTTTCCTTTAGTCAAAAGTATTACTCTTAGTCACTGAAATTGATAGAATAAGCATAAAAAAAACATGGAGCCAGAAAAGATTTTTATTTTCCCAAAAGTTATCTTTTATGTATTTATTTTTAATGTAAATTTTGGAGATAAGACGTGGTCTTTAGGACGTCACGAGTGATGTACTTTGCCGTGCTACTCCATTCTCGTGCTAAATGTTTACGCTTTGCTTTCTACCACGTTGCCAGGATATGATAATTTGCGCTGCGCGCTATTGGTGTCATTGAATGGCACTTCATCACTTGTGATGTCATCATGTGCAGAAGCGTAAAAAAATAATTTCAATCTGCGCACCGATTAAAATAATTGTTAAAAAATTTTAAACTTCGTCAGATTATTTTAAAAACAGGTAAATCCTATGTTTTTAAGCATGCTTATTCAGAAAAAAATAATTTTAACATTTCGGAAACAATCCAATTTGTTTACATCTTAAATGTTTGGAAGCATGAGAAAATCGCATTACATTTTAGTTTCTCAAATCAATAAAAACTTTCGAAACTATTTCCTGAATTTGATCACCTTCGCAGTTTTTAGTCGCACTTTATTTGCTCATGAAATTTCATTGTTCGAGTTTGTTTGTGTTATCCAAAGACATACTTCTGTATCCAATAACTTTCTTCTATCCAAAGAAATATGACTGCCTCAGCTTCCATTGATTTTTAAGATACTTACAGAATCTGCTCATTTTGTTTTCTTCCGTTGCAATTCTTCATATATAAATTAATTTATAAAATACAGCTCTGAAATTGCTTGTATTTGCTTGATTGATCCGTTTGTTCTACTTCCTGTCCGATAAATGTTGTCGAAATTAAACATACTTTAACTGCTTTCATTCACTTTAAGTTAAATTTTCCGTTAAAAGCACTGTTTTGTTTAAAATTTAGCGAATACTCCCTTACATGTAAAAGAGGCTGATTTTGACCTTTCTAAATTAAACATTATTTCCAGAAAGTGCGTTTACTCACATATGCGCGATATATGATATAGTATTATTATAGGGGAGGGTGGCCCAAAGCGGGTAGGTCTCCTTAAGCGGGTAGGCATTCGTATCCCGCCGCATGGCGTGCAAGCGGCGATGAATACATATGTCGTGTTTACCTGAATACCTGAGAATTTCAATCAGTCCCAGCGAAGCAGCGGTAAAGCGGCATGGTATAGCCAGGCTTAAAATATAAAAAATTATAATTTCGAGAAAAAAAAAACTGATGGTTTGTGACTTGTGATTAGTCGAAGAACAGCTAATTTTTTGTGTTGTCGATAATATTACGTTATTCTGACACCAAATCACAATTAGTTAAGCTTACCCGCTTATCCGAACGGCTTACCCGTTTTAGGCCTCCTGGTAGGCAAAGCGGGTTTTTCAAGTATTTCTAATTTTTGATAATAAATAAACACTAAAAATGATTCAGAAACGTTCCTGGAAAATAATGGGCAGCTGATGTGCCCAATTTCTTCCAGTAACATATCTTACAAAAGCCAAGAACTTTTTCCGCTAAAATTCAGTAATCTTTCTGAAATGTTCCTGGAAACCTCCTGAAATATTCAGAAAGCTTCCTGTTTAAAGTCAGTCGTGTATCTGGAACTTTAGAGCATGATATAATAGCTTGGTACTTGACTGCATTTTCAGGAAAGCTCCAACAGCAGTTTTGTTAATATGGCTGAAGCTAAGACAGAATTTCAAGCAAGTATCAAGAATTTTACTCGCCTGCAACTCTAGCAAAGCTACGTAGTCCATTAACTGATTTGGGCCCTTTGGACGCCTTACCAGTCTAGACCAGCCACAGTCGAACTGAAGCCGATACACTCTATAAAGACGCTTAGTTAATCTTTAAACTGGAAGCTAAAAATATCTTTAAAGCAGTGGGAAGTCTGAATTTGTGCCACTTGTAGCAATTCATGAAACTTTTTGACGATACTTGATTTTTCCAGAAAGTGGATAAAAACCACTGAAATCCCGGAACGTTACACGGAAATACTCAGTAATGTTTCGGAATTTTTTTACAGTGAATATTGGGTTGGAAAAAATGCAATAATCTTTTTTTATTTTTAAATTCAAGATCCCTTCTAGGAAACAAAACCAAAATTGTTACGATAAAAAGCCAAAAACTATCATTTTCGATTGTTCTTCGTCAACTTACCCTCTTCGGGCCACCCTCCCCTATTACCTTGAGTTTTAGAGCTAATTTATATTTTAATGGAAATAACTATAGGTAAAAGGGGCAAAGATAAAATATTGCAAGATAGGTGACGATGCAAACTGCAAAAAATATTTTATCATTTGTGTTTGTCCCGCTACTTCACTTTTCCCCACATTCCCCCACTTTGCTCCAGAATATTTGTCAATTCGTGAAAAAACTAAAAATGAAAAAAAGCTGAACGCTTCTGACTTTTAGTACCACAAAATCAACACAGCTATATGGAAATACGGGTTCTTTACGATTTTTTTCTGCTTGGTCCTCCATTGCTTCATAGAAGAAAAAAAATATATGTACCCGATTTTCGTTCATTATGGTTCATATTTTTCTTTTCATTTTCAACATTTCTTGAGAAATAAATTTAAAAGAAAAGATCAATACGGAATAATAATTTTTTTTTGTCATTTAATTGTATTAATGTAATTATAACCTGATGATAATTTCTTTAACGTTCATTTTCGTTGAACTTTTCAGTGGACAATTGAAGCTAAAAAAAATCTGGATATAATTATTTAATTAATTTTTGTCAAAGGTCAAAAAGAACTATTTCTATACCTTAGGAAGACTTTTTTGCATCATTAATTGCATAGGGTTGATTAAACAAAATATTTGGAAAAGGAGGGAAAAGTTTGAAGAAAAACAGTAGCATCATTTATTTTGTCATTTTGAAATCGTACTACACTCTAAGTCTTAATTAAAGATGTGATAAAATCATTTTAAAAAAACAGAAAAAGTAATTAGCCTAGATAAAAGAAAGAAAACTTTTTTCATCTCTTAGATTTTTTTCTAAGATTCCTTATTAAAATATTTAGAGAGGGTTAAACTTAGAAGAAAAGATCCGAACTGAACTGTTTTTTTCCCTGAAAAGTGTCAAATGGAAAGCTCTTGAAAAAATCCCTAATTTAAAGCCGGAAAGTACATGCCTCGTGTGCGAGAATCAAACATAAAAATTTAATGGTACGTTGACAGTGTATGCAGTAGCGTACCTAGTATAAGTGACGCCCGGGGCGGTAATTTGTGGTGCCTCCTCCCACACACACATGCAAAAGAAAATGGTTTTAGTTTTCTATATAAACACAAATTCATACATTATTCAAAAACAACTACATGCTTTAGAATGTAATTTTAAGTTGGCTAATGCACAAAAGACAATAAAAAATTGAGTTGAATTTTGACATCTTGTACTCAAATTATGTGTTTCGCAATCACGAGCGTGTGTGTAAATGTGTGTGTTTGTTTATGTGTGCAGGCATGAGTGTGTGTGTAGGTGTGTGTGTATGCGTGTGTGTATGCGTGTGTGTGTAGGATATGGATGCAACCTGGAGACTGTTTTCACTAGAGGAGCAGCATCGTGAGGCCGGTCGATGGTGGTGATGCAGAGGGAGGCGGGGGGAAAATAAAATCATAGGAATTCAAAACAGTCAAATGAAAACAATAAGCAAAGTGATTGCTCAACATTTTTTTTAAAAATGTAATTTTCCCTAAACGTCTAAATGCAGGGCTGTCGCGAGGTCAATAAAGTAAGGGGATGTAGAAAATTGATTGCTCCTCAATTAATTCAAACACAGGAAAAGATAATCTGTTTGAGGTTTTGGTTTAAGAGGAAGTCACTACTAGGTCTAAGTATTGGCAATATGATTCTAGTGCTGAGAGTAATAATCATTCGATGATGGGAGATTGAGAGTTTCTCACCTCGGAAAATTTTCAAATTTGTAGTCTTAAAAATGCATTTTAGAGGAACTTTGATAATGTTTGGGGGGAGAAAACTTCATCGTGATGATGCAACTGCACTCTAAAGCAAATATAATTTGAAATATTGGTGTAAGTTTTCTGAATTAAACTATTTTTATATTTCAAAAACTTGCAATTCCACTTAGGGTGTCACCCCCCAAAAGTGTAATTGACAAAATAAGCACCTTGAAGAAAAAAAGGTGTAAGTGTGAAAATTAAAATGGAGGGAGAAACTCTCGTGTGTTTTGGGGAAAGAGAGGGAAATAGTAGTCCTGATAGGTACTACTTTACAGCAGGCTTTATTATTGTTTTTTTTTTTTTCAATAAAAGCCTATTTGCGATTTTCTCAAAGCTTTAAAAAGTCAAGTACATCTCTATGCTACTCACAACCACAAATATTCTTATATGTGTACAACAAAAAGAAAAGTATAATTTTGTTAAATTTTCTAAATATGTGAAAAATTTCAACTGTGTTTGTCCCCAAAAAGTGAAACATTGTGTACATACCTTTCTTTTCAAACAAAGAATATTTATTTCACAAAAAAAGATTCTAAACTTTATCTGAACTTTTCCTAAGGTTTGTCTGTAGTAGAGAGTAAAACTCGCTCAGTCTTGTCTGTGATAGATTTTTTGCCTGTTAGTGGCACATTCATAACTATCTCCCCCCCCCCCACACACACACACTTGTGAGTTACTTTAATTTGAGTTCTGAAACTTCCCTATCACACATTGCAGACTTTGCTCACCACTTTGCTGTTCTGAACTGTCGCATTTAAACATTTGTTTCGTTGCTCTGTATCACAAGGAGTGGGCTAAGGAAAATGAAATTAAAGAGTTAAAAAAATGGGCCGAAGTCAATGGTGAAATCCGGTACAAATTCCATTCGATTGTCACTCCCAGAGTTATGTCAACCGATACCCCCCCCCCCCACCCTTAATGCAATGCTACTCTGTTTGATAGATTATAGATAATTTTAAGAAATTGGAAGAAATTTTCAAAAATTAAATGCTTATATTTTTCATAAAC